>NC_134876.1:36714059-37006559 GCF_041734735.1 Babylonia areolata
TAGGACAGCGAATTATGTTTTTTTCATGTTTTGGTTTTTTTTATAGTTTTTTTTTTTAATCACCTTTCTTTTTAAGGATAGGGCAAAAATACCGCAATACTCCCAATAAAGATCAAAATCACTTTATTTCTCTCAGATTTATCTCAAATTAAGAGTGGTAAGACCTGTCAAGTGATACATACAGGTCATAAATAAGAACAGTAAAACAACAAATAAACGACATAAAAAAAACACACACTGTGCAAAATCAGTGCAGGCCCAGCAAAAAAACAATCCTGACCACAAGTTTTAAACACACACACACACACACACACACACACACACACACACACACACACACACACACACACCCGAACGCACATACGGACCAACATACGGATGCACCAACGCCGGAACATTTTTTTAATGAAAATATAATGGTAAAATGATACAAAATCAATAAAACAAAACATTAAGTGGAAACACAAAAAGCAAAGGTAAACGGGAATTCGACATACAAACATTGATTTCCACAGTAAAATTAAGACCTTTGTATAAAAAATAATTCTCTCTCTCTCTCTCTCTCTCTCTCTCTCTCTCTCTCTCATCTCCCTTGGACCAAGATGGAGGCTGTTCTCAGTGTTGCTGTGATTCAGCTTTTTTTTGGTGAATCTCTAGGATCACGTCTGAATCACTGAGTTATAACTGCTCAATTCATGTTCGTGGATGTATGTGGAATATATCTGTGTAAGTTTGAAGGTGGAAACTTTTCTTCAACTCAAGAAATCACAGCTTTCTGTATTCCTGTGAACACTGTGATTCGTGTTATGGTGACCAAAAAACACAGCTCACCTGTGTCTGTGTCTGTGTCTGTGCTTGAGTCTGTGTCTGTGTCTAGTGGAAGCATTTAAAATCTGAAGCAAGTAATGCTCCCTTCGTGTATGATCAGTGGCGGTGATCTGTAGGAGTCCTTGCCTTCAGTGGATTTACGTGCTTTCAGTGGATTTATGTGTTTTCAATGGATTTATATGTTATGATAAAGTCATAGTGATTTATGTGTTTCTAAACACCCGACGAGGTCCGGCACTGTGACAGACTTCACCAGCATGTGTGACTGTAAGTACTGTGTTATGTTTTAATTCATACACATGGCAGACACTGATACTGACTCATGTGATACCAAACTCAAACCTACAAGAGATTACATTCAGAAACGTTTTCCGTGTGACAAAGATGAACTGGCTGTTTGGAGAAATTGTCTCTTTTACCGGAACTGTGCAATCCAAGAGGACGAAATAACTGTTCAATGCAATGACTACGATAACAACGGGACTATTCTAACTCCATCATCGATTCTTATTACTGTACCTCCGTCACCAACTATTTCTAAGTCTGTTCTTCGTGTTTTCCATAAATCGACAAAATGTATAACAATAACATTTTATTTTACACATGGCTCTGGTGGAACTTTACTTTGGCAAGGAATGAACTGTCCATCTTGGGATAAAGAAGAATGTGAAATTCTAAAAACACTTGTGCTTGGTTTTTTAAGGGACCATAATGTTTATGAATTGTCAAACTCACTTTTATGCACACCACTGTCATTCATAAGTTCTTTCTCCGGCCTTCCTCATTTGTCACCTCCTGTGACGGACTTGACTGTAATGACCATGGAAAATGTTTCCTCTACAGACCAAGGTTTCCCTTCATCACCCCAACAGTCCCAACTCTTGATCAATCCTACTTCAAAAACACAAGACAATGTGGTTATCCTCCCCCCAACCCCACCTGTGGCCCCCACCCACCGTTCTGAACTAAGTGACCAAACTCCCCCCCAAAAGACCACCCCTGTTGGGAAAAGAACCAGGAGTCAAGTTCGACGTTCTCTGTGCCACTCGTTACACGCCCGCGCTGCTCCCAGTCCACTACCGGAATTAAAAAGGAGAATGTTACAATTAGAAAAAACAGTGAACTCTCTTACTCCAAGTGAGGATTTAACTCAAAACACAGTTACTTGTTTGATCAATGATGCAATGACTGTTGTGAAAAATGAACTCCGTGTTTGTATTTAAAAAAAAGTTGATGTGCTCAATACAGAAATTGAAAAATTAAAATCAGTTGTTTCAAATCTTGAAAGCAAAAACAAAGAACTCATCAAAGAAAATCATTCAATTAAATCCCAGTTGGGTTCTCTCCAATCAGAACTGAACAGAAAGAAATACAATCCAGTCAATCAAGCAACAGTTGATATTCAGACCCCAACTGACCATGTATGTCAACATAAAAATGTTACTTCCCAAACTGATGCTGAAATTCAAACTGAAAATCACATACTCTTTACTCAAGGTTCAGAAACCGAAACACCAAATAGTGACGCAAAACCCATCAGCACAGATAAACAATCACACAGTGATCGTTCTGTCAATGATGGTCAGAAAGGAAATCCAACAAATAATGCAGACTGTTTACCCCATGACAATGTCACAATCCACGAAGACATTTCTACTTTCAATTCCTTTGCTGTTCTCGATGATATCAATGATAATGACAAAGAACAAATTCATTTCACAGAGTCCCAACAATCAAAACAAATATTAACAAACAAACAGAAGAACCCATCAGAAAATGTTTCAAATCCCTCTACCAGAGATGTTTTGGACCGTATGACTGTTCCTGAAAAGGCAACAATGCTGCTTCTTGGGGACTCGGTCATACGCTTCGTTAACCCCAAGAGACTGGCCCCTCGTGGAGAAAGCATGTTTAAACTTTCTGTTCCAGGAATGTCTATTGATGACCTTCATCATTGGCTTTCTTCCGTACCAGTCTCACCCAACATAAAGGATGTGATCATCCATGTTGGTGTGAACTCTTGTCCCGCAGGTCCAGTATCCCCAGAAACATGGAATGAACTTTTTATTCTATGTTCTAAAACCTTCCCCCACGCACGTGTAGCTTTCAGCTCCATTTTGCCTGCCAGAGGGAATCATCATTTCAATAATGTCATAACGCCTTCAAACCTAAATCTAAAAGAAATATGTAAAAACCACAATATTGCTTTTATTGATAATTTTCTTCCTTTTGCATCAGACACAGGTCTGTACAGCAGTATAAAGCACACGAATACCAGAGGAACAGCAAGACTTGCTGAAAATCTCAAAACCCTGTGGCGAAGAGAATCCCACAGAGAAATCAAAGGTCCCATAAAAACATATACAAATAGCAGATCAGACTCTCCTCTGAATTCGTTTCCACTTGTCTCATCCCCGTACTACCCCCAGAGAGTACCAAATTCTAGGGAATATTACAACTCCTTAACATTCAAACAAAACCAAGAGCGTCGTCCTGTTGGTCACATATCAGAACATGCACCCCCACCCATGCAATCATCTTACCATTTTCCACCTCTCATTCCAAAATCACAAAGAGATGAACCCCCGTTTTCCATGCCTCCCAAACACCCTCATCAGTTCCAATATTACAATCACCCAAATCAAAATATCACCACCTCATACAACAGTAACCATGGAGCTAATATCCGTCCAAACACCTCCCAGAGACAAGAAACGGGAAATCCTGCAATGCCTGTGAATTATGACACATACACTGACGAACTATTTAAGATGGCATCAAAAATATTGTCATTCCAACAACACTTCCACCCCCACTATTATGGTACACCTGTGTGAGTTTTCTCATCAACATAGCCCTGATGATTATGACCTTAGTGGTCGGCAGGGCTATAAACAACATAGATTGATTTGATTTCTCATCAGTATCATCTGTCTAACTGGGTGTTGTTATACTAAAATATAAATTCATATATACATATAATATATTCATATATTTATATATTAATAGCATTCCGGTATACAAATGTACATGTACAATTATGTGAATCATGCGTATGATATGTATAGTTCTGCGAATGTTCACACGCTCGTGCAGCAAGTGCGTGGGTGCGGAAAGTGCACATTCGCGTGAACGTTCATGCGTGTGTGTGTGTGTGTGTGTGTGTGTGTGTGTGTTGCGGACACACTCGTGATCTCGTAATGCACTTGAGGTTGTCATAGTTTGCCGGACCAAAACTATATTCAGCGCAAATTACGTGAGTTGTGCGGACGCAGTAAATATTATTGACCTTATTACTTGGTATATTTGAATTGTATTCTATGTGACTTCTTATTTGATGACGGTGAAAACTTGGATATATAATTGACCTAATTGCTTGGTGTATTCGACTGTATTCTATGTGACTTGTTATTTGATGGTTGTTTAATCAGTGGTTAAGTATATTGCACACTGTGTACTTTTGGAGGTGCCCTTTGGTACTTCTTGTGTCTTTTACTCTCCTTTCCATTGTACCATTGTATCATAACATTAATAGTCATCTTTGATACTGTTGTATTCACTTTTTCTGTTCCATGACTAAAACACTCAACACTTGGCCAATATCCGATGGTTTTAAAGTAGGTTTTCTGAATATTAATCATATCATCAACAAACTCGCTGATGTATCCCATGTCCTTTCAAACTCCGGAAAACAGTTTCACATATTCGGATTTGCTGAATCAAGACTAACAGACCATATACAAGACTTTGATTTACTACTACCAGGCTATTGTATTATTCGTAATGATCCGAAATGTTCTAGAGAAACAGGCCTTGTTGTATATGTTCAACAAAACATTAACTTTAAACGAATTGAATCACTCGAAAATTATCAAGTTGAATCTGTATGGATCGAAATACGCTTTAAGAAATCAAAACCTATCCTTCTCGGCTTTATCTATAGAAATCCAGCTGAACATGTAGATTGGATAGACAAGTTTATGTTGATGATGGAAGAAGCTTCTTTGTCTTCAAGTGAAATAATACTACTAGGTGACTTTAATATTGACTTACTCAAATCAAACAAACACTGGACAAAACTTTATGAATCATTTCACCTAACGCAGTTAATTGACATACCTACGAGAGTTACTGCAACGTCAAAAAAACTTATAGATCATATATACGCTTCATCTACAAACTCCATAACAGAAGTATGTTCCCCAACGTTTGGCTGCAGTGACCATTTCCCTATATGTTTCACAGTCCAAACGAGGTGTAAAAATTCCTGCAAATAGACATAAAACCGTTTGCCATAGAGATTTTAGACAATTTGATAAGGATTTATTTCTACAGAACTTGATACATTCCAATATGTCAGCTGTTTATCAGTTCTCTAATCCTGAAGAAGCACTGGAGGTTTGGTATCACAATTTTCTTAATGTATATGATAAACATGCTCCATTCATAACAAAACGTGTCAAAAGCTATCCTAAACAGCCGTGGATGACTAAAACCATTGATGATAAGATTAAGGAAAGAGACTCGTCTCTCTCAGAAGGTAAGAAAGATGAATTCAGAAAACAACGTAATCTTGTAAATGCTTTGAAACGTTCACCCAAAAAAATTATTTTCAAGAACTTATTTCCACAAAATCCAATAATAAATTGATTTGGAAAGCCATAAATCAGTTAAATAATAAACATAATAGCACGCAATCCACAACAACTAACGACATATCAGCAGAAAACCTAAATACACATTTTTGTAATGTAGCTAACTCAACAGTAGGAACAAACATGCCATCCCTTAATTCACTTGATATTCTCGAAACCTTTTGTAACACTAAAAATATTTCATCACACCTTGATATCCCTCTTATGGATGTACATGAAGTGTACTATGCTCTTTCCCACTTAAAGCAAACAGGTTCGAAAGCTATTGATGGTATAGATGGAAAGATATTTAAACTCTCTGCTCCTATAATTGCCGAAACACTTACTTATGTCTATAACCAATGTATCACAAAAAAGATAATTCCTAAATCTTTTAAAGTCGCGAAAGTAGTACCCATTTTTAAGTCAGGAGACCGTACAGACCCTTCCAATTACAGACCAATTTCAATCTTATCAATATTGTCAAAACCTTTAGAAAAACACATTAACAAACATATCCTGAATCATTTCAATCACTACAAATTATTTCATCCAAATCAGTCTGGTTTCAGGTCCAAACACTCCTGTCATACAGCACTCACTAACTTAGTCGAACAATGGCTCACAAATATAAACAATAATGAAATTACTGGTGTTCTCATGGTGGATTTTATGAAGGCATTCGATGTGATAGACCACACTCTTCTTTTGAAAAAACTAAAATTATATGGCTTTTCTGGAAATACACTTGACCTCATATCTTCATTTCTATCAGGCAGAAGACAAATTGTATCTATGAATGAATCTCAATCCTCTTTACAGTCTATCTATTACGGAGTTCCTCAAGGTTCAATTCTTGGTCCAATATTGTTTTCTGTTTATATAAATGATTTGCCTCTATTTATTAATGCATTATGTGAGATGTTTGCAGACGATACAACAATACATACAAATCACACTACAATAGACAAAGTGTACTATGCTCTGCAACAAAGCATTAATGACATAGTTAGATGGTCCAATTTAAATCACATGCGTCTCCATCCAAAAAAAACGAAATGTCTCATACTCACCACCAGACAGAAACGCCAAAATTTTTCACACAACCTTCCACCCTTTTCCATTAATGGTCATCCAATAGAAGAAGTTGATAATCATAAAATTCTTGGAGTCACCATTGATAACAACTTATCTTGGTCCAGTCATATAATGTCATTATGCAAAACCCTATCCAAAAAGATTTATCAGCTTTCCAGAATTAAACATTTTCTTGATTTGCATTGTAGAAGATTATTCTTTTTTGCTTATATTGAATCACATATTAACTATGCGTCAACACTCTGGGATTCAGCTAGCGATAATATACTAAAAACCTTTACTACGTCTGCATAGACGAGCTCTTAAATTAATCCTTCTGAAATCTTCATCACTGACTGCTGACGACTACAGACATTTAGATATTCTTCCCCTAAAGCTTAAACTTGAATACAACAAAGCAGTTTTTATTTTTAAAATCAGGTCTAATTATGCTCCATCTTTGAGAGATAGATTTCCCACCATGCTAGTCCGCCAGACCAACAAGATTAAGATCCCCATGCCAAGAGTAGATCTGTTTAAATCTAGTCTCATTTATTCAGGAGGCTGTTTATGGAACAATATTTCATCCAATCTTAATGTTCAGAAAAGTATTCAAGAATTCAAAAAACATTACCATACACACCTTATGGACAAATATGTCAACAATCCTACTTAACTTGACTTTATCTTATTGAATACGCATCTTCTTCTTTCTTTCTTTATCCGTCCTCTTGTACCATCTAGGGCGTCGAGGGGAGAAAGAGCTGACGGGCCCTGGCAAGCTGGAAGGCCTCGTTGGGTGGAATGTTGTGGGTCTTCAGGGTTTCTTTCACACCGTCAATCCAGGTCTTCCTTGGTCTTCCTCTTGCCTTGTATCCTGATATCCTTTTGTTGTATGCTTTACTGGCCATCTGGTGAGGTGCCATACGTGTTAGATGTCCAAACCATCTGATCGTTTGCCTTTGGATATGGTGGAGGACAGGTGTTGTTCCCACCATTTCTCTGATCCTGGTGTTTCTGATCATGTCCCGTCTGGTCTTGTTGACGGCTCTCCTCAGACATCGCATCTCGCAAGTGGTTATTTTGCGTTCCAGACTTTTTGTCAGGGTCCATGTCTGGCACTGGTAGGTCAAGGTGGGGATGAAGATGGAGGTAATGAGTTTGGCTTTGGTCTCAATGGGGATGTTGGGATGTTTGAGGAGTGGGGCAAGCTGGTAGCTGACGCTGTTAGCCTTCTGTACTCTCGTCTCAATCTCTCTGTTGAGACGTCCATCTTCCGAGAAAATACTACCGAGATACTTGAACTCGCTGACTTGTTTCAGCGGAATTCCGTTGACGTTGATGTTTAGGTTGCCAGGTGTTCTGCTGACCTTCATCGTCTCGGTTTTGCTGATGCTGATCTTCATGTTGAGCTCCTCGCACTGTGTGTTCAGTCTGTCTGTGTGCTCTTGAAGTTGTTCTTCTTTCTCATGTGCCAGGCTTTGGTCATCTGCGAACAGCATCTCATTCAGATCTTCTGGGTTGGGGTTTGCTTCTTTTGTGATTTTATCCATGTATATGATGAAAAGTAACGGTGATAGAACACACCCTTGTCTCACTCCAGATGACACCTCGAACCAGTCTGTGAGTCCGTTTTGGGTGCGGACTGCACTCATACTGTTGTTGTAGATGGCTCTGATGTTGTCCAACAGTTGTCCCCTGATGCTGTACTCTTCGAGTGTTTGCCATAGCTTGTTTCTGTCCACTCGGTCAAATGCTTTCTCCTGGTCTACAAACACAAGATTTAGTTTGAATACGCATATATAACTAGTTTAATTGTATGTCTAACCGCTATCGCACTACTTAATGATATACAACCACAATCAGTGTCCTGATTACTTTTTTCTCTTTTTTTTTTTGGGGGGGGGGGAGGCTTGGGAGGTGCTGTGTGTATGTGTGTGTGTGTGTGTTTTTGTTTTTTTGTTTTTTTTAGGGGGGATGGTTTGATCTTTTTCCTTCATGATATGATGTTTGTATCATGATTATGTAGATGTGCATGTTTAAATGTGAATGTGAATGTCATGTCTTTATTTCTTCATCTCTTTGCTACTTTGTGGATGTTCTGATTCATTTTCATTTTCCATTTGCCCTGAGGGCTGGATGAAAAAAAGCACATGTATGCTTATTCCACTTCCCTCAATAAAAAAACTTCGTTCGTTCGTTCGTTCGTTCGTTCTCTCTCTCTCTCTCTCTCTCTCTCTCTCTGGGCGGATTTTTTTTTTTAATGAATGAAGTGATACCCATTTTAGTCATGAAAAGCGGATCATTTTGATTGATATATAATCAAGAACTTCAGCTTCACTATTTTTCCTGCCTTGCATATATTGGTACCTTCGTACCCAAGTTTACTTCGGACTGAGTAATTTATACTACAATGGGCTGAGGATATTGTTCTCTCGTTTTAATGTGCGCTTTCCCCACAAAGGTAATAAAGTAATCTTATAATAACTGTAGGAGATGAAATCTCGTTTTACACGGCTTTTCCATGTGTGCATTCACCCATACACTCGTTAACTCGTTAACACTCGGAAAAATTGGCAGTGTTCTTGTGTGGCGTGTTGCTAACTGCAGGGACAGGGAACAATCGATAAAATGTACCGTACAATGCGCTGCATCGTGGCTGTTTGGTCATTGTATTCGTTCGTCACGCTCGGTGTGTTCACACCTGCTTGAGAAAGATTAAAAACCGGTGTTACAACATCAATGTACCACCCCAACCACCCTGTTGATTCTTTGGTGTGGTGCGGTGGTCTTGTGGTAGTGCGCCCGACTAGGAAACGAGCGTCCACGGGTTCGACTCCCATACGGATCGGACTCCCTCTTCCACCAGACCTTGAGTCGTGGTTTGTGTACTCGTCTTTCGGTTGAAACGACAAACCGGGGTCCGCATGAACTTAGCCCACGTAAAGGAACCCATGGCAACAAAAGAGCTGTCCTATGTAAAGAAAAATCCATTTTTGATAATAAAACAAATAACACTTTCAGACAGAAAAAAGAAAAATATCGGTGGCACCGTACTGTGGCGACGCGCTCTCCCCGAGGAGAGCAGACAATTTTCACACAGAACTGAATCTGTTGTGACAAAAGGTAAATCAATACAATACAATACAATACAAAGCCCCGTCGTCCAAGTGTCACATCTCATGACAAATCAGTTATGCGTGCTTAACCCTCTCCTTGTTCACCCACACCATCTAGCTTGAGAGCAGTGTGGGTTGTGCTGTTTGCACGTAATTTTCAAGTCTCAGTCTCAGTTCAGGCTGTCACTTAATTGAGATCAGCCTCTTCTTCGCTGGACAGTGAGAGGAATCGAGGCTTTTCGGCCGCGACTGTCATTAGAGGCAGTCGTGCCTGTCTGTAGTGTGCTTCAGGGCTGTTTGCCCATATTGGCGCTCGTCATTGGGGATCAGTGGCTTCTAACGTTCGGTGTTCTGTGTTCTTCCAGCCTTGTGGTAATGGTACCTCTTCTGGAAGGTAAGAGGACACTGTAGAGACAGTTCTAACCGTGTGTTTTGTCTCTTCATCTTGTGTTCATGTCCGTGAATAAGAGAGAGGTTGTGCGAATGATATTTAAGTAATACAAAATTTTTATTTGTTTTATGTGCATGTGTGGGATGCGTATGCATTTTAAACATAAATTTTATAAGAGTGTGATAACATAATTGTTACGTGTATTGAAAGGGTTCAACCGCAAAAATCTAGATTTATTAAGTTTTCCTTGTGAACCCCCTCATTTGTTTAATAGTTCTATAAATGTGTGTGTGTGTGTGTGTGTGTGTGTGTGTGTGTGTAGTCATATTATATATGATACATGAGCGAAGGTATCCAAACTACCCCCCTTATACTTTCCGTCATGTCTCTGTTTTCTTGGGTGTGGCTTCATTGCCAGTCTTTGGAACTTTAATTCAGAGTAAGACATTTTCTATATGCCAAACTTAACTAAGTTAACTTGTCAAAATTGCAGTGTTCTACTCCTGTTTTGGAAGGGGTGATTGTCCAGGACAATTTTTGTTTTTATAAATTCTTGGCTGTGTACACTTATTTTGTTTGGGGGTCAAGAGTGAATCCTGCCAGTGGATAATAGATTATTTACGGTGTTTGCAGTATTCCCACTTCCCTGTCCATCCACTGACTTCCCTACCCTTCCACTGGGCATCCATTGTCTCCCCTTGACCTGCCTTTGACCTCCCTGGGTTTGGCGTCGTTGGCTGCCACCGCCTTCTACTCCCTTCCACCGCCAGTGTCCTCTGGCCTGGCTGAGTCCCTGCAAGAGGTTCTACGTTTGTCCTAGTCTTCGTCATCGTCACTTACTGTTCTTCGTCGTCGTCACTCACTGTTCTTCTTCGTCGTCGTCGCCACTTCTTTGTCGCCACCGTCTCCTACTCGTCTTCATCGTCGTCGTACTTCAGTTCTGTTCCAGTCTCGTCTTCAGCTCCTACCCACTTCATCGTCCTCGTCGTCTGTATCGTGCTTTAGTGCCTCCATCGTCATCAACATAGTGTCTGTGTATGGGTTTCATCTACAACGGTTTTCCCCTCACGAAGTTTGCTTTATTTTGTTATTCGGGACACCATCTACCTCCGTTTGGAGGAAAGTGATCAGATGTTTTTTCTGGCGCCTCTTTTCATGTCATACATTGTTGATTGATTTATTGATGTATGCTTCAGTGTTGTACTTTTTTGTTTTGTGTGATCTTCGTGATTATCTCTGTGTATTGGTTGTTGATAAATAATAATGTGCTGAATAAATATGTATAAACCTTTATTCTGTTATAGTCCGTGTTTGTGTTGTTGGGGTGTTAGTGTTGGGGGGGGGGGGGGGGGGTTCTAGTCCACTCTTATAGAGACACCAGTGCAGATACAAAAATGGTCGAAATGTGTGCAACAAAACTGTTCTTTTCACGATAAAACAGAATAAACCATACTGATCACACTGATATAAAGTTGACCGCTGTAGGTGGGCGGGAACATAATTAGATTTTGGTTTTTAATAATTATGTGTCACACTTCTGGCCATGAGAGAGCCCCTTAAAAAATCCGCAAGGCAAGAGCAAGCCAGGGTTACGCAAGCGCGGAATAAGGGGTCGCCAGAGAAAAGCGTTTAGCGTGGTACAGTACTTGTGACTGACTGCTGCCGTGCTAATGCTGTCCTATACCTCCGTCAGTAGGACACTGCGGCAGATGACAGATACCGTACAGAAAATAAGAGAACTCATTGGGGTCAAAAGGAAACAAACATTTTTAATTTCACCTATTATTTTCTACATTGGTAGAAAACGCAAATTTGCTTTCATGAATGTTTTACAGTTTCTTACCAGTCATGACATTTCATGAAGAATGAAATCGGTATTATACCGACTGCAAAGGTGAATTTACGAAGGCAGCACGGGATCATTTAGTTCGTAAGAACAATTATGTTGACATTTTACGCAATGCACAACTTGGAAATACTTCTTGCTCTGCTTATTAACGTGTAGTATATAAATATCTAAATACGTGTTAACGAGCTTGTTTCAATGAACATTGTCGGAGCACTGTCCAGACAATTAATTCAGAAAGCATGGAAGGCAGATGATGGCGAAATCGACTAACATGTCTTGATGTAAAAAGAACGGTATGAAATTTTTTTTTTCTTTGGAAATGAAGCGGCATTTGCAAATGTGACTCACGAACCCTGGCGCAGTAGACACCGTCAATTTAGCGTGGGAAAGAAAATGTATCTGGCTGGAGTATGGAGGTGGCAAAATGAAGTGCATCAGATAGTCATGAAGAGCAAAGACTGCCTGGAAGATGAAAATGGGTCAGTCTCCAGAACTTTGTTGGAAATGGTGGTCTCTCAGTCTGATTCAGTATAAACATGTGTTTACAATGATTATTCAAATGTTTCACATGTTATCAGGATTGCAATTCATTAAAGAAATGTCTGCAACAATTTTGTGAGAATATGGTTTGTTCTTGTGTCTTAAATGTATTGAAAATTGTTAAAAACTTCCAAACTTTCGGCGCCATTTTGTGACATGGCAATGTCTGAACATGAAGTGGTCAGAAACAAATAAGTACAAACCTGATTAAAATCCAGTACATACAGACCTGATCTATATTCATTCGTTGTGATAATAAAAGATTGATCAATAAAAATGGTACACTAAGTTTGAAATATTACGCAAAAAACCCTTGTGACAGACGTAAACAACCCGTTCCTCTTGACGTGTTTTTTTTTTTTTTTTTTTTTTTTTTTTTTTAATTCAAAGGCAAGCACATTCATGAATACACTACGTTCTTTACTTGCAACAGGTGGTCAAAACATCTATCTTCTGCAGCACATATACTCATTTTCCGGGGGGGAAAAGTCTATTCAACTATTCAAATGCAATCGACGTCGCATATTAATTTTCAGTTCAGCTTTTCTATGTTACTTCTGTGCGTGTAAACGACCCAATGAAAATATACATGTAAACAAAATTATAACTTTCCACATAAATCATGCGGATTCATCGCGGGAAAGCGTGAATCGGTTTTACAAACATCCTTCAATTGTGTGTGTTTGAGCACAGATTCAGAGAATGTGTTGTTTCCAACAGCCTGTGAAATGTACATATGTTACACAGAAATCTTCGATATGTTCATTCGCACCTCGTGGTTGCTACATTAAAAATAAATAAATAAATAATTTTTTTTAAACTATGTTAATTTCGTCGTTGTTATGGTTGGTTTGTACATTTTATCTCTGATCCGTAAGATTTCGAACCAACGCATGTAGTTCGGTAAGACTGCTTTCAGTTGAAGACTTGTTGCATCAAACGTTCCAAACAACAAAGTTCAAAGTAGAAAATCAACCCCTTAAATTACCTTGATTCTGGCTTTTGCTGTCTGGTGAAGTTTTATCACGAAATGATGTAGTTTATCAGTTCTCAAGACAGACGAAGTGTATAACGAAAAAATTCGTTGTATCCGAAACACGTCAGTCCCTACGCGCTTATTGTTTTGCAGAATTTGATTAGAACAGCCGTATTTTACATCAGACAAGTTCTGAAAAACCAAAATATACATTGAATGTGAATGAATTTCTTAAAATTAATTAAGTTTGAAGCATTTCACGTTTAGTAGTGCTTGAGGTGAAATCAGATGTCACATTTGGATACGGAACACATGTTCTTCGGTTCTGCTTTACGCAGATAATAAAAATTCATTATTTTTAGTTGTTTGTTGTTGTTATTGTTTTTGTTGTTGATTGGTTGTTTTTTGTTTTTTTTCTCATAATCTTACTTTTATTACATTTTGTTTTTCTGAAGTCCTACATAGTTGTTCACTGTGAGGATAACGCTAATCAGTTTTCTTTTGATTGATCGAATAGAAAGATACAAAGAATCCGGTGTTTTGATCACAATTCTTCAGATAAAGAGGAAAACTTTTGTCAAGTGATATAAATCATACAATTCCCATTTCATAATAAGATGAACAGTAGTATTTTAAACAGTTAAACAATGGGAAGAATTGATGTGAAAATGGAGTGCTTGCAGTGTTTCTGAAAAAATAAAATCATCCAGTTTGGGGAAGTTAGTTTAGGTATTTTGGGTTCCATGTTACATATGTCATAAGGTTTTAGGTAATCATTAATAAAATACATAATTTTGCACAGGCTTGGTTTGAATGCATTGCATTGGCTAAGGATCGCATGATAGATTCATTACTGTCATTATTAAAAATCCAGTAATTCAAACATCTGTGTCGGGAAAGTTAGTTTAGGTAACTTGCATTCAATGTTACACGTGTTACAACAAAGTTTTACATAATCATTGATAAAATTTATGATCCATTGTTATCATTATGATTATCATTTATATCCCAAGCTAAATCGACGTTTACTGCGCCAGGGTTCGTGAGTCACATTTGCAAATACCGGTTCATTTCCAAAGAAAAATATGTATTTCATACCGTTCTTTTAACATCAAGACATGATGTTCAATTTTGCCATCATCTGCCCTCCATACTTTCCGAATTTTTTGTCTGGACAGAGCGCCGATAATGTTCATTGAAACCAAACCGGGTTAACACATATTTAGATATGTATATTCTACACGTTAATAAACAGAGCATGGAGTATATCCATGTTGTGCATTCCGTAAAATATCAACAAAATTGTACTTACGAACTAAATGATCCCGTGCTGCCTTCGTAAATTCACCTTTGCAGTTGGTATAATACCGATTTCATTCTTTATGATATGTCGTGAATGGTAAGAAACTGGAAAACATTCATAAAAGCGGATTTGCGTCTTCTACCAATTTAGTATAAAATACATGAAATTGAAAATGTTTGTTTCCTTTTCACTCCAAAGAGCTCTGTTCCTATCTTTCTGTTCAGAATCAGTTGTCTGCCGCAGTGACCTGATCACAGATCAGCATCAGCGCGGAACCAGTCAGTCACATGTACTGTACCGCGCTGAACGCTTTCCTCTGGCGACCCCTTATACCGCGCTTGCGTCACCTTCGCATGTTCTTGCCTTGCGACTCTTTGTAAGGCGCTCTCACACAGGCAGAAGTAATCAAAACATTATTTTGAACCAAGAGTACACGCTGAGGCAAAAAAGTGCTCACATACGTCAACAGTAATACTGACCTGGATTTACAACCACCTGCCCTTTAAAATCTACAATAACCAGTAGTAGGAGCTGATAAAAAAAAATTCAAAAAGATTCACATAATTTGTTTTTGTCATGAATCCTCATTTGTAATGGTTCCATTAGTCTTCAAGTAAGTATTATTATGATATTGGCAACAACATCGTAAAATGAAATATGTACTGAAATCATCGAAGAAATAAATAACACAATGAACTATAACAATTGATGAGGAAACCCTCACCCGAATGTGATGGCCCCATTCTCCACTGCTTCTCCTCAATTCGTCACTGTCCACATGAAAGAAAGAAAAAAAAAGTATTTATATAATACATGATTTTAAACTATTCTCATTACCAAGAAGCAACATCACACTCATATTTCCAGTTCTTGAGATAGATATCTCTATTTACGTATTGCAATGCATGACATCTATAAATGAAACCAGAATGTATGTGTAAATAATGAACCTTGCACACAGTGTGTGTGTGTGTGTGTGTGTGTGTGTGTGTGTGTGTGTGTCTGTGTCTGTGATTGGTGATGAGTTTCATTTTATAATGGAATGTCCCAATTATGATCAGTTACGAAATAGATATGTTCCTAAAAAATATTTGTCTCCAAAATCGGTTTTTAATTTTTGTAATATGCTCAAAGAAGGCAAAAAAGTCATTTTAGCTGTAAGTAAGATGATTAGATTTGCAAATGTTGCCTAGTTATACTTTTGGAGTTAAAAGACATTTGTGTTTTCTCAACTTTTATGTGATATAGTTGTGTATTTGGAAATGTTTGTTCTGGGCACGAAAAGATTATTTTGCAGTAATCCTCCATACTCCAATAGGAGTGAAAGGATAATTAAAACTTGAAACTTGAAACTTACGTGTGTATGCACGCGTGTGTGTGATGGTGAGGTGGGGTTGAGGTAAGTTTCCTTAAGCGAATATGTATAAACATGCAGGTATGCTTTGTTGCAATGTGACATTTACTTTCTTTGAAATTTTGATTTGTATTACAATTTACATACATTTCACCGACATCAGAATTACTTGAGCGAGAAATATTTCTTAAATTCATTTCCTTCTCAAAAATATATTGTAATAGCAAAGTTGTTTGTTTGTTTGTTGCTTCTTCTTTTTTATTTATTTATAGAATACTAATAGGCATTTTCCCAATTAAAATAAGAAGATTGATATAGTGGTAATTTCCCTTAATGTGCTGATCATTTTGTACTCCAAATAATATATCCACATTTGAAAGCTTTAACTTGATATCGACTGTGTGATAAATTGTCTTTTCAATGAAAATCCAAAGGTTTATACACTACTGGGCATTCACAGAAAAAGTGTTCAATGTAATCAACTTTGTCACAACAGAAAGAACACTTATTGTTTTCTTTGATTTTCATTTTATGTAGAATTATGTTTGCTGGGTAGATATTATGCATAATTTTCCAATGTAAAACTCTTAATCTAGTTTCCTTTGTGACCTCTTTTGCTCTTACCCAAGCTGATCTATCTAATTCAAAATTAAGTTTTCTATGCCAAAAATAAAATGCAGATTGGGTGTCTGGTTCCTTATTTGCCACTAATATATTCTTGATATGTTTTGGTTTGGTGTTAAATCGGCTTGCATCACTTGTCTGTTCGTCTGTCTGTCGTTTTCCTGTCTGTATCCACTGGATCCAGGTGTTAGGGACGGAATTGATGAAGAAATTGTATTCTAGCATTATACTTGCTCTGCTTTGACAAGTGTGTTCAAGATGGCGCCGACCAATGGAGACATGGGGATAGCTGTCCTGTTTCTTTTGTGTTTAACTCTGTTTATGTGTGTTACGGAAACAGCTGCGATCTTACAATATGATCACGACACGCTGCTGTGTGCTAGGGAACAGGTTGGTGAGTCCAGTGTTTAGAGATCTCACTTCAACTCACTCTATCATGATTTACAACTGTCAACAATGAACACTGACTGGTCAGCACGCAAGGCTCAGTCCGCGAGGAAACGCGGAAAGTGAGGTGGGGCCCTTTCAATGTTGCGCCAACGAAGTTTTTGCCCACCTCAACCCAGTATGTTCCTGTCCAAAGTTAGATCTCTACCCAACACAATTGCCGAACTCACATGTAATATTCAGACGAGGAGAGACTACAAAGAGTGCTCCGTGTTTTGTTTCACTGAAACATCGCTTAACCTGGACATCCCTGACAGCACCATTCAACCACCAGGCTTCACTGTGCACAGAGCTGACTCAGGCAAGCAAAGGGGCAGCAGTGTGTGTTTCTTTGTGAACACACGCTGGTGCTCCGATGTCAAAGTGCTATCGCGTGCCTGCTTCCCTGACGTGGAGTTCCTAACCATCCAGTGCCGACCCTTCTACACCCCACACGAAATTCCCTCAGTGACTCCGATCGCTGTGTACATTCATCCCACAGCAAACCTCTCTGCCGCACTTGGTCTGCTAGCAGACGAAATTAGCAAGTGCGAGAAGAGTTGGCCCGACACAACCATCGTTGTTGCTGGTGATTTCAACAAAGCCAGCTTGCAGGACTGTTTCGAATGTACACACTGGAATGTTTTTAAAGACTGCCATGGACTTAAATGAATATACCAACACAGTTTCAGTTTCAGTAGCTCAAGGAGGCGTCACTGCGTTCGGACAAATCCATATATGCTACACCACATCTGCCAAGCAGATGCCTGACCAGCAGCATAACCCAACGCGCTTAGTCAGGCCTTGAGAAAAAAAGTGAATAAATAATAGATAAGCGTACATAAATAAATAAATAAATAAATAATAATTATAATATAAAAAAAGGTAGTAGTAGTAGTAGTAATAATAATAATAATAATAATAATAATAATAAATCAATCAATAAATAAATAAGACAACAATGATGATAAATAAGCAAATAAATGTAAAACATGAAGACACACATTCACACATACACCCCCACATGCATAACAGATATGCACCAAACATGCAGTTTCACAGATATAAAAGCACAGTCAAATACACATAAACGTACATGAGCCCCAACACACACACACACACACACACACACGCACATTACCCTGCACCTCCTCTACCCCCTCCTCCACACACTCATTTCTAGGCTACGTATCGCAGCTTCCACGGCACACACACACACACACACACACACAGATGAACACTTACTTGTACAAGCACACACACATAAAATTATGCCCATAAATCCCCACACCCAACCCCACACACATATATACAAAGATATATATATATACACACACCCGCACGTTCCAATATCCTGTTGCTCCCACAGTGTAGGCATGCATACACTCACATACCTCATCCTCTACCCCCCCTCCCCCCACCTCTCCCTCACGCGCGCGCGCACACACACACACACACACACATACGCACGTGCATAGAACTCTCCTGACACTTGTGTACACTTACACACTCGCGCATGCACAAACGCACTCAAAAACACAGACCCACACATACCCACAAACACACACATACACACACGCACAGAGGCTGCCACTGATTGGCTGCAAGAGCGCAAGAGGGATGGGAAACGATCTCTGATGCCAAGAACGTGGCGTCTAGTGTGTTGCTCAGTCTATTGTATTTGGAAAAGCCCACAGAGACTCTGTTTCGTTTTGAAGAAATTTGCGCAATGTTGGTTTGGAAATGATGCGATATTTGTTTGATTTGCAAAGCATCGTGCTCTGCCTTTCATGTTAGATTTACGGCCGCTCCCTCTCTCTGCTTTTATTTCTTTGAGGCGATCGATGGTGTGATGGCCTTGTACCTGTTCTTTTTGATATTCTTTGACTTTTCTGAGGATTTCCGATTTTCCTAGATGTAGGCCGCTCGTTGGTGTTGCGTTACCAGCAAGTCTGTCAGCTCGCTCATTTCCCTTAACACCTGCATGTCCCGGACAGTATGACTATGTGAGTTTTTTAATCTGAAAGTTGCGCATTGCCTTATGCCACTCTGGCCTTCCCATTCCGTTTTCAATTTTCTGTATGAGGTTCATTGAGTCGGTTAGAATCATGGCATGTTGGTTTCCGGGCGTATGGATGGACGATAGCCACTGGAGGGCATGTGTCACAGCTTCAACTTCCATCGTTAGGCTGGAGGTTGTGACTTTGTAGGCAGCATTCTCTTCCCTATTTGTTTTTCCATTTTGTTTCGCAGTGAATCCCCAACCGGATTGGTCTTTGGTGACTGAGCCATCTGTGTATATGATGATGTCCTCTTCTTTACTGTTTTCTTCTATGAGTAGGTTCACTTCCGCATCAGTTTTGCCCTCTGGCCATTCCCGACAATGTCTTCATAGAGTGGGTGAAATGGCTGTGTTGAATAGATGGTTGAGGTTTTCGGGGTTTTTCTCCCATTCTTTTGTTTCTTTCAGGTCTTGTAGTCAGCATACTAGCTGGATTGTGTCTTCTGCTTGCCCCATCCATGATCTTCCTCGTCCTAGACGGCTGCCTTTTGGTTCTTTGACTGCGTCATGCAGTGGGTTTTGAGGGTTTTCTAATGCTTTGAAGTAGGTCTTGACCTGTTCTAACTTGTTTCTGGCCTGCACTGAAGGAAGGTCAAGCACGTATCGCATGGTTTCTGTGGGCGTGTCTTTTGTTGTTCCAAGGATCACACTGAGGATGAGTGATTGGTATAGCAGGAAGAGGTGGCGTTGTTCAATACCTTTGGTTGCCATTGCTTTTAAGACTGAAAGGCCCTTTTTGCATTTGATAACAGTATTTTCCGTATGTTTTCTGAAGGTCAGCATCCTGTCGAAGTGTATTCCTAGGTAGTGTAGGCATTCAGTTTTCTCGATCTGAATCCCGTCGAATGACACAGGTGGTGGTGATTTGCTCGCGGTTCTGTTGTTGACGGTGCACAGCAACGTTTGGGCTTTTGCTGGATTGATGGAAGATCCTGTGTCTTTGCACCATTGAGCAATATTGTTTAGTTGTTTCTGGACGGCTTTAGTTCTTTCCTGAGCATCTTTCGAAGTTTTGAAGACCAGGCCATCATCCGCAAGAGTAAGCACCCGAGCTATTCCATTGTTGTTTAAGTCTGCAAGGCCCTTCGTGTAGACATTGTAGAGGACAGGAGAGAGCGGAGACCCTTGTGGCAGTCCCATGGATAGTTTAGAAGGTGCAGACATCCAATCTCCGAGGCACAGGACGACGGTTCTTTCCTGAAGCGCTGCTGCTATCCATCTTGTCAGTGTCAGACTTACTCCATACCTTAGTAGCAGCTCCATGAGGTGGGCAAACTGGACTTTATTGTAGGCATCTTCAAGGTCGATTGCTACTGCTAATGTTTCTTCTTTTCTTTGAAATCCTTCATACACCTCATATGCAAAAGCAGCTGCATTTTCCCATGTGGACTTGCCTGTTCTGTAACCACCTTGATTTGAAGGGAGAATGTGCCTGTGTTCAAGATTCCTTGCAAGTTTCCTGGCTATCGTGCATTCCATGAGCTTTCCAGCAATGTTTTGCATAGTTAGGATCCGGTAGCTGCTTACCTGACGATGGTCCTTTCCTGGTTTCTGGTATGGGTTTTAAGAAGCTGTGTCCTCCGGCACATGTTCATTGTGGAAACTGTTTTGATATAGATTGAAAAGTTTGCTTCTGTCTTCTTCCGATAGTTCCTTGATGTCCGAGTAGCGAACTTTGTCTGTGCCAGGAGCTGATTCTTTCTCAGTGTGTGATTATATTTCATTCTGTGAAAGTGTGTCTATTCCATCAAAATATATCAAAATATTTTCAAACGACAAAATTTGGTATGATGGGGCTGTTAGACAAAAACTAAAGGAAAATGAGAGAGATTTTCGCGAAACTGACCATAGAACGCTCAGAACAGTCCACAATAAGGCAAAAAGAAGTGGTGAAAAACGCATTAAGAAGGCAAAGTTTTTATATCGGAAAAAAATAGAAGAAAACCTGTCTGCAAACAACTCTAGGAATGTATGGACCGGACCGCAGAACATCATTGATTATAAAATGACTCACCAGACAGTCGACAGCACTGACAGAACTCTTCCAGACAAACTCAACACATTCTACTCCAGATTCGACAAACCATTGTCTACTTCTGACGTGGCTGCAGCCAAAATCACCCCCACTCCCCCTTTCATAGTCCAGGAGAAAGAAGTCAGACGCCACTTCTGTCGTCTGAAATTGATAAAAGCCGCTGGCCCTGACAACATCTCACCAGGCCTTTTGAGGAAGTGTGCAGTCCAACTATCTAGTGTCTTCACTGACATACTTAACATGTCCCTTCATTCTTGTGTGGGGTCCCACACTGCTTTAAGAAATCAACAATCACTCCTGTTCCAAAAAAAGCACAGCCTGGTTGTCTTAATGATTATCGTCCCGTAGCCTTAACATCAGTTGTAATGAAAACATTTGAATGCTTGAATATACAATTCCTAAAAACCTGCATTCCTCCATCTTTTGAACTCTTTCAGTTCGCCATTAAAGCTAACAGATCAGTTGAAGATGCCATTAGCATAGGTGTCTGCCACGTCCTCAGACATCTTGAAAATCCTAACAGCTATGCCTGGATCATTTTCATTGATACAGCTCTGCGTTCAACACAATAGTGCCATCAAAACTATATTTTAAACTGAAAGACCTCAGCGAATTTAAATTTCTCAGACTGATCATTTCCAACGATTTGAAATAGGAGAAAAATACGGAAAAAAATTGTTAAGAAAGCACAACAGCGCCTGTACTTTCTTTGGCGCCTCAGAAAGTTCGGAATTAAAAAAGAAATCATGGTTGAGTTCTACTGAGCAGTCATTGAAAGTGTGCTAACCTTCGCTATTACTGTTTGGTACGGAAACATTTCCAAGGCAGAAGTTGCAGCCCTTAACAGAATCGTAAAAACTGCCACCAAGATTACCGGGGCTGATCTACCTTCTCTAGAAGACATATATTATAAGCAAAATCAGTCAGCCAGAACGAATCACATCCGGCTTTTCGGATTTTCGAGATGCTCCCCTCTGGTCGACAGTACAGAAGTATAAGGACTAAAACCAATCGCTTGGCCAATAGCTTTTACCCCAAAGCAGTCAATGCCCTGTCTCTCAAACAAATCCAGTGTGATCAATAGAATTGTGCAATCAAGAGCCATCTACCTGAAGATCTAGTCATCGGCCCCATCCACATGTAATATGCAGCTTCTGTTCAAACGTGTGTGTGTGTGTGTGTGTGCGTGCGTGTGTGTGTGTGTGTGTGTGTGTGTGTGTGTGTGTGTGTGCGCGCGCGCGCGCGCACGCGCGCGTGCATGTGTGTGTGTGTGTGTGGGTGTGTGCAGTACGTGCATGCGTGAATATGCACAAGTTTTTATATTGATATGCACTTGTATGTATCTTATTTCTACTGTATCTGTGTTTGTGTATGATTTTCGATTTATGTTCGTATCTTGTTATGTACTATCCCCCCCCCCCACCCCACCCCCAATATTCCTTGTGACCCCGGTACACTTGGTAATAAAGACATATTCTATTCTATTCTATTTTATTCTATTATAAAGCTTACCTCATTCAATGATGGTAATCTGCTCTCTGTGTGATGCATTATGTGTTTGATTTGAATAATCCCCTTTATTTGCCAGTGTTTGAAAAAGAGTACATTGTGTTTATATGTTATTAATGAATTATTAAACAATAACTGGTTTTGGAAGCTAGTTTGTGTTATTTCTTCTAGTTTCGTGATATTCTTGTAATCAGTGTAAGTTTTTATTGCATCTTTCCAGAATTCATTATCTATACTATCTAAGCCCTTTAGTTTTTCTGTTTTACAATTAGTCTGAAAGATATTGTCGTATGGTGCGAGTTTTCCAATATGCCATTTCGGTATCAGACTCCAACAGTGATGTTCCGTGGCAACATATAGCTTTCCTGCCCACTGTAACTGCAAATATTCTTGTAAGTTCATCATGTTCATCATCTCAAGGCCCTCCTCTCCAAATCCAGTCTCCATCACTTTTCTTTTTACCTTTTCAAATGCCTTTCTATTGCTATATCTTTTTTGCCAAAGACATTTATATAGTAACGTATTAATTTTACATATGACTGAGCATGGTACACCAATGGATTGCATTACATAAACAAATCGACTAATTAAGAATGTTTTTATTACAATATTACCTTGCATGCTTAGATCCCTTTTACTCCAGTCTCTTATCAAATATTTCATATGCTCTGTTCTATATATCAAGTTTTCTTCTATGTTTTTTGACATTTTATCTGATTCAAAATAGATCCCTAAAATTTTTATTTTATTTACCACTGGTATTGGAATATCTTCATCTTCGTTTTTTCTACCTATTCTTAAGGCTTTTGTTTTTTGTATATTTAACTTTAATCCCGAAAAGGTTTCAAACCTTCCAAATATTTCTAAGGATTTGATAATATCCTCTTTGCCACTTAGGAGTAATGTTGAGTCATCAGCCATGTGTTTCATTTTGAATAAACTGCGTGTCTCTCAGCAGAAGTTGGTTGTTTAATGCATACTCTGTACTATTTCTGATTTTAATGGCTAATATTTCTACTGCTAAAACAAAAACTAAAGGTGAGAAAAGACAACCTTATCTAATTCCACAAGCAAGATTGAAAGGTTCAGATATCCATCCACCATAGTTAATAGAACTTGATATAGCATTATTTGAAACATAAACCCATTTCTGAAAATCTGTATGAAAACCAAATACTTTAAATACATATTGCATAAATGTTTTAGACTTACAGTCGAAGGCTTTAGAAAAGTCAACTGAAAGTAAGTACCCAGTTTTATTTGTTGTGTTTAGATAATTAATCGTGTCATCTATTGATCTTATAACAGTGGAGATATTCCTGCCTCCAATATATCCTGCCTGATCCTCGTTTACTAGCTTATATATTACATTGTTGAGTCTCTCTGCTAAAATTTTTGCTAATATTTGATAATCAGAGTTACTGACAATTCTCCTTTGTGGAATGATTCGATGAAAGATTCTGTAACAATATTAGCTAATTTAATATAAAAAAACAAATTTAAGAAATTCAGCAGAAATTCCGTCACTTCCAGGTGTAGAGCCATTCTTTAATTTCTTCAGTGCATTTGTTGTTTCTTCGAGTGATACCATACCTTCACATATATTCGATTCATTTTCATCTAAGCGTGGAAATGTTTCGTCTTCTACAAATGTGTTACTGCTTCAATGACATTTTCTAATGTAGTGCTTGGGTTATAAACATTTTTGAAGAATGATACTTGTTTGTCATTCTGATCAGTTATTACTTCCCCTGTATCTTTGTATAATCGAGTTATAATTTTTCTTTTCCCCCTAGATTTTTCTAAACTACAAAAATATTTTGTGTTGTGCTCCCCCTCTTCAATCCACTTGACTCTTGATCTGATCTGAGACCCTTTTGCCTTATCCAATTGTAAGATCTCTAAGTTTTGCTTTAATTGTAATAGACTTGTATCTGCTTCTATATCATCTGGATTCTTAGTTAGCAGTTCTTCTTTTATCTTATATTTTATATTTTGAGTTTCATTGTGTTTTTGACTCGAAAGTTGTTTTCCGAATTCACTGCAGAAATTTCTAATGTGAACTTTAAATAGTTCCTATCTACTTATACTAGAATAATATTCGTTGCTATATTTATCTAAAGATGTTTCAAAAATGTTATTCATTTTTTTAAACAAAATCTTTTTTTTTCAGGAGACTGTTATTAAATTTCCAGTAACCTGGACCTCGTGTAAAATTGCTATAATCAAATTCTATATATCTATAGCTTTGTGATCTGATCAAGGAACATAATGGAGTTCGCAAGATACACAGAAGTGCATCATGTTTTCCGATGCAAAGCAATAATCCAGTCGTCTGGCAGTGAATGGGTTTGTTCTGCTCCAACTGTGATCTTTTTCGGCAATGTGGAAAGTTCTCCATGTATCTAATAATTCTAAAGATTTAATCAATAATTTATAATTTATTGATTAAGCTTGTTTACCTCAGCGCGACGATGAGGTTGGCCTGAAATTATATATAAATCATTGTTGAGCACGCAATTAAAATCTCCCAAGAGCAGAAGATTGCTATCACTATATCCATTACTAAGGGTTCTGGACCATTTAAATTTTTAACAAGAACTTCACAGATTTTGCAAATTAATTGCTTTTAGACACCTGCTACGGTCTATTTTGGCACGCGCAATTTTACACATATTTTACATCATGCAAAATGTCATCAGATTTTTACAATACCGATACCAAAGAAGCACGAGAAGCACTATGTCTGTCAATAACATACAAAAAACAACAACTAAATAACATGTTTTTTTTAATTTTTATTTTTTTTAAAGATATGTGAGACTTTTGACCTAATGATGTGGAGTGTTTCTATGCCAACCTCTTGCATGCGAGAACTTGATCTACATTGATGGGTCTTGCCTGCTGTTCAGTGGGTTCCATGCCCGATCAGATGTTACTCAGCTATTGAGGATTTTATATTTATAGCTAGCAAAAAAAAGTACGTGTTGTTTAATTACTGTTGTACACTAACATGTTAAAAAATGCAATTATTTTATGAACAGAAGAAAAGATCATTAAGAAAACATAATCACGCTTTTTAGACTTACAAACAAACATTTATTCTAAAATGGTAAGGACAAACACACCCAAAGAATCATGAAAAAAAAAAACTTTCTAAAATAATAATCCCTTAGCTGCAACACTAAAAATGGATAGGGAATTTCCTATGTTCGGGAATTCCTGCAATGAGGAAGCCCCTGTCCTAATAACGACAGATCCTCGCTGATGTCCTTGTTACCCGTTTTCAATTTTATGTCTGCTTTCATCGTGTTGTATTTCTCAACTTCTGACAGAATGAGACTGAATTCTTCATCGTTTATCTTACCATCTACCAATGCTTTAGAAATAAGATCTCTTGTGGTGTTCAGTTTCGACTCAGCCAGCACACGAATCTCATTGTTTCTTGGTTTCTGACATTAATTTTTTGTATGAATAAATTTACTCACTATACCTAATATACCACACAGGCCGGCTCCCGACTCTATTCCTATTGCTACAGGGGCAGTCACAACAGTAACCCAACATCTGATGCTCCAAAAACAAGACTAACAGTGATAAATGTTGTGTCAACAGTCGTGATGATATTCGCACCACGTTTATATTTCATATAGAGTAAAGCTCGATTATCATGCTTTTTTTCGAGTATGCTTTTTTTTTTAAGCTCTTCTAGGCGAAAATTCATGTTTATAACTATTTTTTAATAATTTGTTTAAATAATTCGTGTGTAAAAATGTGGTGCCATAGCGTATCGTAGTCTTTTAAATTGAAGAGGACCAGTATGAATGAAGTGAATAGACACTTTATCTATCGATCCTTGTTTGATGACACCTTCTAGTGAGAATTGTACACGCAGATCGGGTCGATCAAGTGGGTCGACGGTATAGTGATGGTAATTCTCAAGAGTTTATTTGTAAGATTTGCGGGACATTTTATATTTAACCCTTTTAAAACTTCTACAAAATCATAAGGCCTCTCACCGAGAAGCACATCTAAAACGATAGTTGACCCCTCGGCAGGCTGGCCAAAATCAAACTCTTTATTCAACCGTAGTGTACCAACCTTTTTTCCTCTCGTACTAATAACATATCCAAATTCAGTTTCAATGATTATCATTTCTTTACGCAAATGATAAGAAGCCAACAGTTTACCACTATTTTGTAATTTTTGTAGAGCGCGATTCCTTCCAATAGTAATGTAGGATTGTTCTATTTTAAAATCTAAGTCCCCGTCGTCTACCGGATAGGAACCCACGAATCATCATCAGAAAGTACAAGATGATATGGTTTGTTAACAGCAACACCGTCAACACTCACGTCTGAAAGTTCACTAAATTTTTGGACACCACCACTACCACCACCACCACCCGTAACTTTTTTTTTCTTTTGTACGTTCCTTCAGAAAGCTGAAAAGCATATAACTGATTTTCTGTTCCTGGGACATAAAATCCGCGTGTATCTCCGAGATCAGCTAAACCGAGTGTAGTGCACGGTTTAACATTATGCGTTCCTGGCCCTCCTGGATCAACCATTTCTTATATGTAATGTAATATTTAAATAACCAATAGGAACGTGGTTATTATTTTCATATATTATAGCGATGCTCAACCTCAAATGATTCGTGGAAAACTGTGAGGAGTTCTAACACAACATAGTATTCTAAAACTAATACCACCACCAATATAGATGGTGTCCCAAGACATATCTTGTGATTCTTGTTTCGTAATAATGCCTTCTTATGAGAAATGTTTACGACAACCCGGTGGTATTTTGAATAACCCTGTTCGACTACCTAATATTTCAATGGTAATTCTCAAAGGTCTTGTAGGCATTGTTGCGCAGCACTCTCTGTGGGGGTTCGGTTTTTTTTATGCGTGGTCCAAGTCGATTTTTTGTACACCATTCATGACTGAATCCTGAAGAATAAGGGAGTGTTGTAAAACACGGTGCAGCAGACGTCATTCACCTCGGGACTACTGCTGCCCGAAGGGGCGGTCACTCAGGTCTGCAAGGGGGTGCTTGCAGAACAACGGCTGACTGGCTGACAACACGACGGCATCATAAGGGCTGCTAGAAGAACCGCAACGAAAACGACAACCCAACTAGAACGCCAGTCTTCATCGACACATGCGTGGGCTACAAACTCCCCTGTAAGGCCAACAAACCACCACCGGGCCACACAGCTGGTAGTGTGACGCTCACGCAGTACGAGGAGGACTGAGCTGTGCCGGTGTAGCATCCCAGACTGTCCCCCACCCCGGAAACGTCCACAGGGGACAATTTGACCGCTGGAAATGGCTCCCGGGGATTTTCTCACCGTTCATAAAGTCCCATGCGGACATTTTCAGCGACCAAAATGTCCCTTTTTGGGGGTTTTAGCTTTCCCTGAAAATGTCACCCCCTTGTATCCCGTAACGTCCCCATCGCCGAAAATGCTCCACCCCGCCCCCCTCCTCACTCCCCCAGCATTTCTCCAACAGAGCATTTGCTACATCTGCGAGCGCGCGGTGTGTGCGCGTGCGCACGTGTGTGTGTGTGTGCCTGTGTGTATATGTGTGTAACTATATTGGTGTAGGTCGAGTCAGCTGTCAAAACAGGGTCCTCTATCTCTGAAGTATACCAACTGTCACATCAATAACAGTGGAAGCTGCTATATATATATATATATATATATATATATATATTGAGCTGGTGCTCATCACACGCTGGTGCTCCGATGTCAAAGTGCTATCGCGTTCCTGCTTCCCTGACGTGGAGTTTCTAACCATCCAGTGCCGACCCTTCTACCTCCCACGCGAAATTCCCTCAGTGACGCTGATCGCTGTGTACATCCATCCCACAGTGAACCTCTCTGCTGCTCTTCGTCTGCTAGCAGACGAAATTAGCAAGTGCGAGAACAGTTGGCCCGACTCCACCGTTACTGTTGCCAGTGATTTCAACAAAACCAGCCTCAAGAAATAAATGCCGAAGCTGTACCAGCAAGTGGACTGTCCAACACGTGGTGACAAGACCCTCGACCACTGCTACACCTCCATCAAGAAGGCGTACCACTCGATCCGCCGTGCACCTTTGGGACAGTCCGATCACAGCATAATTTTTCTGGTGCCAGTCTACAAACAAAAACTGAAAGCTGAAAAACCAGTCGTGAAAACTGTGAAACAATGGTCGCCCCTGCCTTAGAGACCTTGCAGGACTGTTTCGAATGTACAGACTGGAATGTTTTTAAAGACTCTGCCGGGGACTTAAATGAATATACCAACACAGTGTGTGATTATATTTCATTCTGTGAAAGTGTGTGCATTCCATCAAAAAATATAAAAATATGGTGTATGACAAAATTTGGTGTAACGGGGCAGGTTAGGCAAAAACTAAAGGAAAAAGAGAGAGCTTTTCGCGAAACTGACGATAGAATAGTCCACAATAAGGCAAAAAGAAGTGTTGAGAAATGCATTAAGTTTTTATATCGGAAAAAAATAGAAGAAAACCTATCTGCAAACAACTCGAGGAATGTATGGACCGGACTGCAGAACATCACTGATAATAAATTGACCCACCAGACAGTCGACAGCACTGACAGAACTCTTCCAGACAAACTCAACACATTCTACTCCAGATTCGACAAACAATCGTCTACTTCTGACGTGGCTGCACCCAAAATCACCCCCACTCCCCCTTTCATAGTCCAAGAGAATGAAGTCAGACGTCACTTCAGTCGTCTGAAAATAAGAAAAGCCGCTGGCCCTGACAACATCTCACCAGTTTTGTGTGGTGCCACACTGCTTTAAGAAATCAACAATCATTCCTGTTCCAAAAAAGGCACAGCCTAGTTGTCTTAATGATTATCGTCCTATAGCCTTAACATCAGTTGTAATGAAAACATTTGAACACTTGGTTCTACAATTCCTAAAAACCTGGATTCCTCCATCTTTTAATTCCTTTCAGTTCGCCTATAGAGCTAACAGATCAGTTGAAGATGCCATTAGCATAGGTCTCTACCATGTCCTCAGACATCTCGAAAATCTTAACAGCTATGCCAGGATCCTTTTCATTGACTACAGCTCTGCGTTCAACACAATAGTGCCATCAAAACTATATTTTAAACTGAAAGACCTCTCGCTGCCTGAATCAATTTGTGCATGGATCCTAAATTTTCTAAGATGCAGACCACAAGTTGTTAAAGTTGGTGACCTCACCTCCTCCACATGCATTCTCAACATAGGCACCCCACAGGGATGTATTCTATCCCCACTGTTGTACTCACTATTCACACATGACTGTGCAACTCAAAATGAATGTAACACCATGGTCAAGTTTGCCGACGATACTACTTTAGAAGGGCTGATTACGAACAGTGATGAGTCAAAATATAGGGAAGAAGTACTGGAACTTGTCAGCTGATGTGATCAAAACAACTTAGAATTCAACATATCAAAAACCAAAGAATTAATTTTAGATTTCAGGAAGACCAGATCTGACCCCTTACCACTTGTCATTAAAGACAAGCAAGTAGAGATCATCAGCGAATTTAAATTTCTCAGACTGATCATTTCCAACGATTCGAAATGGGAGAAAAATACGGAAAAAAATTGTTAAGAAAGCACAACAGCGCCTGTACTTTCTTCGGCGCCTCAGAAAGTTCGGAATTAAAAAAGAAATCATGGTTGAGTTCTACTGAGCAGTCACTGAAAGTGTGCTAACCTTCGCTATTACTGTTTGGTACGGAAACATTTCCAAGGCAGAAGTTGCAGCCCTTAACAGAATCGTAAAAACTGCCACCAAGATTACCCGGGCAGATCTACCTTCTCTAGAAGACATATATTATAAGCGGCTTCTCAAAAAAGCAAAATCAATCATCCAGGACGAATCACATCCGGCTTTTCGGATTTTCGAGATGCTCCCCTCTGGTCGACGGTACAGAAGTATAGGTACGAAAACCATTCGCATTTGTACAGATTTATTTGTATTCTCAAGGTCTAGATCTCTTCACTGGCGACTCTCTCGACTCTCTCTTTCTCTCTCTCTTGCTGTGCGTGCTTGCACGCGCGTATGTGAATCCATAACAAATCAGATAATGTTTCTCAGTCTCAACTATTCAAGTAACTTGAAAATAGCCACTGCGTGAAAGTGGGCCATAAGTAATTTCGCAATTGCAACACAACACGGGACAAAGGAAACAGCCGTTGAAATGAGTAAAAGAATACTCTGTTAATCAAAATACACATCCCTTGCACACAAAAGAATTTTTTTTAAAATCTTATGGAAAACAGCACTAAAAAAGAGCAGCTGTTGTGTTCATAAGACATTTACATTTATTACACTATCTGTGTGTCTGAGTATCAGCCATCTCAATGGCTGTGAAAGGGGGTATTAATGAAGAAAATACAGGCGAGTAAATCAGAAGGCGGAAGGCTGTGAATGAAAGAATTATGAGAAAGGCATAAAACGATGAAGCTGATAGAAGCGACAGATGCCCTTGCCAACCCAGTGGATGAAAAAAGAGGACGTGACAATAGTCTGTTCATTTTGACATATTGACAAGAAATCATTGTCAGGGTAAAAATGACCACAATACAAATCTGATCAACCAGCTTGAGACACATAAGTAATGTTCTTTCTTTTGTGGTAGCTTACTTCGAACTCATTAAAATAGTGTAACTGTCATGTGTAAACCTTTTTATTTTTATTTATTTATTTATTTTTTTTACTGGTTTGATCCTACACATTTTGTTTTACAGGTCTCTTTTTATGTCTACAGCCAGTAAAATATTTTGTATTTCCCAATTTGTGAGCCTACAGTAACATTATTCCTAGGCTTCTTGCACCAGTTTCACCAACCGTACGACCCGCGTGTATGTAACAGCAAGACATACACTCATGGATATAAGCCAAATGGACTGCACCAGACTAAAGATATTCTTCACTGCAGGATTTTTGTTGTGTCTGTGTTTGTCTCCTTTGGTTCTCATTTTCCCAATCACTCCAGCTAGACAAACTGTCACCGCCCGGCGTATAAACTGTAGAGATTATGCGCAGTCATATATTCACTCGAACGACGTCTTCCCATTAAACGGTTGACTGCCCAGGTGAGAACAATGAAAGGCGTGTGCAAATGTCTCCGTACCTTTTATGTCTAGTTTGGCGGGATATCTAGGCGCTCACAAAACAGCCACAAAATGCAAAATCACGGAACGGCGACTCTTTGACTCACGTTTTATGTCAGTGTTTGACAGTGAGTTACAGTCAGTGTTTACGCAGGCCTATAATAAATGTAAGGTAAAAGGCTGCATGGTGAGTTGTTTCCGAATGCAGGAAAGAGAAGATGGTACTGACTCCCGTGTTCATGACAACATCCACATCACCAACGCCCGAGTTCCCATAAACCTCGTCCCTCTCATCTTCTCCTCCTGTCTTCACACACACACACACACACACACACACCTTTCTTATCCCCCTTGTTGCGCAGCTCTGACTATTCAGGATGGAGGATGAAGATGATTTTGTACATCACTCAATCCTACCACCTGCACACCATTTGCAGTTCGAGAAGAGAGAGAACTCTTACCATTTACTTCCGTCTACATACTGATACAGGTATTACAATGAAACTGATTGTCTGTCTTTTTGCCACAACGTAAACACATAATTGTGAGATCATCACCCAACACCCCCGCTTGATCGAAACGATTACACACACAAATCAATACTGAATAAATTTAATTCTTTAAGTTTAACTGTATTCTTCTAACACCAGTACCTTTGAACAAAAATGTATAACAATTATATCTTCAACCAACTGAAATACACTGGTTATACAGCATTGTAGGTTACACATGTATATATTAATTACCTAACTGTACCAGTGTACTGATAGTGCATTACAAAAATAATTGAAAATTGCACTCTTCAAAAACAAAGAACATCATCAAAATTCTGTAGGAATGTGTATTCTACAGCATCTATGAAGAACACTTATTTCCCAAAAATCAGAGATCTGAATTTGCTCAACTGGGATTTTGTGGCAGGTTTTGTCATGACATCTGCCAATATCTGTGCAGTAGGGCAGTATCTGAGCATCATTTTGCCTCTTTTCAATTCTGAACGAATGAAATGGTATCGGACATCAATGTGTTTTGACCTTTGCCCGTTCACAGGATTGTTTAAGAGGGCAATTGTGCCTTGATTGTCTTCAGTCTTCAAAGATCACAGGAATTTCACCTTGATGTCCGCCACCAATGTCATTCAACAACAGAGTTAGGTACAAACTCTCTTGGACAGCTGCTGCGAGGGCTATATACCCAGCTTTACATGTTGATAGTGCCACTGTTCGCTGTTTCCTTGATTTCCAAGAAATCTGAGGACAACTTTCAGTCAGACTGAAACAGTAACCAAAAGTACTGTGTCTGTCTTCTGCAGATGATGCCCAATCAGCATCACTGTAGCCTATGAGGCTCAATCCTTTTTCACTTTTCCTGTAGCACAAGTCACAGTCAAGAGTTCCTTTCAAATATCTCAGCACATGCTTAACTGCCACCCAGTGAGCTTGAAACGGGTTAGACAAGTACTGAGACAGCTTGGTGACAACCCAGCATATGTCTGGCCTGGTGCCCATCATGACATAAATCAGACTGCCGACATTTCGTGAGTCAGCTGGTTCTTCACTGTTGTTTTCTAGCTTTTGCTCAGAAGGAATGCCTCTTGGCTTACATTCTGACATTTCATACCTTTCAAGCATATTCTGAATGTATCTTTTCTGGTTCATTTTGACAAATCTGTCATCTTGCTCAAAATCAATGCCAAGAAAATATGAAAGCTTGGCCATGTCTTTCATTTTGAACCTATCTTTCAACATCTGCTTAGTGTCACACACCAGTGCATCATTGCTTGCAGCAACAATCAAATCATCCACCCAAACAAGTATCACAACCATGCCTCCCTTGGAGTGCTTTGTGTAAACACAGTTATCAGAGGGACTTTGTACAAAATCATTTTGTATCAAATGCCTGTGCAACAATTAGTTCCAGTTTCTACCAGACTGCTTCAAGCCGTACAGTGACTTGTTCAGCCTATACACTTGTTTCTCACCACTATCATTCTGAACTTCAAACCCTTCAGCTTGGTCCATTTATATTTCACAGTTAATGGGGGCATTCATATAGGCAGTTTTCACATCCATCTGATGCAAAATGAGATCATGCTGTGCAGCAAGCTGCATCAACATACGCACAGAAGACAGATTAGCTGTAGGTGCGAATGTGTCATGGTAATCAAGCCCTTCTTTTTGACTGTAACCTTTCCCTACGTAGCGAGCTTTGTGAGTCTTGGAACCATTTGCATTTTCTTTGATTGTGTACACCCAACGTCCCCCACTACCCTTCCTTCTGGGAGAGTGGTCAGAGTGAGTGTTTCATTTTCTCTTAGAGAATCTATTTCCTCTCTCATAGCTTCTTTCCAGTTATCAGAATCAGGTGATTCTATCACTTCTCTGTATGTCTGAGGGAAAGCACTGATTTTGTAACAGTAATCAATATTTGTCATGATCTGGTCATCATCCTGAAACTTTGTCTCATAATCTGCAAGATAAGCTGGGGGCCTTTTGTCCCTTGTAGGATACCTTTCTCTTTGTTCACCATATGGTGTGTGCACTCGTTGCACATTTTTTTTTAGCTCTCCTTCAGTGATTTTGCATGAATCATGCACTCTGACCTCTCTTCAGGTACATTTTCAACAACAAAATGACGTTTCAACATCATGTCATCATCATCATCTGAACAGCGACTTTCTGTCTGTGTCCCTTGGTCATTCACAGTCACCCCTGTATTCACACATGCTTCTTTGGTACAAACTCTACCACTCTGTACTTCTTGACTTTACCTGTCTCAGGAAAATACACAAGGTATGCAGGGCTATTTCTGTCATCGCCAACAAATATCCCTTGTTTCCATCTTGGGTCAAGTTTCTGTTTGTCCTGAGTGTATGCATAACATTCAGAACCAAAAATGCGCATGTTTGCCACGTTAGGTCTCCGACCTGTGAGTGCCTGAAATGGTGCAACTTTGAGTCTTTCACTGTAACACCTATTTCTGATGTATGCTGCTGTGCGTATGGCAGCTCTTTGGGTAACTCTGCCTGAATCTGTAAACATCTGGCCATCTCGAACAGAGTTCGCCAATGTCTCTCCACTGTCCCATTTTGATGATGAGAATACGGAGCAGATGTGTCATGCCTGATCTGATTCTTTCTCAGGAGTGTTCTGAACGCTCCTGAAGTGAACTCTGTGCCATTGTCTGACCTAATACATTTCACCTTTCCATAAGGTGCAGTATCAGCCAAAAATCGCTCTGTTGCAACAACAGTTTCGGCCTTGCTCTTCATGAAATACATAAACATCACACCTGAATAATCATCAATGAACGCAATAGAATACATGAAACCTTCTTTTGACTCTGGGGTAATGGGTCCTGCAAGATCTGTGTGCACCAGTTCAAGTGGAGCAGTTGAACGGACGCGTGGTGTCCTGCTTCTTTCATTTGTCATCTTTCCCAACAAACACACGTCACATTCACACCGTTTGCTCTTTCCAACTACTTTCATCCCATCTACTACTCTTTCAAGGTTACGCACATCTTCCTAGTTGCAGTGACCAAGCGTTTCGTGCCATCCCTTCAGGTCTTGTGAGTAATTTACACTGTCAGTTTCATTAGAACTGTTACATGTTTTGAGGTAGTATAATCTGCCATGTTTTTCAACATTGAACTTTGTACCCAAGCTCTGCTGACCTGGGTTGGAATGAAGGCTTGCTCCTTTCTCAGTAGCAGCTTGCACTGAGAAGATGCTCTGTGGGTAAGTAGGCACATATAAAGCATTTGTTAATGTCACATCAACAATTTTGCATTCAGAGTTCATCATCTTCACATGTGCATCCCCTTTCTTCAGGGCAACATTATTGCTCTTTTCACCATTGGCTAGTTCTATGTAATGTTTTTCTGCTTTGAAAGTGTCATCAAACATTCTGATAAGTCATTCAAAATGTGGGTGGTTGCCCCACAATCTACAAGTAGCATGTGAACTTTATTCTTTGTCGATCCACAAGCACTGGCTTCAAACGCAAAAGAATGTTCATAGTCTTCATGAGTCTTGTGAATCAGTGACCTCACTAACCTTGTCTCTGTAACTTCTACTACCACCTTTGTGCCCTTGGCGTCGACACGAACTGTCTGTATGGTTGCTCTTGTGACACAAACTACACCACAGTTTCTTTGGCTTCTTGCAGTTCCTTGCAATATGTCCCACCTGGCCACACTTGAAGCACATCACACCTTCACGTCTGTTGGTAGGACTGTGTGCCATCGTCAACAAAGAATCCTCACTGGATGCTGATGACCTCGACCGTTCTGTCTCCTCGAAGCTCTGTAAAGCCACCTTGAATTCCGTAAAGGTCTGCTTCTTCTCAATCTGCGTTACCACTGCAATAAAAGACTGGAAACTGTCCGGCAATCCCTTCGGGACCATTGCAATCAGCAAACTGTCTGCCACTGTTTCTCCTGCATTCCTTAGTGCCGCTGCTGCAGTCTCTGCTCTAATAATAATTAGTAATTGTCTCTGTTGGTCTCTTCACCAGCGATGTTAGCTCTGTGTGGAGAGAGATTACCCTTGGTGTACTTTTCCCGGCATAATGCTCACGAAGAATTTTCAGCGCCCCTCTTCCATCGTCGACAGCATCTCTCATAACGAGAGACAAACTTTTGTCATCTAGAAACTGAATAAGCTCTGCGAACGCTTCTTCATTCTTTTCTTCATCAACCTCTTCATACAACGGTTTTATGATGGTGTCCTTCAGCTTCTGTAATCTCATATAGCCGAGAAATTTTACTTCCAATTGTTCATAATTGCTTTCCTCTCCATCGAAAATGAGTCTTGACTGTGAAAACCTATTCATCTTACTGCTGGGCCCATAACCTGTTGCGCAGCTCTGACTGTTCATGAAGGAGGATGAAGATGATTTTGCACATCACTCAATCGTACCACCTGCACACCATTTGCAGTTCGGGAAGAGAGAGAACTCTTGCCATTTACTTCCGTCTATATACCGATACAGGTATTACAATGAAACTGATTGGCTGTTTTTTTGCCACAACGTAATCTCACAATTGTGAGATTGTGAGCAGTTGACGATTACGTTGAAAATTCTGCCTGGTTTACACCAACAGGATTAGGGGGAAAGTGATAGGTCAATACCAGCCAACCAACGACATGCTCAGTATTCACAACTTTACGATTGGCCGTTTTCCGGTTTAAAGGGCGCTGCCATAGCCGATACTATAAATAGATCACACGCAGGCATGTTCCGGTTTACATGAACGCAGAATGATGAAAATGCGATAGGCAGTGGTCACCACTATTCAACACATGGTTCCTCCGACAGTGAATAAATAAGTAAAATGCTTGATGAGGGTATAGGAAATCCATGTTACAATCATAACCCCATCTTGAATCAAAACTGAAAAAATACTGTCGTAACTATCGTCCCCCATGTCGATACTCCCCTGTGTCAATAATCCCCCGTGTCGATACTCCCCCCGGGGGTTAGGGGGTGCACGGGAATGGTAGTACCTCTAGAGGGGGGGCTTGTCACGCTCTTCTGGGAGTGGTTCGTCCTCTGTTGGTCCGCACCGGCACCCAGCTCTCACCTATGGGTCCTAGAAGCTGCTAGCATGTGGCAGCGCCCAACCCCCGGGCAACAGCTTTGACAGGTTGGCTAAACTAGGTGAAGGTAGCCGACGGGTCTCAAACCCTCGGTGAGTTAGGGCTTGTCTACCCAAGCATGTGAAGACTGGATCCGGCGGACTCTGCGGAAGAAACCTTCATGCTTCAACGGAGAGGAAGGCGGTTGCAGCAGAGCACTGTGGAGTGCTGAGGGCAGGATGAGGCACATCCACTGCATCCGTTTCCATCTCCAGTCGTCTTGACCTCGTCTTGCCACTGGATACAGACAGTCTCGGACAAGAGAGTGAGGTCGACGGTGTGCAACTCCTCCTCACTATAAACAAAGTCATCGCGCAAGTCATCAGTCATCCTTCATCCCATACCATCATTTGCCCCAAGCCCTGTGGCGACAGGCAAGTGACGAAGCGACAGGTGTGGGTACACTGGCAGTCGTAGCCGCGGACCTGCACACAGGTAGCTCAGGCCATGAGGACGTTTTTCACCGACTGCAGCAGCAGTGGAGATCGGCAGCCCCCTGAGCGACTGAGTAGTGCTCTTCAGGGCAGCACTGCTCACTCCATGGCATGAGGAAGAGGCTAGAAAAGATGCCCTAAATATTGCCTGCTCCACACCACCCTAGTCAGCATACCGCGGCTGATGGGGACCCTACTCAAGCGGTCGACACACAAAGGAAAGAAAGAAGAAAACAAGGAGCACCCCATTGACCATTGCCACATGGAACGTGCGTACGCTTCTGGACAGAGGTGACTCAACCAGACCACAGAGACGCACAGCACTCATTGCGAGTGAATTAGCCAGGTACAACATCGACATCACTGACTGGCAGAAGAAGGCGAACTCTGTGAGCGAGGCGCAGGCTACACCTTCTTTTGGAGTGGTCACGGACCTGAAGAGAGACGTGAGGCTGGAGTTAGCTTTGCAGTGAAGACAACCCTCGTTGGCAAGTTGGCTGGCCCCCCGAAAGGAGTGAACGATCGCCTGATGACGATGAAACTCCCTATATGCAACGGGAAGAAGTTTACCACCATTGTCAGCGGCCACGCGCCCACCATGACCAACCCGGATGAGATCAAGGACAAGTTCTACGAGGACCTGAACGTTGTCATCACCACTGTTCCCAACGCAGACAAGCTCATCATTCTTGGTGACTTTAACGCGAGAGTTGGTTGTGACAGCACCGCCTGGAAAGGCGTGATTGGGAAGCATGGGGTTGGTAACTGTAACAGCAATGGCAAACTACTTCTCCAGACATGTGCCGAGCACGACCTTCTTATCACAAACACCATCTTCTGACTCCCTACCCGTAACAGGACGTCATGGATACATCCTCGCTCTGGGCATTGGCATCTCATCGACTTTGTCATCGTCAGGAAGAGGGACAGGCAGGACGTACGAGTCACGAGGGCCATGTGCGGCGCCGAGTGCTGGACAGACCATCGCCTTATCGTCTCCAAGATCAACCTCCGCATCCAGCCCAAGAGACGGCCTCAACAAGCTGGAGCTAGGCAACATCAAGCAGAGCTTTGCTGACACCCTGGAGGAACGCCTTGAGTCCACTGTGCTGGACAACCAGAATGTGGAGGCAGCATGGGGCGCACTGCATGAGACGGTGTACAACACTGCCATGGAGTGCCTGGGGCCTTCTGTCAGGAAGCACAAAGACTGGTTTGATGAGAACTGCACTGAGATCAAGCAGCTGCTAGAAGACAAACGCCAAACCTACAGAGCTCACATTGAAGATCCCAAATCACAGTCAAAGAAAGACATTCTGAAGAGTGCACGCAGCACCATCCAGCTGAAGCTGTGGCCGATGCAGGATTCCTGGTTAAGCAACAAAGCTGATGAGATCCAGGGCTTTGCAGACAGGAACGACATGAAGAACTTCTATAACGGCCTGAAAGAAGTCTACGGTCCCACCACCTCCGGATCTGCTCCACTCCTCAGTGCCGATGGTTCTACCCTGATCACTGACAACGACGGGATCCTTGAGAGATGGGCTGAACACTTTGACAGCGTACTGAACCGCCCCTCCACCATCAATGATGAAGCCATCAACAGACTCCCCCAGGTGCCAGTCAGTGAGTCGTTGGATGCCATTCCAACTTTGGAGGAGACCCAGAAAGCTATCCGTCTGCTATCCAATGGCAAAGCCCCTGGCTCAGACTCCATTCCAGCTGAGGTCTACAAAGAAGGTGGTATGGCGCTGACTGAGAAGCTTCATCAGCTGTTCCAGCTCATCTGGCAGCATGAGGCAGTTCCACAGGACTTCAAAGACGCTTCCATCATACACTTGTACAAGGGCAAAGGAAATCGTCAGGCCTGTGACAACCATCGTGGGATATCCCTGCTGTCCGTCGCAGGCAAGACTCTGGCCAGAGTGCTACTCAACTGTCTCATAGCCCACCTTGAGCAAGGTCTCCTACCAGAGAGCCAGTGTGGCTTCCGGAAAGAACGCGGGACTATTGACATGGTGTTTGCTGCCAGGCAGCTCCAGGAGAAGTGTCAGGAACAGAACGCCGACCTTTTCTCCACCTATGTCGATCTGACCAAGGCCTTCGATACTGTTAGCAGAGATGGCCTTTGGAGAATCATGGCGAAGTACGGGTGTCCCAGAAAGTTCATCACCATCATACGGCAACTACACGATGGGATGCTGGCCCGAGTCCAAGACAACAGAGAGACTTCAGAACCATTCAAGCAAGGGTGTGTTCTTGCCCCCACCCTGTTCAGTCTCATGTTTTCAGCCATGCTGACAGATGCCTTCAGAGACGCTGACGTAGGTATTGGCATCAGGTACCGTACAGATGGCTCACTCTTCAACCTCAGGAGGCTTCAAGCAAAAACCAAGGTGAGGACAGACACCGTCAACGACTTCCTCTTTGCTGATGGCTGCACTCTCAACGTTGCCTCCGAAGCTGACATGCAACACAGTGTCGACAAGTTCTCTGCTGCCTGTGACAACTTTGGCCTCACAATCAGCACAAAGAAGACTGAGGTGATGCACCAGCCAGCTCCAGGAAAGCCTTAGGTTGAACCAAATATCTTCATCAACGGGCAACGACTGAACGCGGTGGACAAGTTCACATACCTGGGCAGTACACTCTCTCGCACAGTTGTCATCGACGACGAGGTGAATGCCAGGCTCGCCAAAGCCAGCACTGCCTTCGGCAGACTCCATAAGAACGTTTGGAACAGGAGAGGCATCACCCTGGAGACGAAGCTCAAAGTATACAAGGCCATAGTTCTCACCACACTGCTCTATGGATGTGAATCATGGACGGTCTACAAACGCCACGCCAAAAAGCTGAACCACTTCCACACCACCAGCCTCAGAAAACTTCTCGGCATAAAGTGGCAAGAGAAGATCCCTGACACAGAGGTGCTCACTCGTGCAAACTTGCCCAGCATCTACACCATCTGATGCAGGCCCAGCTGCGCTGGGCAGGCCATGTAGTTCGCATGCCAGACCACCGGCTCCCCAAGAAACTGCTGTACGGTGAACTCCAACATGGCAAGCGCTCCTATGGAGGCCAAAAGAAGCGCTTCAAAGACACTCTGAAAGCTTCTCTGAAGACCTTCAACATCAGTCACGACACATGGGAGCTGAATGCAATGGACAGACCAAAGTGGCGTTCAGCTGTCCACAAAGGCGCCAAATCCTGTGAGGCCAACAGAATCGCTGGAGTAGAGCAATGCAGACAGGCCAGGAAAAGCAGTGCCAGCAAGTCCCCGACAGCCGCCACCATCCCCTGTCCACACTGCATCAGAACCTTCCGGGCGCGGATTGGCCTGACCAGTCATATGCGCACCCACAGAGTCCAACCCACCCACCCCCAGGATGACTAGATGGTCCTCGTCGATCCCGACGGACGAACCACCACCACTCCCCCATGTGTGTGTGTGTGTGTGTGTGTGTGTGTGTGTGTGTGTGTGTGTGTGTGTGTGTGTGTGTGTGTGTGTTGTTGTTGTTGTTGTTGTTGTTGTTGTTGTTGTTGTTGGTATTGTTTTTGTTTCTTCAGTTTAGCGTCTTTTAACCATAATTGTTATTTGATAAAGATAGGGGAAAAAGACCGCTACTGCATGTTGAGGGAAAAGTAACTGTTCATGCAGTGAGTAAGAGTGTGTGTGTGTGTTTGCGTGTGTGTGTGTGTGTGTGTGTGTGTGTGTGTGTGTGTGTGTGTGTGTGTGTGTGTGTTAGATAACTTACAATTGGTGAAATTTTGTGTAAAAAATGAGATTACAATATAACCTTACAACGAAATACTAATGATAACAGTAAGCGAACTTGACTAATCAACAATATAATTAAGATTTGAATCGGTATGATTAAGCACTGATAGCAATATCATGTAACTTGATGTGATTTGCAACATATAAACAGGGGGGGAAAGATATTAATTAATTTGTTTGATTTATTTAAGGCATATGGTTTTGGCGGGTGGGGTTAGGCGTATTTGCATGGATTGTTCATGTTTTCGATCTTATTTATTGATTGTTTTCACACACACACACACACACACACACACACACACACAGAGAGAGAGAGAGAGAGAGAGAGAGAGCATTTCGCCGCTGTAAGATTTAGCACGAATAATTCATGTTATATAATTTGTAATACAAATATAAAACAAGAGAGGCAAGGCCTTCAAGACTCACTTGTGATACACTTTAAAAAAAAAAAAATCTAATCGTGTTGTCTAATGTGTTTTGTATTTGTTATTATAAAGCTTCACGTTAAAAAAAAAAAAAGTCCTAACCAAATTCGAATTAAGTCCCCTAGCATTAATTACTGAGTACTTTCCCTTTTTTACTATCTGCACCAAAACGTTTGCAAAATAAATAAAACTTCCATGCTGAGCAAAAGAAGTTCCTGTTTGAACAAAAAATGATAATAATGACTCCTCTTGTTGTTGTGTCAGAATAAGAGGTCAAAGTGCCAAGTTTAGAGAATACAAAAAATATAAATATAACAGTAAATGCAGTTTGCATATAATTAGGCTTCTTTTTTTCTTTTTTCTTTTTTTTTTTGTGCCCATCCCAGAGGTGCAATATTGTTTTAAGCAAGATGACTGGAAAGAACTGAATTTTTCCTATTTTTATGCCAAATTTGGTGTCAACTGACAAAGTATTTGCAGTGAAAATGTCAATGTTAAAGTTTACCACGGACACACAGACACACAGACAAACACACACACACAGACAACCGAACACCGGGTTAAGACATAGACTCACTTTGTTTACACAAGTGAGTCAATAAAGAAGCAAATTAATCAGTTGTGTGTGTCAATTTCTGCTCGTTGCATTCTTTATTTATTTTCGTTTCGTTTTTATTGATTATTTCACACACACACACACACACACACACACACACACACACACACACACACACACGTGCGCGCGCGTATACATTGTTGGACTTCGATATGTTATCACCAACCCGTAAAATTTACCCCCACCCCCACCCCCCACCTCCCAAACTTCGGCCAAGCCGCCGCACTATGCTTTGATCCCGCTGCCTCTAAACAAACTTACAAACTTTTATGGGCCACTTTTATGGCCCCACTTTGGAGCGCCCCACCCCAGATGCAGAGGGAGGTGAAGGGGCCGACGAGGAGACGTCACACAAGACAAAGACCCACGTATGAGAACGCACACACACACAAGTTTCAAGTTTTCAAGTTTTAATTATCCTTTCACTCCTATTGGAGTATGGAGGATTACTGCAAAATACTCATTTTCGTGCCCATAACAAACATTTCCAAATACACAACAATGTCACATAAAGTTGAGAAAACACAAATGTCTTTTAACTCCAAAAGTATAACTAGGCACCATTTGCAAATCTAATCATCTTACTTACAGCTAAAATGACTTTTTTGTCTCCTTTAAGCATATTACAAAAATTAAAAACCGATTTTGGAGACAAATAATTTTTAGGAACATATCTATTTCGTAACTGATCATAATTGGGACATTCCATTATAAAATGAAACTCATCACCAATAACAGACATGTTACAAACCTTACAAAATCGTAACTCTCGTGGTATGCCTTTGTGTCTCCCTGTTTCTATTTCCAGCTTATGATTACTACTTCGAAATCTGAAGAAGCTGATAACATAATTATCAGGCATTTGACTTATATATTTTTCTCTACCAAATCCACTTTTGAAATTTCGATAAAACAAACATTTACTACTCGCCTCTAGAGCATGTCTCCATAGATTTTGAAAACTATCTCTCAAAGCAATGTTGACATTCTTGCAGAAAGATTCCCTCTCCAAGAAGAATTGACCATCCCAAACACAGTCATACCCTGCTTCTATTAAAATTTGTCTGATACAACTCATCCATTTTGAAGAATAAATACCATTTCGATATAAGTCAAGTAATATCAAATATATTTTCCCAGAATATTTTTCTGTGTTTGATATTACTAAGCTGGTCCAAAATCGAACTAATCTCATTTTCACTAACACACTAATTGGATAAATACCAGTTTCTCCATAAACAATTTGGGTCATAGCATTTCTGTTCAGTCTGAACAAGCGTTTCAAAAATTTCAATTCTAATTTTTCAAGTATATCTACATTTTCATAACCCCATATTTCTGCACCATACAACAAAATAGGTACAATCATAGACTGGTACATGTCCAGAATGATATGTAAAGGTAAATCTTGATTTCTGGCTGACTGAAGTAACGAAAACATAGCTTTTTGGCCCTGTTCATAAATCATTTTTTTAGCTTTATAAAAAGTTCCGTTTCTACTAAATTCGATGCCAAGATATTTAAAAGAATCGACAACATCCAAACATGCATCACCAAACTTAAAAACAGGCTTTAGCTTGTTTGTAGAATTAAATATCATCACTTTAGTTTTCTTTACATTGACCACTAGTTTCCATTCTAAACAATATTTGTGAAAAACATTGAGGGACTGCTGTAATCCTTCTTTCGTCTCTGAAAGTAAAATTGTGTCATCTGCATACAACAGTACAAATAGTCGCATGTAATTATCTAACTCTGAAATGTTAACATTCAATAAAAGATCAACAGATGGACTCTTATGCTCAGTCAAATACAACTCTAAATCATTGAGATACAGAGAAAAAAGCAAAGGCGAGAGATTTTCTCCTTGTCTCACACCCTTACAAATGCTAAAGAAATCAGATTTTTCACCATTTAAAAACACACATGACTTAATTCTATCATACATGTTCATTATGACACGCAAAATTTTACCATTCACACCTTCATGAACAAGTTTTTGCCATAACCCACTTCTCCAAACTGAATCAAAGGCTTTTTTTAAATCAACAAAAGCACAGTAAAGTTTCTTCTTTTTCATGGAGAAAATATCAATAAGTGATTTCAAAACAAACATTTGATCTAATGTAGAATGGGACTGTCTAAATCCTGCTTGGGCTCCTGAAAGTATATTGTTTGTATTGATATAATCAGTCAGTCTAGCATTTAACACTGTAGTGAATAGTTTTCCAACACAGCTGAGCAAAGTTATCCCCCTATAATTATCACAGTCAAGTGTATCACCTTTGCCTTTATACAATGGCAATATCAAGCCGGATACCCATTTTTCTGGTACAACACCTTCGTCCAGTATCTTGTTAAATAATTTACAGTATGTTTCTGTCAGCAAAGGAACGCTTTTGATGATATATTCATTACGAATCATGTCTTCACCGGCACTTTTGCCATTCTTCAGTCTTTTGATGGCTGAAGTAATTTCATCTTCAGTAATACATGCATTTAAAATATCATCATAATCCTCTAAATTGATAATGTGCATTGCCGTTGTACTGTCAATATGTTCATTATCATTAACGTTAAGGTTGCTGAAATGGTGAAACATGTCTTCTAAGTTTATGGGACATGATGTTTTCTTTTTCTTTTTAATTCTATTCCATAGTTCTCTTGAATTGCTTTTGCGTAAACTTCGTAGTTCTCTGTGCCATTTTTTTCTCCACGTCTTTTCTGCTTTCTTTAAAACGGACTTGTAACTTTTGCTGACTCTTTCCAGCGTGTCTCTATTTTTACTAGAATTTCTTTTTTTTTTTACTCTGTGTTTAGCTTTAAAATACTCTGATCGGCTTCGTTTGCATGTGGAATCAAACCAGCTGCGACTATCTCTGTGTTTTGTCTTAGAAGTGCGAATTTGATATGTCCCGAGAGTATCTTTTGCCGTCTGAATCAGAATGTTTGCGAGTTTATCATTTATGACGTCAATATCATCAGCATCGATTGCGTCATTTAAGTGTGTAAGCTCAGCGTTAGACAAATTTTCTTGAAAAGAAGCAGCCTTTTCGTGTTCCCATTTTCGTATTATTTCATTCTGACCTGTTAAATTTGATGTGGCACATTTTTTATGACACGGTATGACAGCCGTATCAGTATGATTTTTATGGTTCAATATGTGACACTCAGTAGCCAGAGACAAGATGAACGGGCTGTGTACATCAGATAATAAAGCATCAAAAGGGGAAATAGTAAAATCTGTTATTTTTGTGAACACACACACACACATATGCACACACACACACACACACACACACACACACACACACACACACGAACGCACACACAAACGCACACACAATCACACACACAGACCATCTGACGCCCCCCTCCCACCCTCATACATACCCATCGCCCACATGCACACCTACCAACAACATACACACCCACGCACTTTCACATACATAATTCAAATGCATGCTCTAGCATACACAGACATACACACACACTACACACACACAGAGGCACACAGACACACACATTGACACAGTGAGCACAACAGTACAAAAGTTGTAAGTTTTATGACCCAGCCAAGGGGCGGAGATAACACGATGGCAAAGATAAAAGCACTAGAGATAAGATAACATAGGGCGCGATCGCGTGCGCTCACACACGCAAGCGCGCCCTTACACACACACACACACACACACACACACACACACAACTTCAACGTAAACACACACAAACCTTGTAATTCGTGCACGCATATACTCACACATACTCACACACGCATGCGCGCACGAACACACCACCACCACCAGCACAACAACTACACAACTGTTGTGGTGGTTCCCAGCGACAGTATATGCTGCAATATGTTATAGCCTGCATGCAGCGTCGCTGGTGCAGTTGATTTTTTGTTGTCTCTCTCCTGGCATACATTGCCGGCGACAATAATCACGTGCATGGCGACCAAAATGTGCCGCAACATGTGTAAGCCCCGAGTTCGTGATCTAAATGGTTATTTCAATGAGTTCTGACCTGACTGTGTCTTTTAAAAATCTTACGGCCTGAAGAACTGATTTACTATGAAGACAAAATGGAATCTGAAAAACGGTTTTCGGAAACGAGATCATGCAGTTTAACACCATCCAAACTGCTTGGAGTTCAGCAGCGAAGATAAACTTTTTAGAACTTTCCTGGATGAAAAGATTGTTGAATTTCTCTCTCTCTCTCTCTGTGATTCTCTCTCTTCCCTCTGTCAGATTCTCTCTCTCTCTCTCTCTCTCTCTCTCTCTCTCTCTCTCTCCGTTATGCAATAAAACGTTTTTTGAATATACCACTTCATTCATCTAATCAAGTAGCATATGGGGAAACGGGTAGATATCCACTGAAAATTTGTACAATAATTAAGTGCATAAAGTATTGGTTAAAACTTGTTAAATTACCGCCGACAAGACTGTGTAAGCAGGCTTATGATATGTTACTACAGCAGCATGAAGAAGGAAAGAAAAACTGGATAGACAATGTAAAAAATGTTCTAGTCAAAAATTGGTTTGGGATTGTATGGATTTGCCAAGGAGTAGGAAGTGATGTCGCATTTATTTCGGAATTTAAGGATCGTCTTATTAACATATACAAGCAAAACTGGCATTCAGACATGGAAGAAAATGCAAGATATAATTGGTATTTTTCGTTCAAAAATATTTTCCAGTCGGAAAAATACATTTCTATAATTACAAATAAATGGCAACGGTGTCTCCTTTCTCGATTTCGATCCAGGACCTTAGGGCTTAATACAAATAGAGTATGGTATATTCAGAATAGTGAAAGTGATAGTGTATGTCAGTTGTTTCATCAGGATTTAGAAAATGAGGATCATTTTGTTTTCCATTGTCAGGAATACAGTGTTATTAGAAATGATTATACATTTTTTTACACATCCGTTTGCATTAAGACATGATCTAGTAGCTATCCTTTCATCAGATAATGAAGACATCCTATTTTCACTCGCCAGATATATTGTAGAAGCATACAACATTCGAAGGAAAAGATTAACCGAACGATCGTTTTAACATGATAGAAACATAATGCAGTATAAAATATAAGATCCATAACTCAATTTAGATTGGTAAATAACCAAAAAAAGGCTCGGCTGTAAAGTTGGATGGTCATATGTTCGAATTAATTACTTAGTATTATGCATGAGTAATATGGAATATGTTGTATTAATGTTGTGGATGTGAATGTATGAGTGTTTATGTGTTTATGAATATGTACTTATTTGCTTGTTATTACCCTTTATTTTTCATTTTTCTTTTCGTCGTCTACTAAAATAAGCTGAATAATCCCCCTTGGCACTAGAGCTGTAAAACGTTATTTGCCAATAAAAAAAATTGTCATTGTCATTGTCATTGTCTCTCTCTCCGTCTCTCATTTTGTGTTTCTTTATCTCTCCCTCTCTCTTCCACTGTCTCTCATTCTCTCTCTTATTCTTTCTCTGTGTCAGTCTCTGTCTCTCTCTCTGCCCGCACACACACACACTTATACACAAACATATTTGTTGTGTGCATCCCGCTGACACACAGTAAATACATTATTCGGTGAACACCACACACACACACACACACAGGCAGACAGACAGACAGATCAGACATGCAGAGGCACAGGCAAAGAAAGATATTGCAGCATTGTCGCCAGCGACAATATTCGCAGACCCCCACTACATATATTGTCGTACTTCTGCACATGACACTGTCGCCGGCGACAGTATTACATGCAAGGAAGGTGTCAACTGCTGAATTGTCACCTTTTCTGTTGGCCGCTGAAATGTCGCTGACGATAAAACAACAGTGATCGGCGCCTATTCAACATGTCAGAGAACCGTTAAAATGTCGCCGGTCGACGACTTATCAGTGGATTGGTGATATTTCATTTGATTTGGCGACATTTCAGCGTTCGCTTAGTAACCGTTGATTTGTCGTCTTTATTTCTTTCACTGACAGTTCATGACTTCAACCGTTTGTTTTGCTTTGTGGGGCGCGTGGGGTTGGGAAACTTCCATGTATTTGAATAGTAACTAAGCTCGAAAGCATGTCTATGTTCCCCCATGTCTATATTCCCCCCCCGGTATTATGTTCTCCCAGGACAGCCTTGGTCAGTGGCCAGTGGTGCTCTGGTGGTCAGCGACGGTCAGTGGTCAGCAATGGTCAGTGGTGGTCAGCAGTGGTAATTGGTGGTCATTGGTCATTGGTGTTAGACGTTCAAGTGACCATAATGAGAGAATGGGAGATAGTGGCAGAGAGGGGGAGAGATAAAGAAACAGAAAATGAGAAACGGGGAGTGAGAGAGAGAGAGAGAGAGACGCAGACAGAGAGAGAGAGAAAGCGAGAGAGAGAAACTGACAGACGGAAGAGAGAGACAGACAGACAGACAGAGTGAGAGAGAAACTGACAGAGTGACACAGAGAGAGAGAGAGAGAGACAGAGATATTTTATTTAAGGCCATGGCCCCATATGAAGAGGGGCAACAACAGAGTTAATAATCAATACATAGATGAGCACCACAGGTCCTCACAAAATTTATGATACAAGAGATACTCGCAGCTGAAATGATTTGAACAGATAAAGTGTCAAACTACGAACGATATTTTCATTGCTAGAAGCCATCAGCAGACCTAATCGGAACAAACATGGATCTATATAATACTTCTTAGGTAAGAATTTCACACGAAGATGATGCAAAGCAGGACATATCAAAACAAAATTAACTTCATCTTCAATAGAGACTTTGCACAATGGACATAACAAAGCAAATTTATTTCTATTGTTATAGCGAAACTGATGAACATTAATTTCGGTTATGCCAAATCTAAATCTGGTCAAGATAAATCGTAAATAACGATCTAAATTCAGAGACAGATATTTCGTCACTAAATGAGTCGAACTATACACTATATATAGATCAAATCTGTCACTATATTTAATGTGATTTTCCCAATCTTGCCATCTGCAGTCAATCAGTCATTGGCGGATAACTCGCACATAATTTTTCGTCACCCACTCCTTGATTAACCCAAGCATACCCAAAACCAAGTTCAAATAAACATAATCGTACATTAGAAGCCCAGTTATTTTTTCCCTTTAAGTCTAAATCATACAACATGTCATCAGCTTTTCGTGGCAATCTATCATTATTCGTTTTTAGTAATTTTAGCCAATAACTGACACATCTAACTGCAGAGTTAATATAAATAGGATACCTATTCATCTCACCATTAACTAAGTCATTATGGTGTTCTCATACTAACCCCTGAAAACTTTTTTAACCCAAACAAATGCACTGACTCACAATGCACAATAGCTTTTTTATCCAGTCCCCACAGTTCTGATCCATATTGCACAATGGGTTGTATTTGAGCATAAAAAAATAAGAAAAAGATCCAAAGAATTGCTATTCAATACAAACAATTTCCTCAACACAAATATCAATGCATTTTTTGCTCTACTAGACAGGTCTCTACATGCTGATACAAAACAAGCCTGAACCGGACTAAAAAATGGCGGGCGATTTGAATCAAGCCAGTTTCTCACCAGAGTCTGACACTGTGACGTCGGTGAAGGTTTATTCAAAATAAAAGCCTAATAAAGCTACGGTTTGGCTTCATTTATGGCAGAGAGCGAGATTTGCCTAGCAGCTTCCAATCTAGACCTGAATTGACTTTGGAAAGTACAAAATGTGTCAGCTACACGTAATACAAAATTTGAATGCAGAGAAAAGGGGCGGAGCTAGAACCGAAACCTTGCTCTCGGGAGTTAAGACTTTAAGAGTTGAAAAAAGGATTCCATGGCATTTATAAACATTCACAACAGACAATGCAACACCATCAAAAAAACACCTTTCCCTCGCTGCCAAATACCTCCCCCCCCCTTCCTAAGTACAATAATATTACTTTTATTCAAATTAACACATACCTGTAATTTACTTGCTGCATCTTTCAGGCTGTTTAGTTGAGACTGTAAACCAGTAACAGTTTCTGAGAACAAAACTATATCATCCGCTAGTAATAAAACAAACAATTCAAAATAATCAATTGTAAACATGGCACCATGCCTACCCATCTCTATTACTTCTATTGTCAGTTCATTTATGAATAATGAAAATAAGATCAGATAAGATAAGATAAGATCAGATAAGATAGTTTCCTCGTCAGAGAAACTGACACAGAGAGAGAGAGAGAGAGAGAGAGAGAGAGAGAGAGAGAGAGAGACAGACAGACAGACAGACAGACAGACAGATAGACAGACAGACAGACAGAGTGAGAGAGAAACTGGCACACCGAGAGAGAGAGACAGAGACAGAGAGAGACAAACAGACAGACAGAGACAGACAGACAGAGAGAGAGAGAAACTGACAGAGTGAGAGAGAGAGAGGGAGGGAGAATAAGAGAGACAGACCGAGTGAGAGAGAAACTGACAGAGAGAGAGAGACAGAGACAGACAGAGAGAATGTGAGAGAGACAGACAGAGTGAGAGAGAAACTGACAGAGAGAGAGACAGAGAGAGAGAATGAGAGAGACAGACAGAGTGAGAGAGAAACTGACAGAGAGAGACAGACAGACAGACAGACAATGTGAGAGAGACAGACAGTGTGAGAGAGAAACTGACAGAGATTCCAGATTCCAGATGGTTTAATGTTCATAAGTCATCAGGCTCCTAACATTGTCAACAATAACAGACAGTATTCTAGTACATTACAATTTTGCTTTGCTTGGACTTACACAATCCTATAATTTGCTTAGCTGACATGTGGATACGTCACACACACACACACACACACACACACACACACACACACACACATTTGAATTGAGTTGTGGCCTGCGGCTCACACCTGCACTGCATGTGTATGGATATTCGTCTAGAACAGGAAAAGCAAATAATCAGTTGCTTAGCTCCATCAATATGTCACGCTTCTTCTCAGCGTAAAATACAAACTGGGCTAGATTATGCATTGACATTACATCAGAGCATTGCATTAAATCACTGAATAACTCTTCATTAATTGTTTGATCCAAAATAATGATACCGTAATTCTTTGTAGCATGGACAAATACAAATAAAATGTACTTCATTTTCTATTTGATCTTTGCAAAAACTACATAAAACCCTTGATGTATTGTCTTGAACAAATCGAAAAGCGTTTGCGTTGAGAGGAAGAACACCCATTCTGAGTTTTGCGATCATATCTCTAAAACGTTTTATTCTAATATTATCTATGTAAGGTTCAGGGGAAAAAAATTGACTTGAAAGTTGAATACAGCGAAAATCTCTCGCTAGTGTTAACTGCTGTTGCCCAGTCGTCAATAAAGTTTGCAACGAGTCGATCTCTTAATAACGACAGGAAAGATCGTTCATACCCAACACCTTTGTTCAGCCACACAAAACCAAAACCACATTTCTGGAGTATGTCTCTGAGTTTCGATGCCCAACACAATTTTCCGTTTTCCTCCGTATTAACTTCCATTAGATAAGCTTGTTTGGGTAGTCTGCTAATATTCATATGTAATAATTTTAACCAGTACTTTACCGCTCTCATGCATGAATTTACGTGTAACGGATATCTACCCAGCTCTCCATATACACATTTATTTGGTGTCTTTGCTGAAACATTTAAGAATCTTTTACATGCCTGGGTGTGCACCTTTTCAACTGAGTCTATTGCCTCTAGACCCCACATTTCTGACCCATATAATAGAATCCGCTGAACCTGGGCATAAAACTTTTTGAAGAAGCATTGCCTCGTCATCTCATTGAGATTTCGGAGGACACGGGCAGTCATATACAGCTTTCTTTCGTTACGAGGGATCGCACTCCCTGTACATTACTCAACATTGTCGCAAACGTATATCATAGGTAAGTGTAACTGTTAACCACTTCTAGGTCAGCACCATCAAAGAACCATTTCTCATTTTTCCCCAGGTAATCCCCCTTTCTGAATACCATAACTTAAGATTTTTTCTGCGTTGATTTTCAAAAACATTTCTTTACATAATGCACTAGGATGGTTTAACTGGTTCTGCAGACCCCAGGGTGTCCTTGATATAAGAGCTAAATCATCTGCGAACAATAAGAGGAACAGTTCGATCAGACCTGGCTGAAGTTGTATTCCATGTTTTCCTACCTCTTCTAGAACTACGGCTATTTCATTTATGAATAAGGAGAAAAGTATAGGACTCAAAGTGCACCCCTGCTTAACACCTAAAGGACAATCAAAAAGATATATCATTTCCTCATTGACACGAATACATGATGATACTGAAGAATACATAGGCCAGATAATCATGCTCTCAATAAAGTTGCAAACAAGGAAGCATTATGGACTGAATCAAAAGCCTTTCTCAGATCTATGAAAGCTACATACAGTTTTTCGCCTTTTCTACTCAAACATTTCTCTACAATATAGATATGATCAATCGTTGAATATGATTTTCTGAAGCTGCCTGCTCTTCAACAACTTTTCCATTGTCATCCATCCATTTAGTAAGTTAAGTATACTCGTATAAATCTTACTGACCACACTTAACAAGGAAATCCCTCTGTAATTATCAGGTAAATCTGGATTGCTTTTCTTAAGAATGAGTATGATTATCGAGTAACTCCATTGTTCTGGGAACTCACCATTGCTGAAAATCTGATTGAAAAGACGACACAAGAAAGGGGCTGATTTTGTTGCTATAACTTTAAGCATTTTGCCAATTACCCCATCATAACCACATGCTTTTCCGTTTTTCAGCCCAGCTATGGCTTGATGTACTTCTTCCTCTGAAATTGGAATGTTTAATTCTTCAGCTATATCATGATCCACTACACTATCATACTCTTCTGCTCCATTATTTCCCCCCTCTTCTGTCCCGAAGACAGATTTAAATTGCTCATACCACTTATCTAAAGTTATCTTTTCACTTGTTTTCTGTTTACCTCAACACGTATTCGATCTCACCTCTGACTAAAATGATTTAGCATCGTGAATAATAAAAAAAAAAATATCTGTAATCTGAAACTGACACAGAGAGAGAGAGAGAGAGAGAGAGAGAGAGAGAGAGAGAGACAGACAGACAGACAGACAGACAGACAGACAGACAGACAGACAGACAGACAGACAGAAACTGACAGAAGTCTGAATGGTTTATTGTTTAGGCCTTTCTGCCCGTGACAACAGGGGTAAGGGGGGTAACAAATGGTCTGAGAAATTGGGAACAAATATATGTTAGGAAAAGGCTTTTATTAAAATCCATAAAACAGAAGAGATAAAAATTGAAATGGCTACAACTTTGCATAATACACCGAATCATTGGAACAAATGTAATTTTAAAAGAAATGGGAATAGTAAATAGTAATAATTGTGACTTTTGCTTAGAAGCTGAAGATAGTATTGAACATATTTTCTGGCGGTGCGATCACTCTAAAAAAATTAAAATAAATTAAAAAGGGGTCAATTTAGAAGATTCACTAAAAACAAAATGTACAATTTGTGCAAATTCAAAGTTTATTGAGGATATAATACTTTTTGGTTTCCATATGGATATAGTCACAGACCAAGTTCTTGATTTGATAATCCTCCTGGGAAAGATGGATGTATATAAATGTAAATTAGATAAATGCCTATCAAATATTCACTCATTTCAAAATTATATTACCTCAAGATACAAAATAGAAGAATATGATGCAATGGTCATATTAAAACACTCAGTTTCAAGACAAAATGGCTACCATATTTACCTTTGTTTGAAAACAATACATGACACGTTTATTAACAGTTAATATATTCAAACATGTAAATCTCCACGATATTTTTGTGTGAATTAACGGTGCATTTTTCAAATGGTTTGTTTTTGGGTGAAGAAAGTAAGCATTGTGTAAAGTTATATGGAAATGTTTTATTTTGGGTGAAATGGTGCATGTTTTGGGGCTTTTGTGTGTGTGTGTGTGTGTGTGTGTGTGTGTGTGTGTGTGTGTGTGTGTGGTTTTTGTTGTTGTTTTTTTGCTTGTTTTGGGTTTTTTTTGGTTTTTTGTTTTGTTTATGTTGTTTTTTGGATGATATATTCAAATGATCTATTTACTTGAATTGCAGTACCTATTCTCACTTTGTGATGTTACGTGTGTCATCGTGTGTTTCTTCATCTTTTTATGTTTCATCTATTATGTAGTTTCTTATCCTATTTACATATTTAAGTACTATGTTAAATATATATGTCTAATCAAAATTGAAAATTTAAAAAAAGTTGTAAAAAAGAAGAAATCTCTTCAAGGTACCTCGTGGCTATGAGGAAGATTTGAATAAAGAAAGAAAAAAATGATTTAAAAAAATAATAATATGAATAAAACAGAAAAAAGAAAATGAGCACCCCCCCCCCCCCCCCCCAGCAGGCACCGTGCACCCATGTAGTTATTTAGTTATTTCATTTGATCACTTATGCTATTATTATTGTTATTGATGATATCATTCATATGATTATTTTCTATATTCTATTTAAGTTAATTTATTTATCTATTTTTATTTGTATTTCTGTTTTTGTTCATCATTTTAATTAATTGATTGGTTATTTACTTATTTATTTGTGTATCTTATTTTACTTCATTCTGATTGGAACTTTCCTGCCTGAGTACAGAACGCCTAAATTTACTATACGCTCATCTTCTCTTTTATAGATCTCGTCCATGACATGCTTTAGAACAAGTGCTGACGACAAAGACTATATGCTTTACGTCACTCGGCTGAAGGTTGAGCGGGGATCACTTGCCTGAGGGTTGAGCGAGGATCCTTTTTATTATTTCTGTCTGCAAGTTAAGATAAAAGCAGATCGAGGATAACGGCTCGTTCCCCTAGATATCGCAAAAACCTAATCTGTCGCCCTTTACGACAATTTTGACAGGTATGTCAACTCTGTTAGGATGAATTCACTTCTGCACCGATATTACCTCAATACATTCTAGTTCTCTTACTTTGATAAATACATGAATGTGTGTGTGTGTGTGTGTGTGTGTGTGTGTGTTATGTCATAGTGTGTCAGGCGCCTGTGGTGGAAGAATGGGATTTTCCCAGGACACACGATGGACACCTCCTTCCAACCTTCCTACTCTTCGCCCTACCCCTTCCATGGCATCTATCCCCACTAACACCCCTCCTCATACCCTCTCTCCCTTCCCCCCTTCCTTTGGCCGAGTGCAGAGGGAGCAAGTTATCAAGAAATACTAATTAAAGATGGTATCTCCTCGGACCGTTCTTTCCCCAGCCCTTTTCCCCTCCACTTTCATCACCCTCAACCCCGTTTCCTTCCCCCTCCACCAACTCCCCCCCCCCCCCCCCCCCGCCCCCCTCTACTTACCCCCATGTCGATCTCTGACAGGATGGCATCTGCCTAAATGGTGACCGCATGGTATGGTGTGTTTATCATGAGCTGCCTAGAACAGAATCAGGGCTGGGCGATCTTTCCTCCTCCTTCCCTTCCTCTTTTCGTCACCCCCATCCCCTCCCCTTCTCCTTGGCAGTGTCAGGTTCAGTGTGACTTGTTGGTAGTTGTGATTACCATGTGCTGTAGTCATATGTTATATGCCAATGGGGTAACACATAGCTGTATGTGTTCAATAAGATTTGAGACCACTGAGAGGCAGTCCTATGTTGGTGCACACAGGCTGCAATATGCACTGAGTAAAGGAATCGAGAAAGGTTATCTGTGGTGTTGTTTAATTTGTTCAGATAACATATTGATATCTATTCCGTGAGAAGAGCGTTGGATGTGCAAGTCTAGCACTGTTGGTCCAAGATTGGTCCGTTAACTTCAACCAATTGGGAAGGTACTGGGTCGGAAGATAGTTTGCATGTGGCGCCAACTTGTGAAGAGGATAAAATGGATAGGCAAGTGGGGTTTCTTCCCTTTTCCTTGCTTGGAGCAGGCCATGAGAGCTGGACGGGCAAGACAGTACCATGGGTGCTGTGAGTGTCAAACTAGCATCTATTTTTCGGACTTAGTTGAATGCGTGATTTCTGGTGTTGGATTCTGTGACCAATACACTAGTTCGGTGGGATTGGGTTCTGCTACATGAATATGAAGTAAACCTTGAAACATGGGGCTGTGAGTAATGCTTGTACTTGTATTTTGCTTTATTGGCAATGTACTTTTTTCTTCTCCTTTTTTTATTTTATTTTTTAAACAGTTTGGAGTTAGTAGAATTGTGATGTTGTATCACAAGAGCGTTGAGAGACCCTTTTCAGCTGATGTGTATTTCATAGTTAATGTAACTGGAATATGTTGATACAGATACCATGACTTGTGAGAGAGTATAGCCAGAGTGTGTATGGCTTAATTGTATTTGAGGCTGGTGACTGAAGGAAAAGTGGTTAGAGTACACAATGTAGCCAATGCATGACTAAATGGAGTACTGGTTTGGGGTATTAGGGCATCCCCCAACCCATAATATATATACTGTTTGCTACAGATATTATGGTATGATATGATGCTTGGATATCATGTTTGGGTTTACAAGATGTATCTTGGCTTACATAAATGATTATGTTCAGTGACATGTCAGTTGTGTGTCAGTTGTTGACATACTGTGGGAACAATGTAAATATTAACTTGATTAAGTCAGAAAGAACTACAGAAATGATATGGGTGTAGTATCTGTGTAGAATGTTTTGGTTAGCTACTCTTGGAGTTATTTTGATGTTTGACCTGCCTGTTTTGTATGTTAGGTAATGATGGTTATAATCAAGGTGAACAAATCTACAGGCTGACTGTATGTTCATGCATTTCCATGTGTGTGCACATGGGTGATAATGCAACATGGGGAACATGTGTGACTTGTTGGTAGTTGTGATTACCATGTGCTGTAGTCATATGTTATATGCCAATGGGGTAACACATAGCTGTATGTGTTCAATAAGATTTGAGACCACTGAGAGGCAGTCCTATGTTGGTGCACACAGGCTGCAATATAGAGTGTACAGCTATGCACTGAGTAAAGGAATCGAGAAAGGTTATCTGTGGTGTTGTTTAATTTGTTCAGATAACATATTGATATTTCTGCTACATATAGCAATGACGTCTGGCGTATGCTTTGGTATTGATGTAACCTGGGTTTTGATATTGTGTGTGTTCCAGGTGTGCTAGTTAAGTTAGATAAATAAACACCTCAATTAATCTTACTAAAAGACCCTGCTGTGGTATGAGGAGATAGTGGATTGTGCACCTATCCTCTGCCTGTTATCCTACCCCTTCCTTCTTCACCTTCTACCCCTACCCCAGCCTTTAACAACTATATATATATATATATATATATATATATATATATATATTGTAAGAGAGAAAGAGAGAGAGATACTCAACACTTTGACTCTTTACCGTTGTTAGCTCAACAACCCATTGCGAGCTGCAGCTGTAACAAACATAAGAAGGCCACACCTGCACATTCAGTTTTACTTTTCTTACCCTCTGACAACGAATTGTTGATGATCTGGAAGAGCCCATTCAAAGTGATGGAAATCTTTTGAAATGATTGCAAAACTGAAATCAAGGGAAAACTGGAGGCGTTTCAAGCTAATATGTTAAAGAAATGCATTCGTCGTCTGAATACAACCCCTGTAACTGTTTCTTGTTCTGAGAATGTCTGTCAGTGCTCTCCTTCAGAAATAGCTCCAACAATGTCTCCATCAGACTCTTGAAATTATGTGCTGCCCAACTGTGCAATGTTTTTAGTGTGTTGTTTCCCTGGTCTGTAAGAGATTGTTGTATATGGAAAAAGTCTCATCTGTCCCGCTCCCAAGAAAACCAAACCCACTTCTCTGCATGACTATCGCCCAGTTGCTCTTAACCCTGTTGTTATGAAATGCTTTGAATGACTCATCCTCAAATATGCTGTATCTCAGACACCTCCATTCTTAGATCCAAATCAATTTGCATACAAGCCTGACAGAAGTACTGATGACGCAACTATCATTGACCTCCACAACACACATACTCAGTTAGAAAACCCTGGTTCTTTTGTTCGAATTCTTTTCGTTGATTTCTCCTCTGCATTCAATACTATCCAACCTCATCTGATGGCCAAGAAACTCCTGTCCTGCAATGTTTGCCCTCAAATTGTTCTCTGGATCATCCGCTTTCTTGTAAATAGATCTCAGTGTGTCAGATTCCAACAAGTTATATCATCTGTAAAGTACACTTCCACTGGTTCCCCCCAAGGCACTGTCTTATCACCTGTTTTATTTACTTTATACACAAATGATTGCACTGGCACTGATCACCCCTTTAGTAAAATATTCTGATGATTCCGCACTGCAAGATCTATCTTGTACCGAATAGGCTATATCTAAAAAATTTAGTGTGTGTGTGTGTGTGTGTGTGTGTGTGGAGGAGTGGGGTGGGGGTGGGGGGCGGGAGCAGCGGGGGTGAGAGGAATGGGTGTGAGTGGAGGGGCGTGTGTGTGTGTGTGTGGTGTGCACATGCATGTGTGCCTCCATGTGTATGGATGAATGCAAGGAAGAGAGGGGGTTGAAGAGAGTGCTAGATAAGAAGTTTAAATGTTTATATCAGAAGGATGTTACTGTGATAGTGATTTTAATTTTCCAAATTTGATTTTGAGCTGAGACGTATAACTTTACTATGAATGTGCTGATCTTAGTGATGATGTTATCAATGTGGTTTTTATGTTTTGTTTTTTTACTTAAATGGATGTTTATATGCCTGTAATCAATGCTCTTGTGCCATGTTTGTTTTAAATTTAGGTTGTTTGTTTTTACAGATTAGTATTTATTGGTACTGATTTCACCATCATATTCATTGATACTTTGTGCAAGTGAATATACAATAAGTGTGCATGTATACGGACGGGTGTGTGCGTGCACACGGGTATTTGTGTGCTTTAGATAATGGAAAGTTATCGGACTGTCTTTGCTATGACTGAGTTGTGTTATTTTGTAATATATATGTTGTACGCTAAATTTTACCGTTTTGCTTATAATTTTTATGTATCACAGACTTCAGCACACTTAATTTCTCTATGAGATAATAAAGGTATTCTGATTCTGATTCTGATATGTGGATTTAAGCTAGATCCTCGATCTTATCCGTCACGGCCTATCAGTGTCTTCACGTTAGTGACCCTCCGTGGTGGATAAGCGGGTAGATCAGAGCTATGGGCTCCGTCTTATCAGGCTCGATCTTATCTGTCAACTTTTCACATGGCACACTAAGCGGGTTGACTGCGCAACGACTCAGCAAGATTGCGTAAATAGGAAGTGTGTGTGTGTGTGTGTGTGTGACGGCCTATCAGTGTCTTCACATTAGTGACCCTCCGTGGTGGATAAGCGGGTAGATCAGAGTTATGGGCTCCGTCTTATCAGGCTCGATCTTATCTGTCAACTTTTCACATGGCACACTAAGCGGGTTGACTGCGCAACGACTCAGCAAGATTGCGTAAATGGGAAGTGCAGATCAAAGCTAGATCTTCGATCTTATCGGTCACGACCTCGCCGAACGTCTCGGAGATCAGTGACATTGGACAGTGGTTACCCACTTATCGCTGTTCAGTAGCGGCAGGAACGTGCGTTGGCAATTAACCTTAGTGTATTTTGCGATCAAAGTGACTTCAACATTCAATCAGATATTTATTTATTTCCTCCCGGGGGGTCACTACCTTGTCGTGGTCGGGAGGCTTAGTGGCCAGTGATCGAGCGAGCTATGTCGGCGGGGGCATCAGTGCTTCTGAGGGTTTACTGCTCTAGTCCCAGGCGAGGCTCTAAGCACCATAATTTCATTTCATTTATTTATTCATTTGTTTGTTTTGTTTATTCATCTGTTTATTTATATGCTTATTTATTTGTTTGTTTGTTTATGTGTTTGTTTATTTGTTCGTTCGTTCATTCATATTCAACTACTTAAGTAGGCTATCTATTCATTTATCATTCATTTCGTCCAAACAGTTATTACTGTTTAAAACTTTCTTTTTCACCTCGACCCACACAAATTTATTAACCTACTTTCAGTTGATAGCAAGTTTCCGTCGTTTGGTTGGTGTTTTTTTTCTTCTCATGCCTGCATATAAATTCAGCATAGGTAATTATCATCAGGCCACATCAGTTCAATTATCATTCAGGAAATGTGCGGGCAACTATATTATGTGCATATGCGCGTTTGCATGTTAGCATTACAATGCTCGTGAATATGTATTGCGTGCGTGCGTGCGTGTGCGTGTGCGCGTGCATGCGCGCGCGTGTGTGACCCCAAACTGTGGATTTAACCCAATGTTCTTATTCCATTATTCTTTTTCCTAATAAAACATAACTGGACAGTCGTAATCCACTTGCCGTGATTTATTAGCAGCCGGAATGTGCGTGCCAAGAAAACTATTACATGTGCATTGCTGCAGGAATGTACACACACGTGTATGTATACGTGTTTCCGTATGTTTGAATTTTATTTATTCATTTATTTATTTGTTTACTTATTTATTTAGCTAATGAGCTGTTTTTCTATTGGTTTATTAGCTACTCGTTTCTATATCTTATTTATTTAGCTATAATTTATCTGTTTTCACCCAACAATACATTTAATTTATTTAATGTGTGTGTGAGCGTGCATGCGTGTGAGAGTAGTTGAGTGTGCGTGTGTGCGTGTGTATGCACGCCCACACTCACATTTGAAAGTAATCTTACAACATTTATTTACCTATTTTCTTATTCAATTTTTTCATGTTCATCCTGTCGATAATTTTAAGTTGTCAGTTGCTTGCTCACTTCCTTATTTACATGAAGTTGACAGTAACAGCCGTGTGTGTGTGTGTGTGTGAACTGTAAAAAGGCATTTTTGTGCGCAGGCCTGTGAACGTAGTGCTTGTGGTGTGTATTTTTATGGGAGTAGTTTGGTTTCATTTTCCTTAACTCCCATATGATTACAAGCATAAAAACACTCACACACTCCCATATGATTACAAGCATAAAAACACTCACCAGAGCACCCTTTCGGAGGGAGTCATTGTATCACGCTACACTGGACTACAACTGATTTTATAATTTGATTTGAAACGAAAACTGACTGACTTCAGTGTTTTGATTGCTTGTTAGTTAATTTGCTTGCGTGCCAGTGTTTAGTCATTTGGGTAGATGTGACTGGCAGGTAGTTTACTTTTTTGGTTCCCATTGACTGGTTAGTCTGAAATGTTGTCTGGCTTTTTGCCCACTTGCACACACACACACACACACGCGCGCGCGCGCAAACAAGTACATGGTTACATTTTGCTAAATTTATCGTTGATTTGTGTTTGTTTAATGTTTTGACTGATTTATTTACATTTTAAAAAAATCAATTATGTATTCATTAATGATTTGCGTACGAAAACACACGTGTATCTAGAGAGAGAGCACACCAAGAAGACAGAGATACAGAGAGAAGGAATTGAAAATTGTGCAGAAAGAAGGAACAGAGAGAGAGAGAGAGAGAGAGAGGGAAAGAGTCAACACTGCGTCATCACCAGAAAGGCCAGGTGGAACACCCCACCCTACACGCCTTAAAGATAACGTCAAGGGCGTCCAGTGCCCGTCAAGTATCCGTCGGTGTGTCTCTCATCTCAACTCATGCTGAACTCACCAAGTCAGGCTTAAGACACCAGGATCTCTAGGGGTGGGGTCTTTTGGGGGTGTTTGGACAGGAAGGGAACTATAGAGGCAAAATTTCGGCAGACTTCAGAAGCCAAGGGTGAACTTGGGCCATCGGACCCCAAAGAGTTAAAGGCTTCATGCATGTATGCCTCCGGAATTCGGGTACAATGTTTTAGATGAAATCCAACCGCATCCACCATATCCTTGGGAAAACTGGCCAGTCGTTCCCCGTGAAGGATAAGTGTATGGGTCACAGAAGGAGGCACAGGTACCCACAAGCTGAATTTCTTTGCTGGGGTCATCTGACGTGCCGTCCAATACTGCTTGCAGACCAGCATCCTAAGGCGACTGCATCCTGCGTTCACCGGGCACAAGCGAAATTCCCTAAGCACTGGGTCCCCCAGATTGGTGCAAAAAGCATCCATAGCCTCTCGGTGGCGTTCTGACACTGAAGTGTTATTGCTGTCAGTCAGGAGATGCTGCAAACTCCACCAGCTCCTTCAAGGTATACGGGTGGCCTAGTAACCTGCCTCATAGCCCGTTTCCTCACCTCCAACACCATCTGTGATGTATGGGTCAGTCTCTCGTCAAAAATATCGAGTACATGCCTTTGGAATGAATGAGCCCTGTCCCAGTCCTTTTCAGTGCATCCCGGCACCCAACATAGACGTCTGTCTCAAGTCGATGTAGACGCCATCTCCAAGGGTGTGATTTTGGATTGAGCTGCCACCTCCATCCTCAGCAATCCTGAAGAGGTAGAAGTGACTGTCCTGTAGCATGCCATCCTGGGTTTCTTGGCATCTACTGACTCCAGCATGACTCAGTGGGGTGCAGTGAATGACTGGGGTTTCTAACGAGCCTGAAGGGTCTTATGAGCATCTCTACGGTGGCGATGCACTGAGCGCCTGTTTTTTCCACGCCCCTTTTCCTTCCCGATGTTGGGCTCGCCTGCAGGTGGCCTGAATGACGGCCATCCTGTAGGGATCTCCAGATGAGCCAACACGGGCTGTGAAGACTGATCATATAAACCAACGTTTTTGGAGTAATCACTTACTTCCACTGGGCTGCTTGACAAAATTTTTGTTGCTGATGTATATATATATATATATATATATATATATATATATATATATTCGAGTCAGGTCAGGGGCATAGCCTTGCTACTGGTACCATGTAACCCAGTACTACCTGCCGCATGTGAAGTCTCCCAAGAACAGAGCAGGTGGAGGAGGAAACCTTTCCCTCCTCCTAGGAGACAGAGCTCCGAAGAAAAAACCTAAACCTGCCGAGGCCGTCCTACACGTGGCAGTATCTGCACCTGTGGGACTGTGAGCGTCGGTAGGCGAGAGAGTGGGGGAATGGACTGCACAACTCCTTCTCACTAAAAAAAAGTCACCTGTGCTGGTCAGGCAACCAGACTAATGTCGGAACGACGAGCTAGCTGTTCAACACCCAGCTTTCCCAAACCTGGAGAAGTGGTAACGGGGACAGGCAGAGGATGCTGCTGGCAGTTCCTAGTCACGACTCTGCATGCAGGCGGCTGTGAGGTGATGGTCGTCCACTGTAGACTGGGGCAGATGCGGCGTCCATATCCTCCCACAGTGTCAGAACAGCCCTTTTTAGGGACAGCAGAGCTCTCCCCACATGGGGATGGGGAAATAAAAGGATCCCTAAACAACGCCTGCCTTGCCTAGTACCTAGCAGGAAACCGCACCTACTTGGACATCCAAACACTAGCGGTCGAAACAACAGAAGAAAAGAACCAGGAGTCATGCCCTGACTCTGGGTGCCTGGAATGTTCGCACCCTTTTAGACAGAGATGACTGATGAGAAAGGCGCGAAGCGCTCATTGCTAAAATGCTTGATCGCTACCAGGTGGACATAGCAGCCCCGAGCGAAACCAGGTTTGCCGGTGAAACCCAGCTGGAGGAAAATGGAGGGGGCTACACCTACTGCATTGGGAAGCCAGATGGCACCCCAAGAATCTCAGGCGTGGGCTTTGCCATATGAACCAAACTTGCACAGCAGCTTGACAGCCTTCCACGTGGGATAAACGATAGGCTGATGACCCTGCGTCTGAAACTGTCCAAGGATCGCTTCTCCACAGTCATCAGCTGCTGTGCCCCGACGATGACCAACCCTGATGACATAAAATAATCTTTCTACAAGGAGCTCAGCCACACCATTTCAGCGGTAGATAGAAAGGACACGCTGATCATCCTTGGGGATTTCAATTCCCGCGTCGGTGTGGATTTATCCTCATGGCCAAAAGTCCTAGGACAGCACGGCACTGCCAAGTGTAACTCCAACGGACTGCTTTTGCTCTCGCTCTGCGCACAGCATGAACTGACCATCACCAACACCCTCTTCCAACAAGTGGACAAGTACAATAAACACATGGATGCACCCCCGCTCCAAGCAATGGCAGATGCTGGACTATGTGATTGTCTGGCAGAGGGACAGAGGTGATGTTTCCATTACACACTGCATGAGAGGAGCAGTCTGTTGGTCAGACCATCGGCTGGTATGCAGCAAGGTGAACATTTGACTTGCACAAAAGCTCCAACCAGCCAGGCAGAAACACCCTAGGAAGCTGAACATCCACCGCCTCCCTATCACCAAGGAAGTGCTGCAGCAGCAAATCCAAGCAGCTCTCCAAGAAATTCCTGCATCGACTGATGTGATTCGTCCGTCAGGATCAACGAGGACCATCTAGTCATCCTGGGGGTGGGTGGGGTGGGCTCTTTGGGTGCGCAGATGACTGGTCAGGCCAATCCGCGCCCGGAAGGTTCTGACGCAGTGTGGACAGGGGATGGTGGCGGCTGTCGGGGACTTGCTGGCACTGCTTTTCCTGGCCTGTCTGCGTTGCTCTGCTGCAGCGATTCTGTTGGCCTCACAGGATTTGGCGCCTTTGTGGACAGCTGAACGCCACTTTGGTCTGTCCATTGCATTCAGCTCCCATGTGTCGTGGCTGATGTTGAAGGCCTTCAGAGAAGCTTTCAGAGTGTCTTTGAAGCGCTTCTTTTGGCCTCCATGGGAGTGCTTGCCATGTTGGAGTTCGCCGTACAGCAGTTTCTTGGGGAGCCGGTGGTCTGGCATGCGAACTACATGGCATCAAGATGGTGTAGATGCTGGGCAAGTTTGCACGAGTGAGCACCTCTGTGTCAGGGATCTTCTCTTGCCACTTTATGCTGAGAAGTTTTCTGAGGCTGGTGGTGTGGAAGTGGTTCAGCTTTTTGGCGTGGCGTTTGTAGACCGTCCATGACTCACATCCATAGAGCAGTGTGGTGAGAACTATGGCCTTGTATACTTTGAGCTTCGTCTCCAGGATGATGCCTCTCCTGTTCCAACGTTCTTATGGAGTCTGCCGAAGGCAGCGCTGGCTTTGGCGAGTCAAGAAATCCAAGAAATTCCTGCATCGACTGATGTAGAAAAGGTATGGAGCACCTTTAGAGATGCTGTGTACACAGCAGCAGCTGACACACTCGGCTTTGTACAGAGGAGCCACAAAGACTGCTTTGACGAGAATGACCCTGGAATCTTCAAGCTCCTGAACACACTGCATATACGGCATCAAGATCACATTTCCTATAAAGACTGCCAGAGGAAGGAGAACCAGTTCTTGCAAACCAAGCAACTTGTACAGAAGAGGCTGCGTGAGATAAAGAAGACCTGGTCGGAGGGAAAGTCTGAAGAGCTTCAGTCCGCTGCTGATGCTCACGACATGAAGACCTTCCATGATGGTCTCCGAGCTGTGAATGGGCCGAGAGTCACAGGATCAACCCCTGCCCGAGCCTTGGACCAGACCACCCTCCTGACAGGCAAGAAAAACATCCTTGCCCACTGGGCAGAGCACTTCAACACCCTCCTAAACAGGGACTCATCTGTATCTGACGAGGCAATTGCAGCCCTCCCACAGCTACCAGTCAATGACTTGCTAGCTGCCCCTCCCACCAAGGTCGAGACCGGGAAGGCCCTGAAGCTGACAACGTCAGGAAAAGCACCAGGAGCGGATGGAATCCAGGCTGACATCTACAAGTATGGAGGTGAGGTGCTGACAGACAAACTGACCACCCTATTCCAGTCTATCTGGTAGAGAGGGGAGGTCCCCCAGCATTTAAGTCATCCCTGAAGCACATTGTGGCTTCCGCTCAAGCAGGGGAACATGTGACATGGTGTTTGCCGTACGCCAGATGCAAGAAAAGTGCCGTGACCAGAACAAGGAGCTCCACATGGTCTTTGTACACCTGACTAAGGCCTTCGATACGTGGTCTGTGGAAGATCCTCCTAAAGTTCGGCTGCCCAGAGAGCCTAATCCAGCTGATTGCGTCATTCCACGATGGCATGCAGGTGAGAGTACAGGAAAATACTGACATGTCAGATCCGTTCCCTGTGGTAAATGGAGTGAAGCAGGGCTGCATCCTGGCACCCACACTGTTCTCCATTCTCTTCTCTGCGATGCTGATTGACGCCTTCCAAGACTGTGACCAGGGCATCTACATTCAGTTTCGCACAGATGGCAAACTGTTCAACTTGCGGCGACTCCATGCCATGTCCAGGTGTTTGAGGCACTGTTGAGAGAGTTCCTCTTTGCTGATGACTGCACGCTTGCTGCACACACCCATGAGGACATGCAGTTCATTATGGACGGGATCTCAACCTCCTGCAGGTGCTTTGGACTCACCATCAGCCTCAGCAAGACCGACTCCATGTACCAACCAGCTAGCTCACAGAACGCCAGTGCCTCTCCCCCACCTGCAGTCAAGATCGATGACACAAACCAGCCGCCATGGCGAAGTGGTTAGAGTTGCGGACTGACGGCTGGGAGGATGTGGGTTCGAATCCCAGCGGAGGTGGGTTTTTCGGCCCGTGGCCAGCTCCTACCCAGAGTTCAGTGTGCTATGGGCTTAAATGGGGAGACTGGGACCACACAGTCGAGTGTCATCCACTTCAATTATGCGTCTTTGGGTGTGTTGCTCTAATTGCCTGACCAACGCTGCAAGTGTCTGTATCTCTCAAGCTTGGTTAACGCCGGGATATCATTATGACTGGAAGCGTAGAGTACAGCCTTGTCATGCAGTCCCAAACCAAAATGGACCTCCATAGCAACATCGTCATCGTCATCCTCCTCCTTCATTATCATCAATATAAACAAAACTGTCTCAAAGTCTGTGGCCTTTCATGCCCTGCTCTCATGGTGACCTCTGTTTCGATACCCCCTCCTGGCGACCTAACATCGATGGTTCCCTGCGGACTGCTGACGGTGGAACTGTTTGAACAAAAAAATGATAATTATAACAGTAAATGCAGTTTGCATATAATTAGGCTTCATTTTTTATTTTTTTGTGCCCATCCCAGAGGTGCAATATTGTTTTAAACAAGATGACTAAAAAGAACTGAATTTTTCCTATTTTTATGCCTAATTTGGTGTCAACTGACGAAGTATTTGCAGAGAAAATGTCAATGTTAAAGTTTACCACGGACACACACACACACACACACACACACACAGACAACCGAACATCAGGTTAAAACATAGACTCACTTTGTTTACACAAGTGAGTCAAAAAACCCTAAAAACCCACTGCAAGAGGGCAGAGAAAACTATAAGCAAAAGACAGAAAACAAATTACTCAGCAGCAACATGAAAGGGGTGTGGGAAGGGATGAAACTGAGTGGATACAAAGGTAGAAAGAGGGGGAAAGAAACGGTTTTATCATCATCGGAAGAAGCAAACAAACTGAATAACTTTTATGCTCGCTTTGATTGTCACGATTTTAGCACAGAAAGACAAGATTTAAGTGATATTTTAAATGTTAAGAAGGACGAATGCACTGTTGTCTCTGAAGAGGAAGTGCTTTCACAGTTAAAAAGAGTGAAACCAAAGCATCTGGTCCTGATATGATCCGAAAAAATACACTGAAATACTGTGCAGCTCAACTCTACCAGATTTTAACAATTATTTATAATCAGTCTCTTAGTGAGTGCAAAATACCATCTATCTGGAAAACTTCCTGCATTATAACTGTACCCAAGAAAACAGATGTTTCATGTATGAAAGACCTCCTTCCAGTAGCACTGACATATGCTGTGATGAAAGTTTTTGAGAGAGTGATACTGGTCAACTTGCAGGAGTCTGTCAAACCATTTTTTAGATCCCTTGCAATTTGCATACGGGAGGAACAGATGTACGGATGATGCAATACTTTTTGTCTTGAACAAAATCTATGAACACCTAGAAAAATGAAATACCTGTGTCCGCCTGATGTTCTTTGATTTTTCTAGTGCTTTTAATACTATTCAACCTCACCTTTTAGCAAAAAAGCTTATGTACATGGGACTCGCTTTTCCGACAATTTTATGGGTTTTAGACTATCTTACTAAAAGGCCTCAGTTTGTAAAATTAAATGATTTTATGTCTACTGTTTCTTTCACAAACACAGGTGCACCACAAGGCACAGTGCTCTCACCTTTTCTTTTTACTTTGTATTCGGCTGAATGCAGAAGTCTGACCAATTCGTTTCCACTCGTTGAGTTTGCAGATGATTCCGCACTGACAGGACTTATTACAGATGACGATGACGCTGACTACCGAAGAGAAATTGACAGGTTTGTGAACTGGCGTGAAGAAAATTGCCTTGAACTGAATGTTGGCAAAACGAAAAAGCTTGTAATCAACTTCAGAAAAAAGAAATCAAGTTTAAGTAAAATCATCACAAAAAATGAAGTGGACTCGTACAAATATCTTGGTGTGATAATCGACAATAAGCTGTCTTGGAATGAAAACTCAACTGCACTCATCAAAAGGAGCAACAGTCGCATGTGCTGTCTTGGAAAAATGAAATCTTTTAATGTATGCAAGCAGATGCTCCAAATGTTTTACACATCTGTTGTCTGCAGCGTTTTAACATATGGAGCCGTGTGTTGGAGGGGGGTGGGGGGTCTTGACCAAACATGACAAAGACAGGTTGGAAAAAGTCATCAGGAAAGCGGGTGGGGTGGTGGGTATAAGACAAGGCACCTTTAGCAACATGCACGATAGAAAACTGACTGACAGATTAATAACAATTTTGACAGACGAAAGACACCCACTGCATGATGACATTAATAGCAGAAGGTCAGACATAAGTGGTAGGTTCAGAGCTCCACACGCAAAAACATAATTCATTAATTCCTACAGCCATTCGCGCACACAATCAAAACATCCAATACACTAACTCATGAGTGAACCCCACCCCCACCCCCTCGCCACAGCAACACCTGAACTTCACCAGCAGACATGCGTGCACGTGGGACTGAGCGCGTGAGCACGGGCAAGCGTTTCTGTGTGTGTGCGATCGGAATATTTTCTTATTTTACTTAGATTTCATGTTCTTAATGTACTAATTTTATTGACGTGACATATGTTATGTGCGTGCATACATCCATGTGTGTGTGTGTGTGTGTGTGTGTGTGTGTGTGTGTGCATTTTACCTATATATACGATTTATTCCTTGGATGTCTTTATAAATGTATTGTTGTATGGTCTTAACCTGTGTGCATGTGTGTGTGTGTGTGTGTGTGTGTGTACGTGCACGCATGTCATTTTTTGTAATATATACCTTTTTTTGTTGGATGTTTTCATTTGTAAATATTGCTGTGCACTACCCTATTGTCTTAACATGAGTATGTGTGTGTGAGGAGGGGAGGGGGGTAGTCTATCGTCAGCGATTGGGAATTCTTATTTGACTAGTTTTAATCTCTTCTGCACATGATGATTTTACGCTAGTGTTCACAACGAGCCTGTGACTGCACAACTTAATTTCCATGTGGATTAATAAAGTGTTTTTGATTTGATTTGTTAATGAACCAAAAAAGCAGCCATCTAGAACGCGGAAGATCATGGATGGGATGATAGAAGACACAATCCAGCCTGTAAGCCAGTGAAGAAACAAAAGAATGGGAGGAAAACCCCGAAATCCTCAAACGTCTCTTCAACACAATTATTTCACCCACTCTGGGAAGACATTGTTGGGAATGGCCATAAGGCATAGGTGAAGTCACTTATAATAATAATAATAATAATAATAATAATGGTATTTATATGGCACTGAATCTTGTGCAGAGACAAATCAAAGCGCTTTCGCACCAGTCATTCACACGCATGCGTGATTCTAAAACTGGAGAAACTGAAGACAAGGAAGAGACAGGGAAGGGAGGCTATTTTGGGAAGAGGTGGGTTTTAAGGCCAGACTTGAAAGGCCAGACTTGAAAGAGCGGAGTGTGGAGACTTGACGAAGCGAAAGAGGAAGTTCATTCCAATTGCAAGGTCCAGAGACAGAGATGGAACAGCGGCCAACAGTCGAGTGTTTGAATCTGGGTATGCGTAAGCAGTGGATCCGACGCTAATCGTAGTGAGCGAGATGGAGTGTAGAGGTGAAGGCAGCCACAGAGATAGGAAGGGGCAGATTTGTGAATACATTTATAACATAGAGTGCTGATCTTGCACTTTATTCTGTGTGAGATAGGGAGCCAGTGGAGATGTTGCAAAAGAGGAATGATGTGCTCAGATTTTTTCTTTCTGAGTCGGGCAGCAGAGTTTTTGTATGCGCTGAAGAGACTGAATGGATGAAGCAGGCAAACCAGACAAAGCAGGCAAACCAGACAATAGAGAGTTACAGTAGTCTAGGTGAGAGAGAATGAGAGAAACGACAAGTCAAGATGCTGCATCAATGGACAGATATTTCCGGATGGAACTGATGTGCCGCAATTGACAGTAGCAGGTTGACATGTCTGACTGATAAATTTTTGCATGGACAGTGTGTTGTCAAGGGCAACGTCAAGGTTCCTGACTGAACTGGAAAGAGGGTTGGATGTACTGCCAAATTTGATTGTGTCAGTTGTAATGGAAGACAGTTTTTGTTTGGTTCCTGTGATCATTGCTTCAGTTTTGTTCGCGTTCAATTGTAACTTATTTAGAGTCATCCAGTTTTGAATGTCCAAGAAACAGTCGGATGTTTCTTGCAAGAGCGATGACAGTTTTTCGGGGGTATCACTCTTCTGGAGTTGAGTGTCATCAGCATAAGAATGATGACTGACATAATGGCGGTTGATAAAGTCAGCAAGAGGAGCAGTGTACTGTGTGAAGAGCACTGGGCCTAAAACAGATCCCTGTGGGACTCCATGTTCGATTTTAACGGGTTCAGACTGGGAATTATCAACAATGACAGACTGAAATCGATCAGTGAGATAAGATTTGAACCAGTTTAGAACAGTGCCGTTGATACCAAATGTAAAATGAAGACGGGAAAGGAGGACTGAATGGTCTATCATGTCAAAGGTGGCTGACAAGTCGAGAAGAGTGAGAAGGGAGATCTGTCCCGAGTCGGACGCTAGCAGTAGGTTATTCAGGATGTGGAGGAGAGTGGTTTCGGTACTGTGGTCAGCACGATAGGCAGAATGAAATGGGTGGATGAAATTGTTGAAACAAAGGTGGTTGTTCAGCTGCGTCAGGATAGCTTTTTCAAGGAGTTTGGACAGGAATGGAAAATTAGAAACTGGTCGATAGCTTTTCAAAATGTTTGCGTCAAGGTTTGATTTCTTCAGAAAAGCCTGAACGATTGCAATTTTGAAGGTGGATGGAAACGTTCCAGTGAGAAGGGATGAGTTGACAATGCTGGTGATTGTTGGGAGAAGCTGTGAGACACACTGGGAAAAGACAGAGGCTGGTATAGGATCGAGCTCACATGATTTTATTGTCATTTCTTTCATGATTTCATGGATGTCTGTTTCAGTCAGTGGATTAAAGGAATGGAGAGGAGTGCCGTTGAATTGAAGATCAAGATGAGCAGGTTGGAAAGGCATTTGGTCTAAGATGGTACGAATATTTTGGACTTTGTTGAGAAAAAAAAAAGAAAAAAAAGTAAATGACCTACTGGGGTGGGGGGGACGGAGGTGGGGAGGTCAACTGTGCCTGGAGGGCCCTCAAGCATAAGGCGTTGCAGGAGGGGGTCTCGTCGACATCAGCTGGGAGGGAGTTCCAGTCGACAACGGTCCTTGGAAAGAAAGAATACTTCCTGTAGTCAGTACAGCATCGGATTCTTTACAGCTGTTGGTTGTGGTTGCTGCGACGACCACTTCGAGGCTGCTGCTTTAGGTCGGTGCAGGAGACGCAAGCTTGATCGTTGACGATCTTGTGGAGCATTGCGAGTCTGGCGCAGCGACGTCGTGTTGGAGCACAGGCCATTCGAGTAGCGTAAGCATGTCTGTAACACTGGAAGTGCTGCGGTAGCGGTTGTTGACGAATCTGGCTGCCCTTCGCTGGACCTTCTCAAGGGTTGTGATGAGCTTGTCGGAGTTTGGGTCCCATACAGTGCAAGCATACTTTACAATTGGACGAACCATTGCTTTGTAGGCCAGCTGTTTGGTACGGCTGGAGCACACCTTCTCAAGAAGCCCAGTGTCTTGTTGGCCTTCGCGCAGATGTTCTCAATGTGCTGAGTGAAGTCCAGCTTAGTCTCCAGCATGACCCCGAGGTACTTTGTGGAGGTGACTCTCTCCAGTGTCTGGCCGTGGAGGGTGTAGTTGGAGAGAAGAGGAGAATGGCTTCTAGTGAAAGGCAGCACACTGCACTTGTCTGGGTGGAAGACTATGTCTCATTCTCTCTCCCATTGTTCAAGGCATTGGAAGTCCTCCTGAAGCTTGGCTGGGTCTTCTGCGCAAGTGATAAGCCTGTAGACTGCTGTATCATTGGCAAAAAGTCTTGATGGAGAGGAAATCTTGGAGGGAAGGTTGTTTATGTAACACAACTGGATCGGATACCATCAACCACGACAGACTGCGTGCGGCTGCTGAGGAAATTTGCGATGAAGCGGCTGGTGTTCCCTCGTATGCTGTAGTGGTTGAGTTTGTGGCAGAGCAGGCTATGGTTGACACGGTCGAACGCCTTGGCAAAGTCCAAGACCACGACCTCTGTTGTAGTACCACGTTCCATGGCTGTGGAGACTTCTTCGATGAACTCGAGTAGCTGGGTCTCGCATGAACGGGGTTTACGGAAGCCGTGCTGTTGGCTGGACAAGATGTTCTTGGATTCAAGGTGGTTAATGATGGTACTCACTAAGATGTGTTCCAGAAGTTTAGAGCAAATACAGGTGAGAGAGATGGGGCGGTAGTTGGAGGGCTTATAGTGCTCACCCTTCTTGAAGACGGTGGCAACTGTGGTTTCTTTCCAGTCAAAGGGGGCTTGTAGAGAGACGAGTAGAGGTCTCGGGGTGTGAGACCGTCCAGCCCTGTAGCTTTGTGGGGGTTGAGGTTTGCCAACTGTTTCTCGACACCATTAACGCTGATGGAAATCTCGTCCATGGCTGGGTAGTCATCAGGTCTGGGAGTTGAGACAGGTGTGGAAGGGGTAGAAAGCAAACCAGAGCCAATCACGGGAGATAAACCACATTTTGGAAAAGTGTCAGAGAGGACAGTGTCACGGGAAGTAAAGGAGTCAGCTTGAACATGAATGTTGAGGTTGTCAGTGACAGTCACAGCAACAGCAGGGCTGACATCGGAGACAGGACGATCAGTGCAGGGGACAGAGCTCCACAAACGGCAAAGTCTGCCCGCTCTGGTTCCTCGTTTTGTCTTTGCTCTGCCAATGCCCAGGCTGATGATGCGCTGCGTCGTGTCATTGTGTAGTCGGAATCGTTTATGCCATGATATATTTGACAGCAACGCTGATTTAATTGACGTTCACCATGGTGACAGTCGCAGTGCGAGAGCAGAGGTCGGATGGTAAGAGTGGGCTAGGGACATGGAAAACGTGCGCAAAGGCGGAAAGTATTGTTGGCAGGACGAAGATGGTCGCTGATGCGATGACGAGGGTAAGGCGAGTTGAATTAATTTACCTCAGTTTGCAAATCAACACACTGACATGACGAATATCATTATCAAATTGTTTCTAGAGGCAAATAAATATGATAAAACTGTTCCGACCTTAGTTGTCCTGGAAAAACGACGCATACACACATATAAAAAAATGTCCAGATTAGAACAGGGGAACCACAAAATCACACACAAAAAGGCAGAGGCCAACACAGTGCAGCCAGTGGGTGCAAGGGCAGGTTACTCACTTATAGAAGAAAACATGAAACCAGGATTCTGTTATAAATGCAAGTCTATGTTATGAATTATCGTGTCTCTGATTTTCAGATTTTGTTTTACTGGACTGGGTAGGTGCCCTGTGGTATGTGCTCCTTCCTGCAATGCTTGGCAAACAAACCTGACAAGTACATTTTATAATTCTTTGTGTTGCGGGCACTGATAATCACTCCTTCAGTGATGTCCCATACCTTGGTAACACTGGGAATGGCCAGTCCATAGTCCGGCATGGAATGTTGTCATTGACATCATAATTTCTCTCTGTGATCATGTCACATGTGTCGACTTTTTCACTAACAAAGAGTTATGTGAGGTGTTTGTCCAAAGTGGACTTTGAAGGAAAACTGCCACTGTACTTCAAGAAGAAAAACAGACTTCCTATAAAACAGTTTGTCTTGCAAAAAGAACCATGATATACTACTGACAGGAGAGCACTGCTACACTGATTCTGTAGTATGTATCTGACAGATCCATTACGTAGTACAAAGAAAAAGTGGATAAATAATGAAGTACAGTGAAGTTATTTAAACACATATTCATAAACATGACAACATAACCAACATCTCAAGCACACATGGGTACATACATATGTGTGCACACTATGCCACTTGTATGTTTTACATGATGGTTTTAGATGTCATGATCGGTTTTATAATTGTTGTATATTACTGTTTTCAACAGTCCTTGTGGAAACGATTCATCTATTCATTCAGTTTTGTAACTTCCATATTTTTTGGTTTAGTTTTGTTCAGTAGTAAGCATTTTGTTTCTCATATACTAAATTGGAAAGTAACTTTACATTCTATAGTTTTTAGTTAGCATTTTGTTTCTTGTGTACTAAATTGGAAAGTAACTTCACATTCTACCAGTCCTATGGAACAGATCTGGATTACTTACAGAAATGAAAGAACCTGTACGCAAGATTTAGGTCTATGATGTGTAGAATGCTGATCAGTAATCAGAAACAGGATATATGTACTGGATGTGATGTTTTGAGGATCAGTTTCACATTGCTTAGACATAGCTTTTTCACATGCACAAAAGACAAAATGCAAAGCATATGATTTCATTTTCTTTAATGTGTATATCTTAACCAGCTAAAACTAAAATCCATAGTGGAATAACAATTGTTCTAGACCGCATTCCAAAAGAACTGTTTGGTGAACATTTGCATGTCAGTTCAGCATAAATACAACAGTATTTCCATCAAATCCTGACAGAACTTGTAAAACTCATACAAATCCACAAGTCTTCATGTTTAATGCAATGCAGCTTTGAACCTCACATCTTAACAAGTGAAGAAACCAATATAGTCTGTAAGATTTTTTACATGAATGGTATCATTCTTTACCGACAGTTCAATATAAAACAAATATTGTAAGGAAGATGAAAGCCAGAACCAATCAGTTACAAAGTCCAGCTAACTGCAAAGGCCATATCAAAGCTATCAACATAAAAAAACGACAACAAAAAAACAACAGTAAAAAAACAGCACAACACATTAGCCAGAACAATGTCAAGCACATGCCAACAAACCCATACCTCCTTGTATCATGCCCAAGACAAAACATCAAATACACATCAAGATATTCAACTTCCCCAAGAAGAACAAGACAGGCAAGGCCTTCAAGACTCACTTGTGACATACGCTGTATCCAGTAATCATGGGGGCGGGGGGGGGGGGGGGGGGGGGGGGGGAAGAAGAAGAAAAAATCATTAAAATGGGCCAAAAAAAGGCCTGCTAGTGAGATCAATCAAACCATGTGTTCTGTTCAGAAACATGAAATCTAATCCCCAATGCTACGCCACATCTGACGTCACTCAACCAAATTTACTATCTAAAGCTATGGGTCTTTTTCAGTGTCATAAAAATATTTCATCTGTGGTAATAACACCATTTAAATGTTGTCTTGACATATCTTGATTATTCAAGGAATTCTTTTAATTTGGCCATAAAGGAGACGTTGACATCGCCTAAGGCACACTGCAACATGTACAGATCTGCACAAACCAGTCTGGCAACAGGCTGACTGAAACTGAAAGAAACGTTTGATTCAATTGTTCTTTTATGTTTCTTCCAGTTTGTTTTCGGAATCCGGAACGAGCCTCAACAAAATAAACAATTAGTGATCCGGAAATACGGCTTAAATCAGGAGACTTACAACCTATTACTGGTATGACTGTGAAGATTTTTTTCCAACTATGTTCAAGCCAAATTTGGTATTTGCAGACAAGACAGACAACCGAACACCAGGTTATAACATAAACTCACTTTGTTTACACAAGTGAGTCAAAAATAACCCAGACTCCTAATTTATCACCTCAAGATTATAAAAAATGATCAATAAAAAGCATACCTAGTACCAATTTTATCTGCATATACCTAACACACACACACACACACACACATATATATATATATATATAGAGAGAGAGAGAGAGAGAGAGAGGGAGATGCAAACCCCTGTCAAGTGTTTGTAGGAACAGATAGGAAATTAATTTTGGTAGGTTCAGTTTGAATTTGGTATGAACACTTGGACTCCGAGCCACATCAGCAAACCTACATTTTATCTACGAACAGTTGGGCCTACCTGCAACAGGGTGTAACTGCAATGATTAAGCTGATAAGTCCACTCAATGCTCTTTCAATGTAAACACGCACGCAATTAGCTGAGCATCACCATGCGAGACCAGGGTTAGCAGTGACTGCCCTGGCCTTGATCGATAGGTCTAGAGCATCTGGGTAAATGTTACCACAGAAAAGCATGTGACCATGCAATGCAGTCGAAAATGAACTTGTCAGAACAATTTTGATGTTGGCATAACGTTGGTACAAACTGCGACCAAGTGTTACAAAATACAGTGTTATCATAACAATATATATATATATATTGCCCTGTGTGTCTGGGTATGTCACTCAAGAAATGGCCTGCACTATAATCAGAGGGTTTGTCACAAAGGATCTGCTCAATGATCCTTGGATCCAAGCAGCCTGCCATTATTATTAATGATTCTGGAATATAATGCAAAATTCTGAAGAACACATGAGTTTACAATTTGCTGTCAATAAACATCTTAAGGATCACTGAGGAAAGATTTGTGGAAAGTGCAGGTGAATGGACTAGTATGGCAGAACGAAAGAAATGACAGAAGGAAAGAAAAAAGGTAGTATTTGAGAGTGTAAGAAAAGTTTTGGGGTAGTGAGGTCTGGTGCCGGACGTCCCGCTCACTAAGGGAAGTGATAGTGACTAACCGTCTCCTTCCCAGGTGTAGTGACCGCCGCGTAGCCACTGTCTAGCTTGCTAGTCAGCAAGGTTATTGCAATGGCCTCTCCTACATTACTGTGCCCTCAGCAACACCTTCACGCGGTGCCCCTGTTTCCACTAAGTTTGCTATGTCATGGCGCGACCGAGTTCCTGGCGGTATATCTGGGCGGGCGGGCTGAGCCCTAAACCCTGGTTGTAAATCTGCCTAAGAGAAGGAATATCTCTGATTTTAAAACCCGGGCAGACAGAGCCCGTTAGCTGTCACAGGCAATCTGTCTACAGCCTTGTGGTCGCCATAGACGTCTTAGGTCGCTGAGCCCTGTGGAAGGATGCATGGCCTAAAGAGTGGGATTGGTTTGCGCGCACTGGTCTTCAATTCAAATCTTCGCAGTGCAGGCGGGAAGAAAGACCTACAGCGATGGAGGAGAGGCGAAACGACAGGTACTAGATGGTACTGGGAGTCGCAGTCTCAATTCTGCATGTAGGCGGCTCAGACTATTGGGTCGCTTGTCTGTTGACTTGAGGCAACAACAGCATTCGGCAGCACTCTGAGGGACCAAGCAGTCCTCTCTAGGGATAGCGCTGCTTGCTCCACATGGAGACAGGCCTAGAAAAGGTGGCCTAAACACAGCTTGCCTCACTCACACCTGGTTGGTTCGCCGCGGCCAACGGGCATCTCACTACAGCGGTAAGAACAACATTGAGAAAAAGAAATCAAAATCAAAATCAAAAGCAAGAAGCAATTTGAAGTTAGCGTGCTGGAACATCCGCACCATGCAAGACTCGGACGACAGCGACCGACCACAGAGACGATCAGCTCTGGTGGCGAGGGAACTAGCACAGCTGGACATTGACATCGCTGCTCTCAGCGAAATCCGCTTCACAGAACAAGGATCCCTCACAGAGGAGGGCGCAGGCTATACCCTGTACTGGTCAGGCAAAAGTAAAGAGGGGCGCAGACTGTCCGGAGTAGGCTTCACGATCAAGTCCTCTATTGCCAGCAAGCTCCACAGCCTTCCAGTGGGACATTCGGATCGCATCATGTCCCTACGACTGCCGCTTACAATCAACTGCTTCGTCTCTCTGTTCAGCATGTATGCCCCTACCCTCCAAGCAGATGCCGTCACCAAAGAAGCTTTCTACCGCGAACTTAGTTCTCTGCTCAGGAAAGTGGACAAGGAGGATAAGATTCTCATCATGGGTGACTTCAACGCACGAGTTGGTAGGGATCATATCATCTGGCCAGGAGTGACAGGACGGCATGGCACTGGCAACTGCAATGACAACGGCCGCTTGCTTCTAGAGTTCTACACCAAGCACAGCCTGTCAGTCACCAACACACTGTTTCAACAGAAGGCCAGATACAAGACGACCTGGAAACATCTATGTTCCAAACATTGGCATCTTTTGGACTACGTCCTGGTACGCCAGAGGGATATTAAGGATGTTCTGCACACCAGTCATGCCAAGCGCCGACTGCTACACAGACCACAGGCTTGTTTGTGCCAAGGTCAGGCTCACAGTCAGACCAGCAATCAGAAGGAGAGGACCTCCGACTAAGAAGTTAAATGTCCAACAACTACTGGTCAAGGAAGAGGAGTTCCGGAAGGAGCTCGAAGACAGGCTAAAAGCAGAGGTCTCATCAAGCCAGGAGCCAGATCCAGAGGAGCAGTGGCAGCGCTTAAAGACTGCCCTTCAAAATTCAGCTGCGGACGTTGCTGGCTTCTCCACCAGGAAAAACAGAGACTGGTTTGACGAGAATGACGTGGAAATCCAGAATCTCATACAAGAAAAGCGTGCTTCACATGCCAGACTCCTTGCCAGTAAAGATGACAATACAGCTAAGGCAGCCCACAGAACAGTTTGCAGCACTCTTCAATCTAAACTCAGGGAGATTCAGAACAACTGGTGGCTTAAACTGGCTGAGAAGACTCAGTTATATGCTGACTTGGGCAACACAAAAGCCTTTTACGAAGCCTTGCGAGCAGCATATGGCCCGTCACTTCAAGTGCAGGCCCCTCTGCGCTCATCAGATGGTACTACTCTCTTGACAGATCGAGACTCCATTTTGCATCGCTGGACAGAGCACTACCAAGACCTCTTTGGAGACCAACGTACAGTTCAGGACTCTTCAATTGACAAGATACCTCAGCTGCCAGTCAAACATGACCTGGACAACCCCCCGCTATTCGAAGAAGTGAAGTCCGCCATCAAGAAGCTCAAAGGTGGCAAAGCCCCTGGCATCGATGGGCTCCCAGCGGAAGTGTACGTTGCAGGAGGCGACATTGTCGCAGAACAGCTGACATCCCTCTTCACTCTGTGCTGGGACAAAGGAGTAGTGCCAGGTGACCTCAGAGATGCAGTGATCGTCTCCCTCTACAAAAACAAGGGCGAGAAATCTGACTGCTCCAACTACAGAGGCATCACCCTTCTGTCAATTGCAGGAAAGATTCTGGCAAGAGTCCTACCATCGCCGAGGAAAATCTCCCCGAGAGCCAGTGCGGGTTTCGAGCAAACAGAGGAACCACAGACATGATTTTTGTGCTACGCCAGTTGCAGGAGAAGTGCAGGGAGCAGAACATGGGCCTTTACGCAGCCTTCGTCGACCTGACCAAGGCCTTCGATACGGTTTGCCGAGATGGGCTCTGGAAGGTCCTGACAAAGCTTGGATGCCCACCAAAGTTTCTTGCAGTCCTCAAGCAACTCCATGAAGATCAACGTGGCCAAGTGAAGTGTGGAGGCGAACTTTCAGAGCCGTTCCCCATTGGAAACGGTGTCAAGCAAGGCTGCGTCCTGGCCCCCACCCTCTTCGCAATCTTCTTTGGCCTGATGCTGAGGGAAGCCAAGGAATATCTGCTTGAAGGCATCTACATCAGATTCAGAACTGATGGCAGCTTCTTCAACCTCCGTCGTCTCCTTGCGCGTACCAAGACCACTGAGGAACTGATCCTGGAGCTGCTGTTTGCAGACGACTGTGCTCTCCTCGCTCATACTGAGGAAGCTCTGCAGTTAGTCGTCAATCACTTTGCTGATGCAGCCCGGGCTTTTGGCCTCACCATTAGTCTGAAGAAGACCGAAGTCATGTACCAGGCACCCCTTCATGGCACCTACGCACCACCCAAGATCTACATTGACGGGCACCAACTGAATGCTGTGGAACATTTCACTTACCTTGGAAGCATCATCTCCAACGATGCCACAATCTCCAAGGATGTGGACCATCGTCTGTCCAAATCCAGCAGCTCATTTGGTCGTCTCCAGAAACGTGTTTGGCAAAACCACTCCCTAAGACTCTCGACCAAAATCCAGGTCTACAGGGCAGTCATCATCAGTACCCTGCTGTATGGATCTGAAGCTTGGGTCCTCTACAGGAGACACATCAAGCTGCTGGAGCGTTTCCACCAGAGATGCCTACACTTCATCATGGGCATCAATTGGCAGGACTATACCACCAACATCGAAGTCCTGGAGAAAGCTGATCTCCCAAGCATCGAGTCAATGCTGATGCCTCGACAGCTGTGCTGGGCAGGTCATGTAGCGCGTATGGACAACTCCAGAATGCCAAAGGCTGTCTTCTACGGCGAACTGCATGAAGGTAAACGCAGCGTTGGAGCTCCACGCAGATGCTACAAGGACCAACTGAAGCAGCAGATGTCACGTAGCGAAATTGACCACCACAGCTGGGAGACACTGGCAGCTAACAGATCTGCCTGGAAAACTTCCACTAGGAAAGCTGTCAGGAATTTTGAAAAGGTCAGGACACAGACAGCCAGGGAAAAACGCGAGCGGAGAAAGGAGGCATCATCTCAAGTTTACCCCTCCAGCGACCAGCCAACCTTCACGTGTGCCAGCTGTTCCTGACAATGCAAATCCAAGATTGGCCTGTACAGCCATCAGAAGGCTTGCCTCACCCGGACTAGACCTTCTTCCCAGTTATCTTCGGATACGAAGAAACTGCCATCAAGAAAAGTTTGGACTTTTCCAGGTTCACAATGCTTCCCAGAGACCAGATAAACTTCAACCACTTCTAATCTCAAAATATGCATTCTTGAGCTTGATGCCCTTGATGCAATGCCCATCTTTAGTTTCAATTGAGGGGGTTGAAGGGCGAAAGGTTGAGCAATGATTCTCAGATCCCCAAATCCCTCTCCAAGCTTTGTAGAACATTTGGCTATTAAAACCTTGTAGCAGTGAGAAATAGTTTTCTTGGTTGCACCTGCAAATGCTTGAGGATCCCAAGGAGGTCTGCAAGAGATAATGAATGGTGCCTTGGACAAAAAGCATGGTTTGCAAAATATCCGCTTGATTAGAGTACTAATAGAGCCTCTCATGTAGGATATGCCTGGCATGGCTGACAGCCAAAGGGAGCTTGATTTGTGAGAGGGTTTGGTTGGGGCCAAGATGCTTGGGGTGACCTGCCTAAGACTGACCAGGCTTGGGTCCTGGGATTAACTGCCCTCTGGTGAATATTTTCTTGCCTGACCTCTATCCTCAGTTTCACTTCCTGTCTGGCCATAGAAGAGCCAGACAAAAGGCAATAAGAAAAGGAAGTTTCCTGGGGTGGTCATCATTGAAAGCAGTTCACTCTGAATGCTGGCTTGGCTCTTACAGGTCACTTGAATGTGGTGCCCAAAGGAGGAAACTTCCTTCAATGGAAGGGTCTGAAGTGAGGTCCAGGAAGGAGGGAACTGCATGACAGATAACGGTACTCTTATGTGCAATTAGATGAAAGAAATTACCACACAACAGGACTGCACATCCACTTTCACAAAAGCTAGAACACCAAATTCTGACAAAGTGAAAAAACCTCACCTGACAGAAGTCTGCATAAGGGGACCTGGTTATTTTCACAAGAACCCTTATAAATAGTCTATCATACAGACAGTGTCAAAACCTCTCTGATTTCTTCTCTTCCCAATCTTACTTTGAAATAAGAAGAATGGAGCCAGAGCGAAATCTGCCCAGGAAGAGTGGGAGGTCCTCCTGGAACAGAGAGAGACCTGTTCCCAGCATGACAATCTTGCCAAGTGGAGCTCCCCCCCAAGAAGTATTTACTATACTGGGCTTGTGAAATTTCCGAAAACCCCTTTGGGAAGTCTGGCATAGTGCCCCATTCAGTCTGCCCTGCTTCAAAGAGAAAGGCACTGAGTACAGAAACCGCTGAGACAGAGTGACGCTAGCATGGAGGAAAGAGACAAAAGCTGTTTGCATTTTTTTTTTAAAGGGTTTTGCTAAGAGTGCAGCAATCTCCACTGCCTTAGTGAAATTGTCCCTTCTGTTCCTGTTAAAATGACAGCACAGCTAATTTTACATGTATATAAATGTAGGAAAGCCAGTATCTGTCACTGCTGTTTTTCAAGTCACAAGTATGTACAATTCAAATGTAATATGAACAATAAGACAGAGAGAGAGAGAGAGAGGAACTAAATAAATTACACACTAAGGTGCCTATGGATATGAGAATAAAACCAGTAAATTTTGTCAAGTTGTCCAGATTACTAGAAATGGTCTGAGATTTCAATTTAAGCTTTACGCTTAGCATGCAAACATGATTAAGGAAGTGCATAAAATGGTAATCTGTAGCAGAATTTTACTATAAAACACACACACACACACACATGTATAGTGTATAATGAATTATTGCACATGGCCAAGAACAGTTACATAATTTGAAAGAAACTACAGTAAAAGGAATTTTAAATGTATAAAAACATCTGTGTGGATTTCCACTTAAGAGTCTGCTAAAATTTCAAAAAGACCATTTTAGTCGATTAACATGAAAGTATCTTCAACACTTTCACTTCTGATATATTTTGTTATCAATGTAAGCTTGGGTCATCAACCCTGACTGCCCTATCAAATAAACTAAATACAAAATACACAATATATATATGTTCTTCAATTCTAGATACTGTTATGTGTCAATATATTCTATGTTAATGACATTACTTAAATCATACCATGGATTTAAAAATATGATTGTTCATATGGTTCACAAAAACATACAAAAAGCCAACCTAACTAAAAACAACAAATCAACCACAGACTAAATGTCAGTGGCATTTAGTATCAAGTTTGTACTTAACAATAAAATCATAGCATCATCATAAGATGATTTTGAAATCGAAATCACAAGATCAATAAATAGTTAATTTTATTTAAACCATTCCATTGCAGAATGGACAGGAAAACCATCTGCAGAGATACAGGCTTTGACACACAACCAGCAAATCATGAGGAATCTAGTGAACAGGTCTTCTGTGTGATGCCCCACTGAATTCACAGAGTTATAAGGGAGAAAAAGTAAAAGATTCCATTGTTAATCCATAATAAGATTAAACTATCCCCTAAACAAATTTAACCATTAAAAACTACCAGAATGACACTGGCCCTAAAACACAATAAATTCCTGTGTGATTCTGCTTCTTGTCTTGCAAACACTAAATACATGAAGGACTTCCTCATGTTTCAAATGAACCTTACTATTCTTGTTCAAAAGACTAAACAGAAACAAATAAATCATTGTATTGACACTGGTTGTAAATTCACTGGCATTATGAATGCAAATTTCAGGACAGTCTCCAATTCTAAAAACAGCTCTTCACATGAAAAGAAAGAAATATTTCATGCAGAGCATTGTGCATTTATCATTAAATTATTGGCTTCCAAATCTGAGGGGAAAATTAAAATCAATTTCATATTCCATTTCTTGTCAATTAACTAAAAGAAGTTAATAAGTATTACAAACATGCAACAGAATCTCTGACATTCAAAGCTAAGCTAAAATAGAAATTTATTGTCTGCAAATGCACAGAAATTCATCTTTGGATTTGAGCACATGTAATTCAAACATACAAAAACACAATCACTTTTAGAACATGAACATTCATTAAAATATGCCAAACAATTAATAAAGTAAGAAACTGATGCTGACTTGGTAAGAAAAACCATACTCCACTGACAATAACTGAATAAGATAAGAGATAAGCCAAACACATGTACAGTGCAATCACTCAAAAACATTTATAAAGATAATTATGCATTACATTAACTGTATGAATAAACATAATGTGACCACATAAGAAAACATATCCTATAACACAATGAATAAAAAAGTGAAATGAATAAAATGAAATAATATAAATCAATAATAATAATAATAGATACATGCTGTACTTTGATAAAATGCTAAAAGTAGGCAGTCTAGCAGCAGCAAATGCAGATTGGTCAATAGAGATTTCCCAATCAAATTTGGTCACTGCAGAGTGACATGCAAGATCCCCAACTTTTCTTGTAATCACAGCTGTAATGGATTGGTAATGCCATTTCTGTTCCTTTTTAGAGGTCATCACCTCTCCAATACTTCTTTTTCTCCCTGTAGGTAAGCCTAATATTCCTAAAAACCTAAGACGCCCAGCACATATTCATTCAAAAAATACTTGTATTCATTCTAACAATAAGGAGCAATATTAAAAAAGAAAATTACCATTCTTTACTTCCTGACTGCTATTTTCCTTTCAGATCAATTTTTTCTTTTGGTTTGTAATTTTTTTCAGTTAGAGTTTTAAAAAGAAAGAAGAAATGTGATGCAGCAAGCGAAAAACAAGCTCAAGTCAGAATTTATCATTTTTGACATTCATGTACTTTCAGTAAGTTAAAAAAAAAACCCAGATTAACACACAAAAAACAGAACTGATCTACTTATCAAAGTTTTTTTTTCTTTAACTTTTACAAAGTTGCTGTGCCCAAAAAGAACAAATTGAGGAATCGGCTCATGAAAAAAACATAACTTTGCCAGCTCATAACTTTAGAACAAAATGATCTTGAACATGTATGTGGTGTCAAAAGATTCAGAATTAAGTAAACTATAAATTTCTATATATATATATAAAAAGCATGGGGAAATTCATATTTTCTTTATGTACTTAAAGGAAGTAAGAATGGCAAGTGGAAGAGTGATCTCATGCCAGGAGAGAGCATTCGACAGTGATAGTGAAATGTTCCAATGTGAGACAAGAGGCCGCATTTGTGTTTGAACAAAAAACATTTCCCATAATGCTGATGAATCTTTTGAACTTCAGCTTTGATCCCAGATCAATATAACATTTACTGACAGCAGTCATTAAGCGTATTGCCACATTATCAGCAGACAATTTCAAAAAAGCCTGGAGTCAAATGCATTGAACTTTGCAACATTTTTTTTAAAGTGACAAATGTACCACTTGTACATGCACTGTAAACATTAAAAATACTACAGTTTCTGGCAGTTTTATATTAAAATACTTACCAACAGCAAAGATAACACTTCAAAGATGTGAAATTCATTTAAAAAGATCTCGATTCTTAATATTTTTACCTAAATGACATGTTTTTGTTCATAATTAAGAATAGCTGGCTGTGACCTTAGCTGGGTTTTCGCGTGCTGCGTCACAAATAAATGACCAAGGTGACATGCACACACACAGTAACACCCACAAGGAAAACAATGATAATACTCCATTTTTACATCTGCTATTTAAAAACAAAAGCAAAGAGAAAACAAAACAAAATAAACATGAATCTGATGTGTGTGTGTGTGTGTGTGTGTGTGAAATTATCCTTTTTACCTGTTCATGCATATTACATATATTCTATTTTACACAAATGTGCACCTGGTGTGGCTTTAAAATCAAAGGAGTGTGGCCAACTATCTATCTATCTATCCTGCTGGCTCATATGTGCCATTCACATATAAATGCAGTCAATCACTGATACACTTCTACTTATCCACAGGCCTGATAAATAACCATGTTAACACAAACCTTGTCTTGACTTCACAACAATGTTCACACAAACCTTTACAAAATCTTTCTAACAGACACGGTATACCCCTGATGTAACTGCATGACATCAACCAGATTTCTTACAAACTGTTCTATTTTCTACTAATTCCAATTTAAAAAAAAAAAAAATAAAATTCATTGAATAAAACTACAGAAAACTAAAATGCTACTATTATTACACCACAAATGACATCTCATTAAAGTCACAGTCAGTTCAAATATGAAACGTTTTCAGTAACAAAAAGGTGACATTCTTTACTTCGTTTTGTGTTCAGCAAACCATCAGGAAAGGCAGTCCTTTCTGAGCTGGCAAAGGACACAGAGAATAAATTTGAATATACATGAGCCTCAACACTCCTGGGGTTAAAGTAAATAACGCAATGCTCAGGAAGAAGCAAGAATTATCTTTCCTTGCTCAGAAGTGCCTCCATGCAGGCTGTGTAGCAGAAAAGGTACTGATCCTGAAACAAAGAACAACTACAATTAAAAAAAAAAAATCATACTGGTTTATTTTCGGGAAAATAAATTCAAGACCTAAATGACATGTAGAAATGACGGGCGCAATAGCTGAGTGGTTAAAGCGCTGGATTGGTCCCAAGTTCGAATCTCGGTAATGGCACCTGGTGATTAAAGGGTGGAGATATTTCTGATCTCACAGGTCAGAGCTGCTAGTGCCTGAACCCTCTTCTTGTGTGTATGCATGCAGAAGATCAAATAAGCACGTTAAAAGATCCCTGTAATCCATGTCAGTGTTTGGTGGGTTATGGAAACAAGAACATACCCAGCATGCACAACCCCGAAAACGGAGTATGGTTGCTTACATGGTGAGATAAGTAAACAAAACATGGGAGGACAGGCTTTATCTGTCTGCAGATCTGTTTAACCAGTCGAGTGCCTATAAGACGTGAGCTGACGTCCTACAAAAAGTATTGCCATTGTGCCTATAAGATGTCCACTGACGTCCTGCAAATGTTCCGATTTTTCCTTCATTGTTCCTTCATTGTTCAATTCACATAAACAGACTCTGCACACTTAGTTTGGTGTGTCTTGATTATAAAAATACTATTTAAATGATCTTATGTCAGGTAGAAGACCTCTTTCTACTCAATAATAATTTGATACCTGACCACGTGATACGTGTGTGGAAAAGGGGGTTGCATCATGTGCAAACAAATGCATTGAAAACTGCGTCCAGTAAAGCAAATTGTCACAGTCAGCAGATTTACACAATTCTGAAAGCTCTGCTTGTGGTTATGGACAGTTTTGCGATGGAGAAGGATCTCTTGATCTTGTCTGATAATTGGTTTGAAAACGAAGGTGACTGACAATGACAGTTGTGAAACTAACAGCCCATTTTATGGTAATTCAGTCCGTCCATCCAATCAGACAGCGTTTTTGAACAACTGGCAATGACTGACAGAATACGTAAAGCCAGTGTTGGAAGAAGAGAAGGAGAGGGAGAGGAGTGATGTAAGATGATAGGTCGAATGCCAGCCAGGTCATCAAGGGGGCGTGGCTTTTGGGAAGGTGTCCTCACATTTCAAAGCAGACAGAAGGCAATGACAACCACCAATGCCTCACGATTTTCACGAAACGCATTGCTGAACCTGCACAGGCCATGAAATACGTGATTCTCGTTTTTAACGCTTTTTTTTCTTTCGCTGAATCAGAGGGATGACTTGTTTGAAGATGTGGCAAGCTGGCTGCACAGCAGGCACGTTAATTGGCCCACGTGCAACTTGAAAGGAGTGAATGTCATCAAAGAACTTCACCCTCTCACTCCCAAATCTCTCTGTTGTCAAAAAAGCTTGCCAGGACTGTGATTGACCCTTTACGTTGACTTCACTCACTTTTGTCATTGTTGGGTCTGATTTACTTACATGTCTGCAAGCGCTGTGATTTGTTTTCATAAGCTTATGGCCTGTTTTAATTTCTTCTACAGGTATAATCTGACAATAGGCTTGCTATTTCTAGCTGTATTTTGTTTCTTTTCTTTATGGATGTCATTATGTAGAGGTGGAAATAGACTTTTTTGTTGCACAAAAATTATATCTTGACTTTACATGCCTGAACAGTTATCTACAATCAACCTAATTGGGGAAAAAGCCCAGAAGCAGAATCTACCCTATTTTCCTTCACAAAAATGTTTACTTTCTTTCTGTATCGCCCATAGCTTTTGTGCTAGAATTTTTTGTGATTTATTACCCCCGAATCCTCAAAATTCCTTGGCAAGTGGAGAGCACCTTTTTACAAAATTCTCTGGCACTGAACTGGTTAAACTGTGCTCAAATGGGCTTCTTTCATTTATCCAAAGATTGTAAACATCTATCTACAGCTCCTTTCCTAAAGATTTCAAACATGCCCTAGTTACACCTTTATTCAAGAAACCCAGTCTTGAAAAAGAAAAGCTAAAAAAACTAGACTTATTTCAATTTTACCTTTTCTATCAAAATTACTTGAAAGAGTAGTATTATGTCAATTCCTTAGTCATTTGTCATCCAGTGATCTTGGGGTGTTCAAATCTGCATATAGACAGAATCACAGTACTGAGACAGACCTCTTACACATGTCTAACACATCATTGTCCTGTGTAGACAAGAAAGAAGTCTCAATTATGTGTTTGCTCAATCTCTCGGCAGCTTTTGACACAACAGATCATGACCATCTTCATCACACTTTTGGAATCTCTGGTTCAGCCCTCACTTGGTTCAAATCTTATCTTTTGAATGGCACTCAAAGAGTGTTCATCTCAAGTTCTCATTCTTAATCCAGACCTCTTCCTGTTCGACATGGTGTTCCCCAAGATTCATTTCTTGGTCCAATACTATTTAGTCCATACATTCAGCCCCTGTCAGACATCATCAGTGAACACTGATGTGATTTTCACAAAACTGCAGATGACGCCCAACTCCCAAACGCTTTTTCCCCAAGTTCTTTTCCTATCCATCACAAAAACATGGAGAAATGGTTGCTGACTAACAAACTCAGACTCAATGAAGTCAAGACAGATGCCATGCTTGTAGGCTCTAGGTCTGTGCTAAGTCATATCTCGGAACATTTCTTGACTGTCTGCAGTGCTGTTGTCAACTTTCAAAATTCTGTCAGAAACCAGGGTGCATATTTTGATTCAGCTCTGTCCATGCATGACCATGTTCAAACCACAAACTTCTAACTGAGAAAAATCTGTATCATTGGATGTGAAGCCCCTTGTGTCCCCCTTCCATTGCAGTATTCCTGTGGTGTGTGTGCTTGTGTGTGTGTGTGTGTGTGTGTGTGTTGTGCCTTTTTCCTACGATTATTTATATATCTGCAATTTGTAGTATTGTATTGGTGGATACAGATTTTGTTTTTCCACTTCTATGTCTTCATGTGCTCTTGTGTGCTATAATACACTGTTATATATGTACTGTTTCAAGTGAGGCGCTTAGAGCCCATCTATGGGGAGTTTGTGCCATATAAGTACAGTACTATTATCATTATCATTATGTAAGTATCTATAGCACTGTCATCATCATCATCAATGTCATATACATGCTAGAACATGGTGGGGAAAATCTTTATGTCATCAGGTTATCCTTTGTGGACATAACCCCTTGACTCTGAACAACTGTAAATAATACATGAATGGCTGTGAGTTCCAGCCACAAAAAGGCAGCTTTCACAGTAGGATTTTTCAGCCCATGGCAGACTCCTGTCCAGAGCTTATTGTGCCATGGACTCAAATCACAACACTGAGATCATACATATAGTCAAGTGCCGCCCTCCTCCTAGATATGTGTTTGGGAATGTTACCCGCCCCCCACATTGCACAAATTTCAGCTTAAAGATGGGGGTGGGTATTTACTGGGTGTTGTACCCTTTGCAGGAGCCCATTCCCTAATATCACAACACAGTACTGGCTGGGTTGGAAGTGAGAATAAAACATACTGAAACAAGACACTGTGTCAAGGACTAATGCCATGTTGGCACTTGTTTTTTCAATGACACATTGACATGTAATGCAGGCGTTCTATTCCTTATCTCTAATTTAAAATCTGCACATCTTTGCAAAGCAACAAGGTGACAATAACGAAGGGGGGGGGGGGGGGGGGGGGGGTTACGAGATACTGGGTGTTCACCAGGTAGTTTACAGTACATAATGAGAGAGACAGACAAGGCCTCCATGCCCATATTTGATTCCTACTATTTTGAAAAAAAAACAACAAATGTCACAGGCAAGGCCTTCAAGAATTCACTCACGATGTCACTATTAAGGGTCCAAATTCCTAAGTATCTCCAAATTACAAAATAGCTTCTGTTGTCTGAATCTATGCTAGTAACTGATTTCACTTGAAACAGTTACAAAATCATTGTGTGTCCACTTGACAAGTCTTATGCTGATGCTGAAATTAAGTATGTAAGGATGAAAAAAAATCATTTCCACAATCCTCAACACCACCACTGTATTAATCGTTATCACAATCAAATCCATCAACACAGCTATCAAAGCATTCATTCCTATGATCATACACAATACCTTTACACAAATGTTACCATATTACTAATGCTACCATCTGCCCTGAGCATATGGAATTCCCTGATGTGACAAATGATGAAGTGAATCTCCGAATGGCAGAAGCTCCAAAACATGTCAAAGAGATACAGAATGCTGAAAGGTGGCCAAAGTGGTAATACTGCACACTTCATGTGCTCTTGGAATCAAGCAGCTAATGAACTGAAAAGGTTCTTATCTGTGGGCATTCCGATAGGTTTTCCAAACCACCTTGGGTAGGATCAAGAAGGAAGGAAGGAAAAGCATAGGCAATCAGCTTGCTCCAGTTAAGACACAAGCCCAAGCTTCTGGTGTCCTTGTGGCAAAGAGAACCACGATCTGTGGAAACCACAAACACCACAATCCCTGAAGAATGTCCTAGTGTAAGGTCCACTCCACGTGGATGATGCTCTTGGACCTGCGGTGAGCATCTACCCAAAGGTTGGAACTGCCCACTATGTGCCTCACTGTGAGCTCAATGCCCTTGTTGTGGCAACGACGGAGAGCCTCAACTCACAGTGTGAGGTTATCAAAGTGCACACCCTCCACCCCTTTTTTTGTTCACATGTTTTTGCAAAAGTTGTGTTCTCTGTGAGCAAACGGATAGTCTTGCTGGTGTCCTCCCCTGATATGAGGAGTTAAGTATAGTCGTGCCAACTGCTTTAAGCTCAGAAGAATGATGTTCCACTTGGGCTCCAGTGGGGACCAAATCCCCGCTACATAGAGTGAGCCCATGTGGGCTCTACACCCTTCACAAGGATGCATCTGTGAAGAGCACCACTTGAACAAGTACGGGTAGGCTGTGAGTGCCCCCTGAGTCAGAAGGGGGAGAGAAGCCATTCTGCTGTCATTTCAAAGAACCAATCTCCAAGACAGATGTGCATGTCCCAAGGCTGAGTGCTCTGTCGCTGGGGATGTAAGCAATATCTCAATGCACTTTCGAGTGAAAGAGCATTTGCTCTGCTCTACTGAGTTTTTTAAGTAACACAGACATCTTTAGAGTCATCCGTGAGATGCAATAATCAATTAAGAATTGGTCCTCATCAATCTTTTTCTGTTCTGACAACATTGGTATACCATACTATAATGCTATCATTTAAGTCTGTGATCCACGTTTTCTGTTCCCATGAAGAGAATAAAACGAGGACGGATGAAATAACTTCTGTTTGTTTTGAGAATTTTTTTTTTAAGTGCTCATCAATCAATCAAACTTTACTGTGTTTTGTCGTTTTAATACAGTGGGTAATGATTCACATCACAGGTGTTTAAATTATAAGACCAAATGTAAGTTTGAATTAAAAAAAAAAGAGCTCCTGTTGATGACAGACAACAATCTATGCACAGTTTCAACTCTTATTTTCTTTTTAAACAGACTACAAAGTAATATAATCTTCTTCAAAGATTAAACAGCATGGGGGCATACTCATGCATATAATTCATGTAAAATACTGAAATGGGAGTTTGACATGGGGTGTCACAACAAAGGGAAGTCAGTCTTTTGACTTCTTGGGGATGACATTTGACACACAGTCCATGACAGTCTTGCTGACACGTTTGCTTTGACTGGGTAGCAGACCTCCTGGATGTGTGAATCGACACAGGGCCTGCGACTGTTCCAAGATTTGCTAGTTGTGTTGGTATGTACAGAGAGGAATGGACTCTGATCTGATCATGGACCTTGCAGAAGAGGATGGGGGTAATGGAAAGAAGAAAGGAGAGGGGAGAGAACTGGAACACCCTGTCCCTACACACGAACCTCAGGTATCTGTGGGATGCCGGATAAAAGAGGACCTGGAAACAAGCATCCTTCAAGTAAATAGTGGTAGCACCATCACCCTGCTGAATGGTCTCTTGAATGTAAGCCTGCATGTCCATTTTTATTTGACACTGGGACAGGAGCTTTTGAGGATGACAAATCCAGGGTTAGTTGCCACCCTCAAGGGACCTTTGGAATCACAAACAGGCAGCCATTAAATCTGGGGCCCCGGTTTGAGAATTCTTGATAGCGCACACTTGGGAAGCAGTTGCCATATTCCCATCATCAAGATGCTATCCTGCTCCTCTGAGTTCAGTACACAAGGATGAGGAGTGGATCTTAGAGGAGGGCAGACCTTTACCCAAGACACCATGCACCCCAATTCTATCACCAACATAAACCAGTCATCGAATCCCACGTCACACCACTGTTGTGTGTGCTGGGAGGTAATTCCTCCTTGCAGGGGCTGAATAATTGGAGGTTCTAAATTGGGTCTGAGTCACTGTGGTGCTGGTTTTAGGCCCTGGCTCCCTCCAGTTGACGTGGACCAATGAGGGAGTGCTGATAGGTGGGAATTGACTGCAATGCAACCCTTTCCTCCACTGGGATGGTGGAGAAGAGGAAGTCAGCGACCCTTCTGGTGAGCATGGGGTTGGTAATTGCAGCAGCCGCAGCTGTCAGACACACAGTCACTCTGATGCCAAATGTATTCAGACTTGGATCACTGAAAAGTCCATGAGGTTCAGGAGAAGACAACCCTGGAACCAAACACTCTTCCACCACTGACTGTAGAGGAAAGTGTCAAAGAAGGTGTATGTCATGGAGACATGAAGCAAGCATTGAAGGGTCAATCTGTCCAACTCAGTGTTTTGAATGAAAGAGTGGCCGAGGTAGGGAAGGGACAGCATTGTGGGAGAAGCATCCTGTTCTGCACAGAGGGCTTCACCGCCATAAAGGCTGGGTGATCAGGGGTGTAGAAGAACCTGACATAACCCTTGGAAGAGTCTTTGAGGTACTTCCCCAGGAAGGGAAGGCCCCAGGGCTGACAAGGACTCACTTACTGGGAGGGGGGATAGAACAAGTACCCCTGACCATGCAAGCAGGCTTATTCAGCCCCTCCTGTGCCATCTGTGGGTCCTTATGGCAGCTGGTGGTCCTGGAGGTGGTGCTGTGCTGCTGAAGAAGGGTTAATGGAGACAGTGTGGCTTGAAGGGCAGATTCCGCCTGTGTGACCTGTGTGGGGAGGGTCAGCTCCAGTGCCACCAGGTCCAAATTGGGTTCAGTCTGATCAGAAGGTGAACGTGGACTCAACCTGTCACCAAGGAGAGAAGACAATTCACCGTCTGTATTCTCCTGCTCTTCACAGAACAGCGGTTCAAAATTTACATCCCAGTCCATACTGGGTAGAGTCGCTTTACACATGGACACACCCAAGGGGGTCTCCCAGTGGGAAGAGTGGGCAAATCCAACGGCTGATAAGGTGTCAGCCAATTATCCCCCTCCCACCTGCTGTGGGTGTAGAGTGCCTGAACCATAGGTCCAGCCAAGCCTAAGAGGGTGGGTGCCAGACCTCATCACTTTGTCATTCATGAGGTGTTTAGAAAGGGACCCATGCATGCTTGGAGGACATGAATACCAGTTCATCTCCCAGCAGGAACAACCAGTCAAAAAAAGGGGGTGGTGGGGGGGTACTGCAGACTTCCTGACCTGGGTGCGGTGACCCAGAAGCAGTCAGTCCTGAGAGAAAGGCCCGAGTGACCATGGACACCGTATAAGTGTTGGTGGATCCCAAGGAGAAGGGTCCCAAACAGGAAGTGCAGGTGAAAGTGGAGGTTGGCCTGACCAATGACTAGTCAATCATGCCTGCCCAATCGGTGCCTGCTGCCCAGTAACAAGATACCAGGCCGAGCCTGCCCCATAGGTGCATCCAAGTTCGGGTGGAAAAGGTGAAATCACCTGTGGGCGCCAGTCACTCCATAAGGCAATCCCAAGGAGTCTGGCACTAGACCTCCAGCAAGGGAAAACGATGGCCAAGCAGCAAGAGAGAAAGGTGGCAAGTAGGAGTGAGGTCCTGTCTGACTTGGGTGTTGGGCCCATAGGCGAACTGATGAGCCCACAGTGCAGAGCCATCTGATGCTCATGGGTGCCGTCACCTGACACCCAAGCGGGGTCACGTGTGCAATATTCCCTCCTGTGGAGATACAGTTTCCAGTAAGGGAGACATTGGCAGCAGTGGAGGTTCTCCTGACCAACAAGTGCTCTGTCCATCCACCCTCAGCATACTTCTCCAAACTTCTTGAACAACTCGTGCTCCATCAACTTTTCTCTCATTTGACCTCACACTCACAACTCAGCGATCACCAGTCTGCTTATAGGCCTGGGCACTGCACAAAGACTGTTCTTATATGCATTGTAAATGATCTGTTGAATTCTCTAGACTAAGACAAAATTTCTGTTCTACTTCTGGACCTTTCTGCAGCCTTCGATACGATAGATCACAATATTCTTCTTTCAGATTTGAATTAAACTTTTGGAATTACAAGCACTGCCCTCAACTGGCTTTGATCTTATCTCTCTGACAGAAAGCAAATTGTCCTTGCAAACGGAAATGTATCTTTTGAATCCACTCTTAATTTTGGTGTTCCCCAAGGCTCTGTGCTGGGCCCAGTGTGTCAGAAAGAGATTTAATGAGGTGAGGATAGTTTGGTGGTGATAGACGAGGTTTAACCAGTTCAGTGCCAGGTAAGTTTGTAAAAAGGTGCTCTACCCTTGCCAGGGAATTTTGAGGATTCAGGGGTAATAAATCACAAAAAATTCTAGCACAAATGCTATGGGTGATACAGAAAGAAAGTAAACGTTTTTTGTGAAGGAAAATGAGTGTAGATTCTGCTTCTGGGCTCCTTTACCCAATTAGGTTGATTGTAGATAACTGTTCAGGCATGTAAAGTCAAGATAATAATTTTTGTGCAACAAAAAATTCGGTTTCCACCTCTACATAATAACATCCACAAAGAAAAGAAACCAAATACAGCTAGAAATAGCATGCCTATTGTCAGATATACCTGTAGAAGAAATTAAAACAGGCTATAAGTTTATAAAAAAAACAAATCACAGCTCTGCAGACGTGTAAGTAAATCACTGTTCCAACAATGACAAAGGTGGGTAAAGTCAATGTAAAGTCAATCATGGTATCAGAAACTGAGATGGATAGCTTTTTGACAGCTAGGAGCATTCGGGAGAGAGAGGGTGAAGTTCTTTGATGACATTCACTCCTTTCAAGGTGCACGTGGGCCGATTATATGTCTGTTGTGCATCCCCCTTGCCACCCCTTCAAACAAGTCAACCACTGATTCAGCAAAAAAACCCAAAACAAAACAAACAAACAAACAAAAAACATGAAAAAGCATGTGTTTCATGTCCAGTGCAGGTTCCAATCTGTGTTTTGTGAAAATCATGGAGCATTGGTGGTTGTCATCCAACAGTCTGCATTGAAATGTGAGCACACTCATTCCTAAAAGCCACGCCCCCTTCATGAACTCTGGCTGACATTCGACCTATCGTCTTACATCACTCCTCTCCCTCTCATCCTGTTCTTCCAATACTCGCTGCACGTATTCTGTCAGTCATAGCCACTTGTTCAAAAACACTGTCTGATTGTACAGATGGACTGAATTACCATCGAATGTCAGTTTCGTAATTGTCATTGTCAATCACCTTTGTCTTCAAACGAATCATCAGACAAGAGAGATCTTTCTCCATTGCGAAAGCTGTCTATAACCACAAGCAGAGCTTTCAGAATTGTGTAAATCTGCTGACTGTGACTATTTGCTTTCCTGGACACAGTTTTCAACACATTTTTTTTGCAAATGATGCAACCCCCTTTTTCTAAACGCGTATCACGTGGTCAGTTAACAAATTATTATTGAGTAGAAAGGGGTCTTCTACCTGATAAATGTTCATTTAAATAGTATTTTTATAATCCAGACACACCAGATTAACTGTTCCGAGTATGTTTATGTGAACTGACCCAAACTCCAATGAAGGAAAAATCGGAACACGTGCAGGACGTCAATGGACGTCTTATAGGCACTATGGCAATACTTTTTGTAGGATGTCAGCTGACGTCTTATAGGCACTCTACTGGTTAAAGAGGTGAGAAGAGAAGAACCCTATGGAATTAGAGACGGACAGTCAAGAAAAGAAATAGGCGATATCAGATAAGATATGCCCCCCTAGGCTTAAACATAGATATGGACGTACATACAAAATATCAACAACGACACTGGCTTAATGACCAGTCATACAAACATTTATTCATTCACCCATGACATCAAATTTTAATACAACTCAACTCTGACGCACCTTGCACTCTCTCAATCATACATCTACTCTAACACATTCATACACATTTTCTATCTAAAATTACGTTTGAATAACATACTTACCGTGACCCAACTAGTGCAGACTCCGGCAGGGGTCTGACATTCCTGCCTGTGCAAACTACTATCCGCCTATGCGGAGAAAACGAAACTACGGCCGATAACCTCCCGGAAGTAGGTAACCTCCCCTTTGTCCCGCTGGTTAGCGCCCTCTTTTGACGGTAATATGCCATCACCAGCGCAACGAGCAGGGAGAACAGGAAGCGGGGACGACGGGAGAGTCTTAAATTTGGGTCACGGTAAGTATGTTATTCAAATGTAATTTTAGATAGAAAATTTCCTTTTAATTACACATACTTAACCGTGACCCAACTAGTGCAGAATAGCGCGACAAGGTGGAGGGCTCGCCTGTTCTACTGTCTGTGTGCTGTGATGGCCTGTTGTGCAACTATCACAGAAGCGATGCCTCTTAAGCCATCATCCCGTAGGCATGCGACGTCTCTCTGGTAGAAGTTGATGAGCCATCATCCCTAAAGCGATAGATGTCTCTCAAGTAGAATTCGACGAAAGTAGAGTGTACTGTGTCACCTAAGGCTACTGGTGCGGGCAAAGAAGACAGAGGTCCCCAGCTGTATTATGGGGGAGGTCTATGGATCACAGCTGTGCTGATAAATGTAGGGCAAAGAAAATCGGGTCGGTGGGTTGAATCCACACTTTACTGAGAGCCCTTCGAATCAAAGGAAGGGAAGGAAACACGTACCCTTATAGGGTTGTCTCATTTGAGTGTGGCTGAGCGTCAATGCAAGGAGGTGCACATGTGGTTTGATCTGATGATTCCACATCGGGTGTGGGCCGATAGTGGAAGTGATTTTTGTTTTTGAAGGAAACTGTGGCACGAGACATAGGTAGGTCGCCATGTTGGGCTTGCCTTAGGCATGACAGCCAGATCTGTAGAGCTCCTCCATGCGAGCTGACAGGCAATGGGCGCTCCCCCAACCACTTTTTTGTCATTGCCAAAAAATGACAGCACTGGTATGTTGCCTATGCATAGAATGGCAGACATTTGGCAACAAAAGACTTGATGTCCCTGGTGTCTCTGGGACAGGGTTGTGTAATTGCCCAGGTAGGTATCATCACGAAGGGGCTTACGGAAGGCTTGGTGGCTTCTCTACCTGAGTGTGGCATGTTGGAGCCACCTGCAGAAAGTTGTCAGCGGTCAATGGCTGGGTTGGATCAGGCTGTGGAAGTGCATTTCATGCGCCCACAGGTCACCGAGTCTCATTCTGTGGTGGAATACCAAATGGAAGAGGGTTTCCATGGGGAAAATTTTTTGCTGAAGGTTCTGTAGTGAGAAAGGGGACCAGATCCATGACAGGCCTCTGGCTGTGTGTGGTGCACACTGAGTCTGGGATGGCTCTGGTAAGTGGCTCAAGATGTGTTGTACTGGCTATTTACATCAAAGCACTGATCTGACATACGTTTCCAGTATGGCCAGCTGCAAAGTGAGAGCTGTATTATCAGTGGTTTCTTAATTGCGAAGGGAAATCATTTGCAGCTTAGCCTTTCATGAATGGCTGTGTCTCTCAGACTAAAAGTGAAATTGCACTGGGACTTTGTGCTGTAGCCTTGGGCCTAACTAGCCATTGGGATCCGTCCTAAGGCCCTCTTGATCGAGGGACTGGGGATGCAACTTAGGCAAAACACTCTCTACTGGAAATTGTATAATCAAATTCCAGCCCAAATAGTTGGGACAGCAGTTGCCTCCTCTGCTGTTCTGATGGTGACTGTCGTACACGACTGATTATCATATATTGTTCCTAGGACACCAATCAGCATGGGTAAATCAGGAAACAGCTGCGGTGTGCTTGAGGGATGAAGGTGTCCACCATGCAGGTTATGTTGCAATGTAAGGGAGCAGGAAAGAGTTGACGGGGTCTTGTGGTGCAACCATGTGTCTGAAAGACATGGTGCTTGCTTCCGAAGTGACAACAAAGTCATCCTCTGACAGGCCCTTGACTGAAGGCTGGGGCTCCATGATGGGATAGCCTGCCTAGGCTAGAAAACCCTGGAAGTGTCTCATTGGAAATACAGTGCTTGAGAAGGAATGGCCATCTGTAACCACAGCAGTGGTTGTGTGTTGAGGCTGAAAGGATCGGGCAGGGAAGACCAAGTGCAGAAAGTGCTTGCAAACGCCAATTGTTAGGGACGTTGATGCTGGATCTCTGTTCAAGCAAGGTGATGGGGTGAACTGATGTACTTGAATGCGGCATCTGCCGTGCTGGTATGAGTGGGCAGTAAGGTATACCCCTGTGGCTCATGGACGGTTCGTTGTGCTCTGTGAAACGCATCCGTCCTCGTCAATATGCCTTTCTCCCAAATGTAGAGGAAAACAATTATGACCCAGGCCTTCTGCTACTAGAGAGGAGTGGAAGAGATGGGCTTAGGGTGATTGTCTTCTGCCCAGTGGGCAGTTTTTGGGTCCGCTAAAATTTGGGAATCAAAGATTGACACCCCTTCATGGGAAGGCTGGCTAGGATGTAGGGCCCGTGTGGAGCTGTTGTCACAACCACAGTGGTGTAAACCAAAGGTTGTTGTAGGCAAGGGGGGGAAGAAGGGACGCCTTGCAAACTGGGAAGGAATGAAGGGCATGTGTGTCCGGAGTGGCACCTCTAAGTTGGACTGCCTCATCCCTCCTTGTGCCAAGTTAGGGCATCTCCAGCCCTATGGTTGATTGTTGTAGGCAAATGAGTTGGGTTGCCTTGTCCCTCCTTGCACCAAGAGAGGGCATTCTTAGGCCTGTGGGTGGGAAGGGGGTGTGTGGGTCCCTAAGGACCAGCCACTACTAAAATGTGAAGGAGCACACATTCAGGCGTGAATGAGGCAGTTTTGTCTGTGAGTGCAGTCGTCCTCCGAAAGCAAGGTAGGGATGGATTTATGAAAATGAATACATACATGTGCAAAGGGATTATAAACATCTATCAACTCAAGTAATGATGTCAGAAATATGCCAAGGACAAGGGATCGAAACACAAGAAATAAGCAGCTGTATAAGCATACGTGTAGCGTGCACAGATATAGCCAAGTAAATGGGTAAGTGTGCATAATCAGTAATGGAAAGGAATCTGTGTATGCACCTAAATATGAGATGTACATACACATATGAATAAAGTGCAAGTACGTAGGCGCAGAGAGTTCAGGGCATTGTGGACAGAAGGCCGCAAATGCAAGTGTGCCTATATTGCTATGTAAGGAATCTCAATGAATAGATGTCAAAGAATAGAGATAGAAATATAATTGTACATGTTAATAAGAAAGTTGTCTGAACCTATCCCATAAGCGCACACGCATGTGTATTCTGAGGGATAAGTATACATCTACAAGTGAATAAATGTAGCAAGATATCTCATAGATATATATATGTATATGTGTGTGTATATATATACATATATATATGTGTGTGTGTGTGTGTGTATATATATATATATATATATATATATATATATATATATATATATCGTGATTGTTGATTGTGATGAAAATCAAAAGAACAGAAGGGGAAATATTGTGATTTATTTCCGGTTATTGTGTATCACAAGAAGGGAATGGTAACAGGACTGGTTGCCTGCAGAGGGCTGTGTGCCTGTGTGGCCCGGGGATGAAGAACCCAAAAGTTCAGTCGCCAATAGCCTGAGAAACAGCAAGAAAGGTGCAGTTGCTGTGCAAAGTTGTGTAACGTCCATGAATGGGGATGAGGACCCAATGAGAATTCGAAGAAACATCGTTGGTGGACAGCACGGGGGGCAGGAGTGACGTGCTGTGTCGGTTACAAATGCGGAGTTGCCTCCCTTGGCGCTGATATTCGGCGACAAGGATGGTGTCTTTAGAGCACATATCCCCCGGTGTGACGTTTCCTCGCTGTAGAGGGAGGAGCGTCATGCTGCGTGTGAGAGTCCGTGATTCTATGCCACCTTAATCGATAGTAATAATGTCCCTTAGTGCCGTGGGCATCCCGACCCGAATCGGTTGCCATCGGACACGAGACGGTGGGGACATGTGGCATGATGGCGCCGTAACCAGACCAGATCGGCCCGAGCACTGCCGAGTGGCAGGATCAAGTTATCAAAAGGCACTCCGATGTGGAATTGCCAATATTAGTCTGGGTAACAGTGGAGATATGCAGTGAGGCAGAAAAAACTGGCACTGCCGAAGTTCAATGGGCTGTGCACGCATCTGCTCTGTGCGCAAGGGGTGGAGCAAGCGCTAGGTGTGGCACCAGTGCATAATTGCCGCAGCAAGTTCCCAACGGGTTGCTGGTTGTTTGGTTGAGCAGCTTGCTGAGACGCCATTAGTGGATGGGAAACAGCAGCAACCGGCGGTGTGGCAAATGGGGTAATCACCGCAAAGCTTGAATGGACCGTGCACGCACCTGCACTGTTGGCGAGGAGCCGTGCCGGTAAAGGGAAGTAACTGCGGCGGTCGGCGGTCACCGGTCAGGGTGCCGAAGCAGGAGTTGTCTCCCTTGGATCGGAAAATCGGACAAGGGGGGGGTGCTCACGCATGGGCAAGCGTGTCCCCTAGTGGTTCACCTTCCTCCCTACCCCTGGGGAGGGCATCCCTAAGCGCCTCGGTCGCCATAGGATCCGAGACGGAAGAGGCATGCCGCGTGGGGGGCGCGTGAGCCAATGTCACGGCCGCCGCCACGGACGCATCGCACATAGGGCCCAGTCTAGTGCGGATCCAAAGCCAGTGTACGGTGTTGTTTTCCAAAGGGGTTATGGCACATTCCAAGTATTTGTAATTAAAGGGGTTATGGCACATTCCATTGTTGACATGGGAAAAGTGATAGAGGAGATCGACTCGGCTGTCCTACCAACTGGCAGGGCCGAGAAACGCGGATCGCGTCGACTTCGCGAATTGAAAAGGAAAGCATCAATGGCACCACTGACCTGAGTGTGGGGTAAACTACCCCTAGAAGTCGCCGGAGAGGGTGCAGGAGGTGGTGGAGGTCTGGAGTCGACCGGAGGAAGCGAAGAAAGTGGGGGAGGCGTCGGGTTGGCGTTGTTGAGAGGACCAGAAATAGAGGGCCCAGAGTGTCCGCGAATCGATTTCGATCGCGCCTTAATTTTAGCCCAATATCCCAATCGAACCATATAATTATGTGACCTGGTTCGAGACAAAATTTGACAAAAAACAAGAACGCCAGAGAACAGACAGACAGAAAATACGAAAAAACTTAGCCGTATGGAGAGCACAGGACAGGAGTCAAAATGGCTGCCAGAAAAAGAGGGCGCTAACCAGCGGGACAAAGGGGAGGTTACCTACTTCCAGGAGGTTATCGGCCGTAGTTTCATTTTCTCCGCATAGGCGGATAGTAGTTTTCACAGGCAGGAATGTCAGACCCCTGCCGGAGTCTGCACTAGTTGGGTCACGGTTAAGTATGTGTAATTAAACAGGATATTTGGAAGGAACATTTTGAATTTGGTAGGGACGCTTAAACTCTGAGCCACATCAGCAAATGTACGTTTCATCAACATGGCATACAAACACTTGGGCCTACCTGCAACACATAGTAACTGGTACCGGAAGCTATTTGTAATTGTTACATTATGCCCATCGCACACGGGGTGTCGAAGCAGCAAGTTTCACGCGACAAGCAGCAAAAACGTGCAGCGCCCCGTGTGCGAGGTATTCAGACAGCAAGAGTCGCGCTGCCATGCAGCAAGATCGCCGTTGCCTCGCGTCAGAATCCTCAATAGGACTTGTCCTATTTCCCCGCGACAAAAGAGACGGACGTGCGTGGAACAACCAATCACGAGATCCGCTCGTTTCACGTGACACAAAATGGCTGACATCGTTTGGACTCAATTCATTCGTTTGACGTTGCTCAATTAATCATGAAAACAAAGTGTTCTGGAAGTAAACGATTAGACTGTTTGGATGAAAAGATTGTCATTATATCTGAACGCATGTCTGTTTAAGAGTGATTTCTGTGAGTGCCCTAAAAATGTTGACTTTCTACTTTGAACAGCAACTCACATGGTAACGTTTTAATTCCTGCCTGAGAATATTCTGAGAACGAAAGTATCTTTGACTGAAATTGTAAGGAGAACTGGATTTCCAAATATCTTTTAGAGCTGTACACACTTCTTCTTTATTTCCACACACACATCATGTGCAAGTAAACACACACACACACACCACCACCACCACAAAAATATGACTGAACACACACACACACACCACACCACATACAAACACTACTAAACACACACACACACACACAACATCACACACTCACACAAACAGTACTGAACACACACACACACACACTGTACCACACCACACACAAAAACATGACTTAACTCTCAAACAGTACTGAACACACACACACACAAACACCACTGAACACTCACACAAACACTACTGAACACACACACACTACTGAGCACTCACACAAATACTACTGAATACACACACACACACACACACACACACAGAGTCATTCCTTCATTTACTCCTTCATCCACATGCTCACTGTGTAGACACTGAGAGCACATAAATAACAATAGACATAATAATACATGAATATGTAAAATCAAATATTTGAGTTCTGCAATTTTGACAGTTCACTGATCCTGAAGTAATGTGCTGGGATAACCCAGCTGAAACAAATCAACTGAAACAAATATTGATTGCAACCATAACTAATTTTTTAAATTATTTTTTAAAAATTATTATTATTATTATTATTTTACTGGAGTGCTATTTTACCAATATTGATTACAAATGTTGGTTGCAACTTAAATTGAATGTTTGTAAACAGTCAGAATACAAAAAGTGTATATATACTATATATAAGAAAACATAATAATTTATTTAAGAAGAATTTGTTGCATCTTTCATTTACATTAGTGTTTATGTGTGAGAATCCTGTACATGCAATTGTGACAGTTCTTTTCTTCTCCATATCAGTTGCACAGCTTCATAAAATAAACTGTGCCTGTTATAACTGCAGATACAATCAGATTCTAACATTTTACAGTTCCAAACAAAATGGTTTGAAAAGAAAGATAAGAAATTACAATTGCAATCAGACCATGAAGGATAAATCAATTATGTAAGCATGTATTTGTGTTGAACCAACAGTTCTCCAATAGGAAGTAACACAAGTTACAATTGAAAACATCAAAACACACTGATATTATACAATGGTGTGTAAGTTAGCAAACGGTGTTATTAAAACACTGATATACATAATTACAAGTCATTTGGCAAACTCTGTAAGAACGAACTGCTGGGAAATGTTTATTTCAGCTGAAGCTAGAATAAGACAGATAAGTATGACAGGTACGGAAATTAAAATGCTATCTGAAATCAGTTGCTTTCCAAACACCAATCATACTGTTAAGATTTGTGATTTGGATGAGAAAATAGTCACACTTAGCTGCAGTCTGCATTAATCCCATGATATTTGTATACAGTGAGCATGCGGATGAAGGAGAACATGAAGGAATGACTGTGTGTGTGTGCATGTGCGTGTGCGTGTGTGTGTGTGCAGTAGTGTTTGTGTGAGTGGGTAGTGTGGTTTGTGTGTGTGTGTGTGTGTGTGTGTGTGTGTGTGTGTGTTCAGTAGTGTTTGTGTGACTGTGAGTGTTCAGTAGTACTTTTGTGCGGTGTGTTGTGGTGTGGTGTGGTGTGTGTGTGTGTGTGTGTGTGTGTGTGTGTGTGTGTGTGTGTTCAGTAGTGTTTGTGTGAGTGTTCAGTAGTATTTTTGTGTGGTGTGGTGTGGTGTGGTGTATGTCTGTGTGTGTGCTTGCACATAATGTGTGGGTGAAAATAAAGTAGGTGTGTATTGCTCTAAAAGATATTTGGAAATCCAGTCATCCTTACAATTTCAGGTTGTTGCATCTTTCATTTACATTAGTGTTGATGTGTGAGAATCCTGTACATGCAATTGTGACAGTTCTTTTCTTCTCCACATCAGTGGCACAGCTTCATACCAATAAACTATGCCTGATATAACTGCAGATGCAATCAGATTCCAACATTTTTCAGTTCCAAACTATGATTTGAAAAGGAAGAAAAGAAATTACAACTGCATTCAGACCATGAAGGAGAAATCAATTATGTAAGCATATATTTGTGTTGAACTAACAATTCTCCAATATGAAGTAACACAAGTTACAACTAAACTGAAAACATCAAAACACACTGATACTAATCAACAGTGTGTAAGTTATCAAGCAGTGTTATAAAAAAAAACCCATTGATATACATAATGACAAGTCATTTGGCAAACACTGTAAGAACAAACTGCTGGGAAATGTTTATTTCAGGTGAAGGTAGGGGGCTGAAGGTGAAATCAGGCAGATAAGTCTTTGATTGCACTCAGACCTATGATGGATGATAAGCTATGTCAAAAGACAATCAAATTAGAACTATGACAGGAAGTGAAGTTAAAATGCTACCTGAAATCAGTTGCTTACCAAACACTAATCATACTGTTAATATTTGTTATTTGTATGACAAAATAGTCACACTTAGCTACAGTCAGCATAAATCCCATAATATTTGTATTCTGTCTGCTTACAAACATTTTATTCAGGTTGCTGCCAACATTTGTAAATAGTATTGAGAAAATAGCTCCACATAATAAATAATGCTGCATTCAGTATTTGTTTCACTTGGAATATAAATTGAAAATCACACTAACCTGCAGTCAGTTTACCACATGTATATATCTCACACTTTGTTTTACTCAGCTTAACATATGCTGTATGCCTGCTTACAAACAACTGATTGCTGTAGGGGATATATTGTAATATTGTAATATCTGGTCAGCCATGCACATTAATATAGATATAAAAAAGCTACGTTAGAATAATATCAAAATAAATCATAATTATGATTGATAAGAAAGTTAACATGCTGTCTAAAATCAGTAGTTCACCAATATTTGATCATAATTTCATGCTTATATTTGTGATTTCATGAGGAAATAGTCACACTTAGCTGCTGTCAGCATGATATTTGTATTCTGACTGTTTACAAACATTCAATTTAAGTTGCAACCAACATTTGTAATCAATATTGGTAAAACAGCATTCCAGTAAAAAAAAAAAAAAAAAAAAAAAAAAAAAAAAAAAAATTAGTTATGGTTGCAATCAATATTTGTTTCAGTTGATTTGTTAGTTATACCAGCACATTACTTCAGGATCAGTGAACTGTCAAAACTGCACAACTCAAATATTTGATTTTACATATTCATGTATTATTATGTCTGTTATTTATGTGCTCTCAGTGTCTACACAGTGAGCATATGGATGAAGGAGTAAATGAAGGAATGACTGTGTGTGTGTGTGTGTGTGTGTGTGTGTGTTCAGTAGTATTTGTTTAAGTGCTCAGTAGTGTGTGTGTGTGTGTGTTCAGTAGTGTTTGTGTGAGTGTTCAGTGGTATGTGTGTGTGTGTGTGTGTGTTCAGTACTGTTTGTTTGAGAGTTCAGCCATGTTTTTGTGTGTGGTGTGGTACAGTGTGTGTGTGTGTGTGTGTGTGTGTGTGTGTGTGTGTGTGTGTTCAGTACTGTTTGTGTGAGTGTGTGATGTGGTGTGTGTATGTGTGTGTTTAGTAGTGTTTGTGTGTGGTGTGGTGTGGTGTGGTGTGTGTGTGTTCAGTAGGGTTTGTGTGAATATCCAGTTGTATTTTTGTGTGGTGGTGGTGGTGGTGGTGGTGGTGTGTGTGTGTGTGTGTGTGTGTGTGTGTGTGTGTGTTTACTTGCACATGATGTGTGTGTGGAAATAAGGAAGAAGTGTGTACAGCTCTAAAAGATATTTGGAAATCCAGTTATCCTTACAATTTCAGTCAAAGATACTTTCGTTCTCAGGCAGGAATCACAAACGTTACCATGTGAGTTGCTGTTCAAAGTAGAAAGTCAACATTTTTAGGGCACTCACAGAAATCACTCTTAAACAGACATGCGTTCAGATGTAATGACAATCTTTTCATCCAAACAGTGTAATCGTTTACTTCCAAAACACTTTGTTTGTTTTCATGATTAATTGAGCAACGTCAAACGAATGAATCGAGGCCAAACGATGTCAGCCATTTTGTGTCACGTGAAACGAGCGGATCTCGTGATTGGTTGCTCCACGCACGTCTGCCACTTTTGTCGTGGGGGAATAGGACAAGTTCTATCGAGGATTTTGACACGAGGCAACGGTGATCTTGCTGCGTGTCCGCGCGACTCTTGCTGCCTGAATACCTCGCACACGGGGCGCTGCACGTTTTTGCTGCTTGTCGCGTGAAACTTGCTGCTTTGACGCCCCGTGTGCAATGGGCATTAGGTCTGTTTTCCACTGTCCAGCATCTTATTGGTGCTCCCTTCTGTTTATACTTCCGCAGGAGGTCACCTGAGAGAGGCATGCTGTAGCAAGTGTCAGTCATTGACTTGATGTATTCTTGAGATTTTTCCTTTATGTCCTGGATGGGAATGTCCTCTTCACCTCCAAAAAGTGTGTGTGTGTGTGTGTGTGTGTGTGTGTGACTGTTTGACCGACATGCAACTTGATTCAACTACATTCTCTCTTGTTCACGCAAACGATCAAGCTGATTGGTCCACTCAATGCTGTTTCAATGTAAACATGCATGTGATTAGCTGAGCACCATCATGTGAGACCAAGGTTAGCAGTGACTGTTGTGGCCTCGTGATTGATAGTTCTAGGGTGTCTGGGCAATGTTACAACAGGAAAGCATGTGACCATGTTATGTAGTCGAAAATAAACTCCTTGGAACAAATTTGACCTGGGTGTAACAAGGTGTAACGCCGGAACAAACTGCGATCGAGTGTAACAAAATAAGGCGAAATCGTAACAGTTGGCATCTCTGATTACTGCATGCATCGACATGCTTTTTTTTTTTGTGCTTTTTTTTCTTTTCTTTTCAAGCAGGAAGTAGAAATGATAGAAAAAACGGAAATCACGTTTGCATCAGATGTGAGTTCCTATGGTAAACATGGCGGCCCCCACATTTGCAGTGAGTTTTTCAGGGGGTGCCGGTGGGCACTCAATGTCATTGCATTGCAAGTTTTTACCGGACGCTGGCAGGCACTCCACACAAAAGAGGGTTTAGTGCCCATAGGGACCCTAAGTACTGAGGGTAAACAGTGCTGGGCCGAGACCTGGCCCTCCACTCAGCCCAGTGTGTCCCAGGGGCAAACCCCCATATGGGTAGAACTGGGAAAACCCGTGGGCCAGAGGGTCTTGGGAGAACAGTTTCAGCCATGCTTGTGAGGGAGAGTGCGAAAGCTTCTCACACAGCGCCTTATGAGAAGAGGCATGGACCCATATGTGCTGGATGGGCACAAGCACACACTGACCTCCTGACAGAACCGACAGCTGAGGGAGGGGAAACTGCAAGCTTCTCCTTCCTGAGAAGCCCAGAGATGCCATATCCCGAATGGGAGGTGCAAGTGACCATGTAGGTCACCTGACTGACACCAGCTTGTCCTTCCACCTGAGGCACATCCCCATGGGAGCATCAGATGTAGTGGGTAAGGGGTGCTGGGTTGAGTCCAGGGAGGATAGGACCTGGGGTCATCATCAGCCCTCCCAGCAAAGACACATCAGCCCAATTGCAAATGGGCCCCAGAACCCCTGAGATTGTCTCATGAGAGATCACTATCCCAACCTCATGGGTCCGGCAATCACAGGGTGGCATGCGAGGCATAGCGATTGGGACAAGTCATTCCCAAACTTAGCGCTGAGCCCGCAAGAAAAGAAAAAGAAAAAAGATAAAGGAGCATGAATGAATTGGAAACGATACAAAACATCGAATTAGACATCAAGAACTGATGCAAACGATGTAAATGATAAGAATTCTGAGCAAAAAACGTCCAAGTGAGCCACATCAAAGAACCAGCATGCAAGAAAATAACAATTCTAATGCATAAATGGTTGGCAAAGACAAAGCAACAAAATAATGTACTATCTCTGAAAAGGTGGCCATTGTGAATGAGTAATTAGCTCTAGTCATAAATGGCGTCTGATTGGCTAGCAAATGGCAGACTAATTGCAAGAAATCTTATCTCTGAGTTACAGTGAATTTTGGCCAAGCAGGGCAAACCAATAGGTCTGGTTTGCATCAGTTTGACATGGTACAGTAATTGACACCAAAACCATTATATTATTATTATTAAATACATGAACATTAGATCTGAAAGTAATAAAGCATCACACGAACAACAAGATACCTTAAAGAAACAGCCAGCAGTAACACAGTGTGTAAACTATCCAGAAATAGATTATTGATAAAATAAAAACAAATAAATAAGATTTGAAAGCAATAAAAGCACACAGTCTACTCATTAAATCAAAAGGTAACCACCATATGCATCTTGCAATCTGACATGACGCACACCCCCACACCCCACACACACACTTACACAGGTGAAACAACAAAAGAAATGGCATGGTCGTTCCTGCTGGGATATGGCTGTTTACAATCTTTCAATCCAGTCGAACTCTGTCTGAGTCTTACCAACTAACCCCTGTACCATTATCAGTAACAAATGATCAATATTTTTCTGCCTGGAAAACATCTTTTAATGGAATAAAACAATATATGTTTCTAGCGACTATTTCTGAATGCCAGTTTTCTTTGTAAGAAGAGACTAAAGCCAAATTTGTACTCAACAACCTTGGCTTAAACAAACAATACCAAAACCAACTCCACACAAGGTTTTTTTGCACGTTTGAACCTCAGTTAAAATGGCCATACTGATGTTGTAAAACAAGCATTTCAGACTTGTCACTCTTGTATGCCGATGACACACTTCTGATTTCTGAGAAGGAAGGATTACAACAGTCCTTCAGTGTCTTTCACAAATACTTTTTTTTTAATGGAAACTATTGGTTTATGTAATGAAAATCAAAGTGATGATATTCATTTCTACGAAAAAGCAAAAACCTATTTTTAAGTTTGGTGATGCATGTTTGGATGTTGTCAATTCTTTTAGATGTGTTGGTATCGAGTTATGTAGAAGCGGCACTTTTTATAAAGCTAAAAAATTATCTATGAACAGGCTTTAAAAGCTATGTTTTCATTGCTTCAGTCAGCCAGAAATCAAGCTTCACCTTTACATATTGTTTTTGACATGTACTACTTTATGACTTCTTTTAATGTGTGGTGCAGAAATATATGGTTAGGAAAATGCAAATATACCTGAAAAATTAGAACTTAAATCCCCTGTAACGACTGCCGCCTTGTCGCGGTGCAGGGGCTTGCGTGCCCTGACAACCCCCGGAGCTATGCCGGCAGGAGTTTTACTCCTGGCAGGTTCAACCAAGCCGGACAGGTCCGCGTGGGGTAGGGGCCAGACTAACTGGCAGTCAGTCCCCTGTGCTCACAGGGTAGGTCTTTAGGCCATGAGCTAAGGGCGGGGTAACCCCTACAGAAACCTAGAGGGCTGAAGACAGCGGTACTGGGCCAGCACGCGCCTTCTAACAAACCACAGTGCCATGCAACTACGCACAAGAGACAGAGTTGGACAGATCATGTGAAACCGATGTCGCTCGCCCACTGAGGTCCCTCCAGGGTGGTGCAGCGCCGGGCTCCGCGCCTCAACGGAGTCCGCCCTCAGCGACTGGAGGTCACCCTCGTCCGTCTTGGCACGCCAGGAGATGGCGGAGGAATGCGATTGGCAGCACATCAACTTCATCCAAGAAGCGTCAACCTTTCATGGTTATGCATTGGAATGCAGAAGGAGTCATGAACAAAAAGACGGAGCTAGAACACCTCCTGCATGAGAAAAACATCAACATCTGCTGCATTCAAGAAACCCACCTGCAAAGCGGAAAAGCATTCAGAGTCAGAGGCTATCAGTGCTTCAGGTCGGACAGAGCAGAAAGACGCAAAGGTGGTATCCTGACCCTTGTTAGGAACAACATACACTCCTGCGAATCAGCCGTCCACATGGAGAATGCCGAGTACCAAACGATTAGGGCCAAACTGAATGACACAGAGTTGCACATCCTGAACTTCTACTGCCCCGATGACCGTCCACTGTCCCTCGACACCATAGAGGTCCCAGACGCAAGTTTTCTTGCTGTGGGTGACTTCAACAGCCACTCCCAGAGCTGGGGTTACGACCATATGGACCGCCGAGGTGAAGAAGTGGAAGACTGGCAAGACGACCATCATCTCGTTCTCATCAACTCCCCAAGCGGACACCCCAAACTTCTACTCCAGACGATGGCGCTCCACCACTACCCCTGACCTTGCCTTTTGCACTGACGACCTCCACGGAGACGTTAGCAGAGAAGTAGGGGATCAGCTGGGAGGCTGCGATCACAGGCCAGTGTTCATCACTATCAACAGGAACACCACCAACACTCCTGTGCCCCCACGCTGGAATTACAAGAAGGCCAAATGGGGTCTCTTCAGACACCGCACCAATGCTCTTACCAGGGACATCCATGTCCACGGCAGAGACATCAATAACGTTGTCAGAGAGCTGAACAGCTGCATCCTTCAAGCAGCCCAAGAATGTATTCCATGTGGAGCTCGCAAAGACTACAAACCCTACTGGTCAAACCAGCTTCAAGAACTTCAGGACGAGATGACAGAAGCCAGACAGGAAGCAGAAAGAAATCCATCAGATGAGAACCACCTGCGACTTCAGCAGACGAAAGCGAAATTCCTCAAGGCAAAAGTACAAGCAAGACGCCAGAGCTGGAGAGAGAAGACAGCGGCGCTGAACCTTGAGAAAGATGGAAGGAAGCTGTGGAAAGTTGTAGGTCAACTCAATGATGAAGGCAGCAGAGCTCAGACAACTACGCTGGAGGAGAACGGAGAGTTACTGACAGGACGACGCGCAACCAACCACTTTGCTGACAATTACGCAGAGGAGAGCAATGTACCTGTCAGCCCTCTCCAAACAAGAGAAGCAAGAAGGGAACAGAGAGAACGGACCCACAACACCGATGTGAAACTCATGAAGCAGCCCCTCACTCTTTACGAGCTTCAGACAGCTCTGAGGAAACTAAAAACCAGGAAATCCCCAGGGCCAGATGGGATCACTAACGAGATGTTGAAGCACCTCGGCAACACCGCCGTCCTGAAACTTCTGGAGGTTTACAACCACAGCTGGGAAACTGGGACCTTGGCTCAAGTCTGGCGAGAAGCCATCATGATTCCTATCCTTAAGAAGGGAAAGGACAAGAAGAAGGCGGCCAGCTACAGACCAATCAGCCTGACCAGCTGCGTTGTGAAGACCCTAGAAACGATGGTGAACCAGCGCCTGCTTTGGTATCTCGAGACTGAAAACATCCTGGTTTCTGAACAGGCAGGCTTTCGTCAGTTTCACAGCACAGAGGACCTAGCTACCTACCTCGCACAAGAAATAGAAGATGCGTTCCAGGAGCAGAAGGTAGTTCTTGCTGCCTGGATTGATCTGCAAAAGGCCTTTGATAAAGTCTGGACTGACGGCCTCCTCATGAAGCTGCAGAGATGTGGGGTCGCAGGGAACATGCTGCGCTGGATCAGATCCTATCTCCACAACCGCAGGGCAAGGGTCACAGTTGACGGACACAAAGGCAAGAAAGTACTGCTGCGACACGGAGTTCCACAGGGAGGAGTCCTCTCCCCTTCCCTCTTCTTGATCTTCATCAATGACCTCATTGAAACACTTCCCAAAGGTATCCATGCTGCACTCTACGCTGATGACCTAGTGATGTGGTGTAAGGAGGAACATGCCACTACCGCCACCTACAGAATGCAGCTAGCAGCAGACCGCTTAGCAGCATGGGCAGAAGAGTGGTGTGTAGCCATCAACAAAGAAAAGTCCTCTACAACACTCTTCACACTGTCACCAAAACAAAAACCAGGAACCATCAAACTGGACGACACACCCCTGAGAAGTGACGAGGAGGCTACCTATCTTGGTGTCACCTTCGACAAGAGACAAACCTGGAAGCCACACATCAAACGTGCTGAAGCAAAAGCTAGACGCAAGTTGGCCATCATGCGAAAGCTAGCCGGAACCAGCTGGGGAGCAAACGAAACGATACTCAAGCGCGTCTACCAGGGAACCGTCAGGCCCCACCTTGAGTACGGTTCAACAGCCTGGTCTACGGCAGCGAAGACCCACCAGCAGTCTCTGGATAGGGTCCAAAATCAAGCCCTACGGATCATCACCGGATCCATGCGATCCACACCAATCAAGGCCATGGAGGAGGTTACTGCCACACAACCCCTTGCACAAAGGAGAGACGCCAAAATCATGGTCCAAGCAGAAAAGTTCCAGTGCCTGCCTGATCATCCGATGAAGAAGAGGATGAACGGACTGACAAAGAACCGCCTCAAGCGCAGTAGCTTTATCCATGAAAGCAAGAGACTTGCCAGGGCGCACCAGGATGGTGTGCCTCCATCGACGCTTCCACTGAGTCCCAACGACCTGCCGCAGCCATGGAATGAAGACTCCACAAGTTTTCATATCTCAACATCAGTCCCTCAGGTCGCTCCAGGAGATTCTCAGGATGACACGGCCAAACGCACTCTGACACAAGCCATGATTGCTGAAAGGTACCCTGAAGAATCCTGGATTCACGTGTACACAGATGGCTCTGCAACCAACGCTGTTGCTGACGGAGGAGCAGGAGTGTACATGAAGTCTCCTGAGCACCACACATCCACAGCAAGGATACCCACAGGAAAGTACTGTTCAAACTACGCAGCTGAGGTTCAGGCGCTCATGCAGGCCGCTTCAATGGTTCACGACTCAGAGAGCGAATGCCCACAAGTTGTCTTTCTGACAGATGCGTTGTCTGTCCTGGAAGCCCTTGCAGGAGATAAACTTCCTCGTCTCAAGGAGAAACTACAAGAAGTTGCCCAGCAACGACGAGTAGTCCTGCAATGGGTTCCAGCCCACTGCGGAATTCCAGGCAACGAAATTGCGGACCAGCTCGCCAAACTCGGAGCGAAAGAAAGACAACCAAACAACTGTGTTAGCTTCGCTGAAAAGAAGACCCTTGTGAAGGCAGCACTGCGACCACAAGCCACAAGAGATGCATATCACGAGCTTGAACGCTGGCAGCAGGTAGCAATTATGCGCTTACGCACAGGACACTGCCGCCTCAACGCGCACATGTTCAAGAAGCTGAAGCTGGCACCATCACCGACCTGTCCCTGTGGTCTTGAAGACCAAACACCAGAACATGTTCTGCAGACTTGTCCCCTCCACCAGGGACTGAGAGACACCGTGTGGCCAGAAGCGACCCCACTACGCACCAAGCTCTATGGCTGCAGACAAGACCTGGAAGCCACGACGACATTTGTCTCGCAGGCCAGCCTGACTCTGTGACAAGTGCGACCGAAAAGGAAAAGAAAGAAGAAGAACTTAAATTTTTTAAACTCTTGCTCAAACTGAACAGGAATATCATGTCCCAAATGATTTATGGAGAAACTGGTATATCCAATCAGTGTATTAGTGAAAATGAGATTTGTTTGATTTTAGGATAGCTCAGCGTTACCAAAAACAGAAAAATATTCAGGATAAGTATACTTGATATCATTTGATTTATACAGAAATGGTATTTATTCTTCAAAATGGATGAGAAATATCATAAAATTTTTTTTAACAGAAACCAGGGTATGACTGTGTTTGGAATGCTCAATCTTTCTTAGAGAGGGGATCTTTCTGTGAAGATGTCAACAATGCTCTGACAGATAATTTCAAAATCTATCAAGACATGCTCTACAAGCAAGTAATAAATGTTTGTTCTATCAAAATTTCAAAAGTATAGAACAAAATTTCAAAAGTAAATTTTGTAGAAAAAAATACATGTTAAGAGCTGAATAATTGTGTCATTAGCTTCTTAAAATTTAAGTAGTAATCATAACTTGGAAAACAGAAACTGGGGAAATGCAAAGGCATACCACCAGAGTTACGGTTATGTAAGTTTTGTAGCATGTCTGTAATTGTGGATGAGTTCCATTTTCAAAAGGCAGTGCTTCAAGTACTATTAATAATTGCAAAAGAGATATGTGCCTAAAAATATTTTTGTATCCAAAATCAGTTTTTAATTTTTGTAATATGCTCAAAGGAGGCAGAAAAGTTATAAAGATGAAGAGTAATCTAACTGATGGAGTCTCCCGTTGGTCCGACAGATGAGTATGCAGGCAGGCTTATCTGTTGGTGTGTGTCCTCATATGGGAGAAGAGGCCGATTCTGGATGCGCAGTACTTCCCACAGGTGTTGCAAGGGAAAACGTCTCCAGAAGTTGAGCCCTGCTTCCTTCGCTCACGCTTCTCCTTAATGGCCAGCATTCTCTTGTTTTCAAACGTCTTTATGCCACTAGAGCACAGCATCCTTCAGCGACAGTGGTCAAGGGCATCAGTTTCCCAGGAAGCGATATCTATGTCACAGGCTTTGAGGTTTGTCTTCAAGGTGTCCTTGAAGCGCTTGCAGGGTCTTCCAAGTTCACGGTGGCCTTCCTTCAGCTGGCCATACAAAAGCATCTTCGGGATCCTGCTGTCTGTCATGAGGACAACGTGTCCTGTCCAGCGTAGCTGGCACTGGATCAGCAGGCTTTCGATGCTGGGCAGGCCGCTCCTCTCTAGGATCTGGAGGTTGGAGACCCTGTCTTGCCACTTTATGCTGAGGATCTTTCGTAGGCATCTCTGGTGAAACTGCTCAAGTTGTTGAATGTGATGGCGATACGTCATCCATGTTTCACAGCAGTACAACAAGGTGGTCAGCACAACAGCTCTGTAGGTTTTGATTTTGGTGCTGAGCCTGATGCCTTTGTTGTTCCACAGCCTGTTGTTGAGTCTGCAAAAGGTGGAGCTGGCCTTAGTGATGCACAGCGTCACTTCTGCATCAAGGGCTCCGTTGCTGCATAGTTTGCTGCCCAGGTAGCAAAACTTGTCGACTGACTTGATCTCTGTGTCATTGATCTTGATTGCAGGGGGGGCGGGGGGGGGGGGGGGGGGGGGGGGGGGGGGGAGGCACTGGCGCTCTGTGAGCTAGCCGGTTGGTACATGGACTCGGTCTTGCTGAGGCTGATGGTGAGTCCAAAGTGCCTGCAGGAGGCTGAGAACCTGTCCATAATGAACTGCATGTCCTCATGGGTGTGTGCAGCAAGTGCACAGTCATCAGCGATGAGGAACTTTCTCATCAGTGCCTCAAACACCCTGGACCTGGCATGGAGTCGCCACAAGTTGAAAAGTTTGCCATCTGTGTGAAACGGAATGTAGATGCCCTGGTCACAGTCTTGGAAGGCGTCAATCAGCATGGCAGAGAAGAGAATGGAGAACAGTGTGGGTGCCAAGATGCAGCCCTGCTTCACTCCATTTAACACAGGGAACGGATCCGACATGTCAGTATTTTCCTGTACTCTTGCCTGCATGCCATCGTGGAATGACGCAATCAGCTGGATTAGGCTCTCTGGGCAGCCGAACTTTAGGAGGATCTTCCACAGACCACGTATCGAAGGCCTTAGTCAGGTGTACAAAGACCATGTGGAGCTCCTTGTTCTGCTCACGGCACTTCTCTTGCATCTGGCATACAGCAAACACCATGTCACATGTTCCCCTGCCTGAGCGGAAGCCGCACTGTGCTTCAGGGATGACTGTGTTGGAGACATGGTCAACCAGTCTGTTCAGTATGATGCGGGTGAAGATCTTGCCGGCGGTGCAGAGGAGAGAGATTCCATGGTGGTTATTGCAGGATGTTTTGTCTCCCTTCCGTTTGTAAATGTGGACAATAGAAGCATCCTTGAAATCCTGGGGGACCTCCCCTCTCTCCCAGATAGACTGGAACAGGGTGGTCAGCTTGTCTGTCAGCACCTCGCCTCCATACTTGTAGATGTCAGCCTGGATTCCATCCGCTCCTGGTGCTTTTCCTGACGTTGTCAGCTTCAGGGCCTTCTGGGTCTCGACCTAGGTGGGAGGGGCAGCTAGCGAGTCATTGACTGGTAGCTGTGGGAGGGCTGCAATTGCCTCGTCAGATACGGACGAGTCCCTGTTGAGGAGGGTGTTGAAGTGCTCTGCCCAGCAGGCAAGGATGTCTTTCTTGTCTGTCAGGAAGGTGGTCTGGTCTGAGGCTCGGACAGGGGTTGATCCTGTGACTCTCAGCCCATACACATCTCGGAGACCATCATGGAAGGTCTTCATGTCGTGAGAATCAGCAGCGGACTGAAGCTCTTCGGACTTTCTCTCCCACCAGGTGTTCTTCATCTCACGCAGCCTCTTCTGTACGAGTTGCTTGGTTTGCAAGAACTGGTTCTCCTTTCTCTGGCAGTCTTTATCGGAAATGTGATCCTGATGCCGTATATGCAGTGTGTTCAGGAGCTTGGAGATTCCAGAGTTTTTCTCGTCAAACCAGTCTTTGTGGCTCCTCTGTACAAAGCCAAGTGTGTCAGCTGTTGTGCAAGTTTGGTTCATATGGCAAAGCCCACGCCTCAGGTTCTTGGGGTGCCATCTGGCTTCCCAACACAGTAGAAGGTGTAGCCCCCTTCAACTTCCTCCAGCTGGGTTTCACCTGCAAACCTGGTTTCGCTCAGGGCTGCTATGTCCACCTGGCAGCGATCAAGCATTCTAGCAATGAGCGCTGTGCGTCTTTCTGGTCTGTCATCTCTGTCTAAGAGGGTGCGAACATTCCAGGCACCCAGAGTCAGGGCATGACTCTTGGTTCTTTTCTTTTGTTGTTTTCGACCGCTATTGTTGGATGTCCAAGTAGGTGTGGTTTCCTACTAGGTACTAGGTGAGGCAGGTTTTGTTTGGGGATCCTTTTATCTCCCCTTCCCCATGTGGGGAGAGCAGTGCTGTCCCTAAAAAGGGCTGCTCTGACACTGTGGGAGGATACGGGCACTGCATCTGCTCCAGTCTACGGCAGACGACCATCACCCCACAGCCGCCTGCGTGCATAGTCGTAACTAGGAACTGCCAGCAGCATCCTCTGCCTGTCCCTGTTACCACTTCTCCATCGCCGCAGGGCTTGGGAAACTGGGTGTTGAAGGGCTAGCTCGTCATTCCGACATTAACCTGGTTGCCTGACCAGCACAGGTGACTTTTTTTTAGTGAGGAGGAGTCGTGCAGTCCCTTCCTCACTCTCTCGCCTACTGACGCTCACAGTCCCACAGGTGTAGATACTGCCACGTGTAGGACGGCCTCGGCAGATGCAGGTTTTTTCTTCAGAGCTCCATCTCCTAGGTCATCCTCTTCCGCCATCACAGCCGTTGGGAAAGGTTTCCTCCTCCGCCTGGTCCGTTGTTGGGAGACTTCACATGCGGCAGGTAGTATTGGGTTACATGGTACCAGTAGCAAGGGCTATAACAGTATAAGTAACTAAAATTTGCAAATGTTGTCTGGATACTTTTTTTTAGTTAAAAGATATTTGTGTTTCTGAACTTTTATGTGACGTTGTATATTTGAAAATGTTTGCTCAGGGAATGAAATAATTATTTTGTAGTAGTCCTCCTCCATACTCCAATAGGAATGAAAGGATAATTACAACTTATTGGAAGCACATAGTGTTTCTCTCTTTCTCTGTACCTTCTGATCATGAAAACTATCAAAAACAGGAATTTGTGAGATTGTGGCTAACATAAGCAATGAAACATGAGATTGTGGCTAACATAAGCAATGAAACAAAGTTAGAATCACAAACTACAAACCTGAGTCTGGATCATGCCATATCTCTGTTGTCTCAGCTCTGATGCAATGTCGAACAAGTCCAGCTGCAAATTAACATGAGCGACAAAATGTAACAAGTAAATTCAACACAGACATACATGTTTATGTGTTGTGTCACATTCTTGTTTGTGTGTGGCATGTGTGTGTGTCGAGAGAGAGAGTTTTACTGCCACTGACAATACTGTTCTTTTGGCAATGGGGGCAATATATGAATAAATGAAAATAATGGCAGTACACATAAAAAATGAAAACAGCACTAAGAGTAAAAAGAATCAAAACAAACTGTAGCTGAAGGTTGACACCAACAATTACACTCATGCTTTTTAGAGGATAGCATGGTTGTAAACAATACAACTGTACTATTACATTTGAAAACATTGTAGATAAGCACACAGACGCACACACAACACACACACACACAACACATGCACAAGCACACACACACCACATTCCATTCGCCTCACATGCTCACTTGTTTTGGTTACTCGGCACTTATCAGTCTTACACAAAGCAAATAAAGATCATCCAACTTTGTCAAAAAGAATAGATAAACAGGCAATTCAAATAAAGAATGAGACTGACACCAGGGATGCAGTAAATGTATCTGATAACTAAGGCTTCCAGAGTTAATTGCTTTTTCTGATATTCCAAAGCAAGAGTGATACATCTAGATAGTGATCTTATTATCATTTCATCATCTATAAAAAGCATACAAATAAGGTCCATTTTCTTTTAAATTTCTATGTTCAAAATAACACAAATATTGCGAATTTCCTTTTAAGACTTACAAACAAAAGGCAGATGCATTTGGTCTTCCATTAATGCAACACATGGTTTACAGTTCTAAATTTACATTGAGCCAGACTGATTCTGTGCTATTTATTACTAAACATTCCATTAATGCAACACATGGTTAACAGTTCTAAATCTACATCGAACCAGACTGATTTTGTGTCATTTATTACTTACCATTTTAATATATAAATGCTCTTAAAAGAAACCAGTTGTTTTTCTGACTCTTAAATGTGGTCATGCCAAATTTGTTTGTACAAATCAATTAACCTGTCTTTTATTCTGTAAAAAAAAATGTTTGTTTGCCAACACTGACACATCCAGGCAATCACAGAACAAAGTGAAGTAAGAACACTCTTTAAAAAACAAGAGGCCTTTATGCAAAACTCACTTTGGATACATTCTTGAAAAAAGATAAAAAAATAAAAAAATGAAATAAAAAATCTACTGAAAATACTTTTTTAGATTGTTAAAATGTGTTCTGCACTTGATATTGTAAAAGCTTCAGGTTAAAAAACAAAAACAAACAACCTAAAGCAGATTCAAACCAAGCATGCTCGGGCAAGAGGAAGCTGTCTTACAAACACTGCCAACCTGTGTCGACCATAATTTTTCTTGTCTGAAAATTCTTTAGAACATGAAGGCCAAGACAATGACAGTGAAGAAACTGATATCAACATTCAATGACTGGACACTCTTATCCATCGTAGCAGACATAATGTTTTAGCAGGTGACAGTGACAGAGATATGGGTGGTTATGGTGTAGTTTTGGAGATGGTTGGGAGAAGACAGAAAGGAGCATTGTAAGGTGATAGGTCCAAGGCTAGTTAGAAGGTGTGGAAGGGGGTATGGCTTTGTATGTCAGAGAACTGTGGTCACTGATTACTGCTGCAGTCTGGACAACAGCCAACAATCCGTGATTTTCATAAAACCCAGGAATGAAAGTGAAAAAGATGGGAAAAACGTATCTTTGTTTTTTTCACAATGCTTGTCACTGATCAGACGGACTGGTTTGCAGAGGAAGCAAATTGGTATGCACAGCAGACAATTTCTGTCAGCCCACCTGCAGCATGGACTGAGTGTGTGTCATCAAAGCGTAAAGTAGGGTAAAGTCTCTGATGTCGCAAAGCTTGACTGCACAGTTTCTGAGTATGTAACTGACCCTTAATGTTGATAGAACCCTTGTTTGTCATTGTAGGGACAGTTATTCATTTTTATGTCTGGAAGAGTTGTGATTGTTGTCACAAATTTATAATGTGTCTTATTTTCAAATGTGTGTATAAACAGGCAGCAAGCATACCATTTCCTGTACTTTGTTTGTTTACATTTTGGATGTCATTCTGCATCAGTAGAAATAGACTTTTTTGGGGCACAAAAATTATTATCTTCACTTTGAAATGCCTGAATAGTTATCTGCAATCAAAATAATTTTGAAAAAAAAACACACCCCAGATTCAGAATCCTCATTCATTTTCCTTCACAAAATACATTATGTTCTTTCTGTAATTCCTTCCCCAAGTTCCTCAAAATTCCCTGGCAAAGCAAGAGCACTTTTTTTTTCTTTTTCTTTTTTTTGTTATAAAATTCTCTGACATTGAATGGGTCAACTCCATGAGTCGCAGTTGATCCATCTATCAAACACACATGCCAGCATTGTGTCATATACACTCCTAATAGCCATATATACAGTTTGTCATTTATGCCATTTTGGTGTAGTATGTTTCACAAGAGGTTTCTTTCTGTTTATTGAACCAAAAGCCTTGCATTAATCTACAAAGGCTACATTCAGTTTGTTATTTCTGAGAAGACATTTTTGGTTTGGAGCATACAATGAAAAGATACGATCCAATGTGCAGTATCCTGATCTAAATCCTGCCTGTACTTCCATGATCTTTTCTCTTTCCACCCACTTTTTAAGTCGTGTATTTAAAAAAAATTACTTTGCTTTTGTGATAGCAATGCTTTGCTTTGCCTTGATCCCTTAGCTACGCGTGATATCGTTGGGGCACTGTGATGCTGACTCGTGCACTGAGATGTTGATTTGTGCACTAGTCTTCTCCATTCTGGACGATCATGTGAGAGAGACTGTGTCTCAGCAAATGTCAACCCTGTCCACTCTTCAATGCTGTCAGACTTTTGTGAGAGCAATACCTTGGTAGTTGTCAGGATTGTTAATATCTCATTTTTTGTGCAGGGAAACTTCAATATACTTGGCCCATTCCAAATAAAACTCCCTCTTGAAATAGTTTGTTAAAATAAAAAAAAAGCTACCAAAATGTTCATCACTGTTTCATTAGAATGTTTTAACATTTCACCTGGTGCCTTATCAGACCCTGCACTTTTACCAGTTTTTAAACTCCTAATACTATCAACAATCTCCATCTCTGATACTGGATCACTGATTAATGGTTCCTCAAAATTATCTGGTTTCAGGTTGTTATCCTCAGTATCCACCACAACATCAAAGCTGTTAAAAACATTGTGGAAATATTTGGAACACTATTTCAATCTTTTTTGTTTTTGTTTTTTGTTTTGTTTTTGTTTTAATAATTTGAATTTTGGCTTTTCTGTTTACTATTCTGTTCCATTTTCTAATCTTTCCTTATTCAGATTCATATTTCTTCCGTTGCTTCAGTTTTGGGGAGAGAGATAGAGACAGAGGCAGAGTTCATGTAAACAAGATCATTTTCACTTAATTTTTTATATAGTTCTCTTCAAATACTGTGCTTCTATATGCGAACACAGCACACAAAAACTTAACTGATTTTCTGCATTTCATCTAAATGCAACAAAAAGGCAAGGGCCTTCAAGACTCGCTTGTGACAAGTGCTATATCCAGTAAAGGAATCACGAGAAAAAAAAAGAGATTAAAAAAATCTCTTAAATGGGTTCTGTATCAAATTATTAATGAGCTTTTGGGGAAAAAAACCCAAACCAAAACAAAACAAACACCCCCCCCCCCCAAAAAAAACAACAACAACAACAACAACAAAAAACAAAAACAACAAAACAAAAACAAAAACAGGCATGCTAGTGGGATTGAACCAAGGATGTTCTGTTCGGCAGCAAACAGTCTTATCCACAATGGTACAGCGCATCTGACATCATATGACCAAATTTAATATCTAAAGCTATGTTTCTTTGTTCTGAGTTTTCAGTGTGATTAATTTCTCATTGTATTCACATGTTTTTTGATAAATCTCAATTATTCAAGAAATTCTTTTAATTTGTATTTGTATTTCTTTTTATCACAACAGATTTCTCTGTGTGAAATTCGGGCTGCTCTCTTGATATCGCCTCAGGTACACCACAACACCTAGGCCTATCTGCACAAACCAGTCAAAAACAGGCTGACCGAAACTGAAAGAAACGATCAATTCAATTTTTATTTTATGTTTATTCCAGTTAATCCACTGTATTTTATTTGTATTTCTTTTTATCATAACATATTTCTTTGTGTGAAATTCAGGCTGCTCTCCCCAGGGAGAGCATGTTGCTACACTACAGCACCACCAATGTTTTTGTATTTTTTCCTGCATGCCCAAGTGTTATTTGTTTTTCCTATCGAAGTGGATTTTTTGCTACATAATTTTGCCAGGAACAACCTTTTTGTTGCCGCAAGTTCTTTTACATGCGCTAAGTGCATGCTGCACACGGGACCTCAGTTTATCGTCTCATCCGAATCACTAGCGTCCAGACCACCACTCAAGGTCTAGTGGAGGGGGAGAAAATATCGGCTGAGCCGTGATTCGAACCAGCTCGCTCGGATTCTCTCACTTCCTAGGCAGACGCGTTACCTCTAGGCCATCACTCCACATAGAATATTCATATGCAGTAAACACGTTGATGGTGCAGTTAGTGTCACTGTATGTGTTCTGTCCAAAATTTGTATTTTCTTTTAATTGCGAACAAGAAAAATGATGTCATGCCGTCTTCTTACCAAACATAGCCTATGTTCTGGGTTTGGAAGAGGTAATATGGTGATTTTGGATTCCAGATTGAGCCTCAACGAAATAAACCGTTAATGATCCAGAAATATGCCTTAAATCAGAAGACATACAACCTGTTATTGGTATGACTGTGAAGAATTTTTTTCCCTGTTTTATCCAAATTTTGTATTGGCAGACAAAATATTTCTAGAGCAAACGGCAATGTTTAAGTTTACCATGAATACATAGACAAACATATAGACACACATACACCTTGCTATTTTTGACTCACTTGTGTAAACAAAGTGAGTCTATGTCATAACCTGGTGTTTGGTTGTCTGTGTGTGTGTGTGTCTATATATTTGTCTGTGTGTTCGTGGTAACCTTTAACATTGCCACTGAACACTGGGTTATGAAATAGAATCACTTTGTTTACACAAGTGAGCCAAAAATAGCAAGGAGTGTGTGTGTGTGTGTGTGTGTGTGTGTGTGCGCGCGCACCTGAGTGCAAAAAAAAGCGTGCACTACTTCCTCAAATACAGATATCTCCTTGAAATTTTGCATGACTGCTCATACACTGTATTTTAAAAAGATAAAGTTATTGTAATTCCAATGTATAATTGTTTTTATTGTTGTTATAAATCTGATTCAAAAGAAAATTTCCATGAAATCTACCTAGCAATTTATACCAAGATTCACAGTCAAATTTGTTTTCGTTGGGTGCCTGTGGCACAACATTACCAGAGATTGATGAAAAAGAATCTCTGCCACCTAGCTGTGTGTTGGCACCCAACCAACAGATACCCTGCTGGTGGGTGAGCCTGACTGACTACTTCTCTCCTCATAGTGGGGGGCATTAAGTCCGAAAAACTGGAGAAAGCTGCACTTCATGGTAGAAACATTCTGTTTGTTTTTTCTTATTCCTTATTCATTTGTGGTTCATTTAAGCAAGGGATCCGCCTTATCACTGCAGCGGAAGTGGGCGTGGTCAGCGTCTAAGTAGGACACTGAGTCCAAAACAAATGACACTTATTTCCTTGGTTTTTTCATTTTCTTTCCCAATTTCACATGTGAAAAGGTCCAGAATGTGGCCTCCGAATGTTAATTTTTTTACTTGCTATGTTATGTAAATGTCTTCAGGGGTGTTTCGTGACAAAAATAATAAAGATAAAATAAAAATAGAAAATAGGTCACAGTGTCAGAGATGTTAACTGGTCGTTGTTTCATCTCAATGTCCACTGTTAAGTTGCTCATACATTTTAAAGAACATGTACATAGTTTTTATCTTTCTCTGGGCTACTTGTACCCTAAACAAAATAAAACAAACAAACAAACAAAATAAACAAAACAAAAAAAAGAAGTAAAAAAGAGAGAGTTTGCGTACAGGGCTAGACGAGGTGTTGATGATGCAACAATTTCTTTAATTGATCTAATCGCACGTCATTTGAACAAATCTGGAACATCTGTTTGGGTACTTTTCATGGATCTGTCCGCTGCTTTTAATACTATTCAACATCATATTTTAGTGAGGAAACTTATACACCTAGATGTAACATCTGACCTTATTTTATGGATACGACAGTTTTTATGCGATCGGCCACAGCGTGTTTGTCTGAATGTCAGTTCTGGCTGGCCCATAATTATTGTCTGAAATTATTACTGTGAATACTGGAGTTCCGCAGGGCTGTGTTTTATCCCCTTTGCCTTTCTCCCTCTACATTAACGACATCAGGTGCTCAGAACTTTTTCTCAGTCTTGTAAAATATGCTGACGACATGGCTTTAGCAGGTCTTTTAAAAGACGAGTTTTCAATTTCACAGTATTTTTGACTCACTTGTGTAAACAAAGTGAGTCTAAGTTTTAACCAGGTGTTCGGTTGTCTGTGTGTCCGTGGTAAACTTTAACATTGACATTTTCTCTGCAAATACTTTGTCAGTTGACACCAAATTAGGCATAAAAAATGGAAAAATTCAGTTCTTTCTAGTCATCTTGTTTAAAACAATATTGCACCTCTGGGATGGGCACAAAAAAAATAAAAAAGAGCCTAATTATATGCAAACTGCATTTACTGTTATATTTATATTTTTTGTTTTCTCTAAACTTGGCACTTTGACCTCTTATTCTGACACAACAACAAGAGGGGTCATTATTATCATTTTTTGTTCAAACAGGAACTTCTTTTGCTCAGCATGGAATTTTTATTTATTTTGCAAACGTTTTGGTGCAGATAGTAAAAAAGGGAAATTACTCTGTAATTAATGCTAGGGGACTTAATTTATCACAAGTGAGTCTTGAAGGCCTTGCCTGGAAATTAGTGTCATAAACTCTTTCTAAAGGATAACTTTCTCGAGCTGAACGTGGAGAAAACAAAAGAACTTATTTTAGGCAGTGAAAGGGACACACACACACACAATCCAGTCATAATAGATCAGAAACAAGTGGAAATAGTGGACAGTTTTAAATATCTAGGGACTATAGTTGATCACAGTCTCACATTCAGTGAACATGATGCCACTGCCAAGAAAGCTCACCAGAGACTCTTTTTACTGCGAAAATTAAGAAGTTTTAATGTTAGTCCACACATACTTGAGCTGGTGTACAGAAGTCTGATAGAAAGTGTCATGGCTTTCAGTACTGTGGCCTGGTTTGGCAATCTGACTGTGAAGTTAAAGACAAAATTAGGACGAGTTGTAAACCTGGCCAGCAAAATCATAACCAAGCCCCAGCAACAAATGAACACGCTATACCAGTCCACACTTAGCAGAAAAGCACTCCAAATTTTTAATGATTCCACTCAACCACTTAACTCTTGTCTTTCCAGAAACTCCCTTCTGGTAGACGATGTAAAATCCCTCTTGCAAAGAAGAATGAGTACAAAAAAATCATTTGCCCCCTCTGCTGTTGCTGTGATAAATGATTCACTCAAATAATGTTTTTATTCCATTGCCTGTGATTTGTTTATTGTTATGATGACAGTTGTCTTTCTTCCCTATATGTATGCATGTAAAGAAAGAAGTGAGGGGAGGGGGTGAGGGAAGAAGTGTGTGGGTGCGTGTGCGTGTGCGTGTGCCTGTGTGCGCGCGAGTGCTCAGTGTTATTGTTTTGCCGCAGAGGGGCGTGAAAGGAGTTTTACATGCTTTTAGTCTTTAAGACCACAGTCGGTGTCCGTCAGGGTTGCCTGCTCTCCCCAGTACTATTCAACATTTTCCTAGAAAAAATCATGCGCGAAACCCTCCATGACTTACACTCTACCATCTCCATAGGAGGAAGAATCTTCAACAACTTGAGATTCGCAGATGACATAGATCTACTAGGAGGCAGCAACAAAGAACTACAAGACCTCACCAAGAGACTAGAAGGAAGAGCAGGTGCATACGGAATGGAAGTGAGCACCGAGAAAAGCAAAGTGTTGGTAAACAGCTCAACCAACACCCAAGCTCAAATCTTCATGAACGGACAACAACTTGAAGAAGTGGATGCTTTCAAATATCTCGGCTCCACCCTCACAAACGACGGTCGCTCAACAACTGAAATAAAGATTAGGATAGCGATCGCAACATCAGCAATGGCTAAGCTCAGCAAGATTTGGAAGAGCAGAGAGATCAGCTTTCCAACAAAGATCAAACTGTACCGATCCCTGGTGCTATCCATACTGCTGTATGGATGTGAAAGTTGGACTTTAACAGCAGAGACTACTAGGAAAGTCCAGACGTTTGAGACAAAATGCTTCAGACAATTGCTTGGAATCTCATGGAAGGACAGAAAGACCAATGACTTTGTCAAGAGCCAAATAACTATGCTAGCGGGTCCACTGGAACCACTCTTAGCAGTGGTCAAAAGGAGGAAGCTGTCATGGTTCGGGCATGTGACACGCCACAATTCACTGCAAAAGACAGTTCTACAGGGAACGCTAGAGGGTGGTAGGAGAAGAGGGAGGCAAGCCAAATGCTGGATGGACAACAGCAAGGAATGGACCAATATGGATAGCGCTACGCTGATACGACAGGCAGAAGATAGAACCGGATGGCGTCGTCTGACTACGGAATCGTCCCTCATGTCTCCTCTACGCCCATCCCGGGCAGGAGAATGAATGGAATGGAATGGAGTCTTGGTGGTGGTGTTGACCCATCAACTGTGATTTCATGTTCTTAAATGTTATAATTATCTTACTGAATATTTTCCTTTTATATCACTGAAATGTTTCACTTTATCTTAAAATGTAATTTTTGTTTTCTTACCTAAATGTTTTCTTTTAACATGATAGTTAATATGTATGCTGTGATCAAGGAAGGGTGTGCCAGTTGCTCATTCGTTTTTTCGGTTTTATCTGTTGATGAGCATTTGTCTTTTTAAATGTTATTATTATCTTACTGAATATTCTCCTTTTTATAATGATTGAAACCTACACATACGTGCGCGCGCGTGCGCACACACAAAACGATGCATGCACACGCACGGGCACACACGCAACACACACACAGTTGTTACACTCTGAATCATAATGTAATAGCGCAGTCAAGAGGTTAAAGAAAAGGAGAAACAAAGTTTTTTCCCCTTAACTATCAACTGAACTGCTGATGAAAACTGGACTGAGAGCTATGTCCTGTAGGTGTATAACAGTGCAACAAAAGGGATGCATGTCTCATGTCCAAATGCAGGCAATGAATTAACCTATTCCTGTTTTTTCCCATTCTGATACCATATGACAAAACTGGCTATTACATACTGAATGATTCCCATAGACACTGACTTCAAGGCAAGATGGAGGAAGCAGTTTTCATGTTTCTTTTGTGTTGCTGATTTGAATGTTCAGCAAGTTCATTCCAGTGAATTCAGTGCCCTCTTTAAAATATAGGTTACATCAAACACATTGGTGTGTAGTGTATCATCTGTGTGGTCTAACTGGATTTTTCTTTTCTTTCTTTCTTTTTCTTCAAATTGTGGACAAGAAATGAAATTCAACAGTGATTTTTGCTAATGCGGCAACGATCAGGAAACTTCTTCGTTACTGGGCTGCAACTCCCACGTTCACTCGTGTGTACACTAGTGGGCTTTTACGTGTATGACCATTTTTACCCTGCCATGCAGGCAGCCATACTCTGTTTTCGGGGGTGTGCATGCTGGGTATGTTCTCGTTTCCATAACCCACCAAATGCTCAAATGGATTACAGGATCTTTAATGTATGTATTTCATCTTCTGCTTGCGTATAGACATGAAGGGGGTTTCAGCACTAACAGGTCTGCACATATGTTGATCTGGGAGATAGGAAAAATCTCCACACTTGACCCACCAGGTGCCGTTAGAACAGGAAACAACCCAAGAAAATCTTGTGGATCTGGAGGCTAAATGAAAAATGACAGAATCTGGAAATACAGCTTTGCCTCAAGATTAACACCCAAATACATGGAATGTATGAAAAGAATCATTGGTGTTTTTTTTTTTCTACTTCAAGGCGTACTGACAGAGAAGCATTTTAAAAAAAGATTAAGTTCGTCACACACACACATACACACACACACAAAACATACACACTGAAACATGTTAATACACAGACACACATTTTTCACAAACATGAGCCCAAAATGGTGAAAGCTTTGTCAAAGTTGTGGACATTGAATGACAACCAATTTCTCCTCATCGAATGTATCCCTGAAATCCAAGCATATCCTGCTCTCTGGCACAGACAAATAGGAATATGGATTGCAGACAGTGATTACATTTATGCTTCACTGTAATTAATGTAGTTTCATTCCAATGACACATTTCCCCCAAAATGGTGTTTACATTTCTGCACTAATATAACTGTTCTTCAAAGTAGAGCAGCACAACTTACTTCATCACTGGTTTCAATTCGAGCCAGCGCAGCATCCACAGCTATCAACACACCACTGCGACCAATACCTGCACTGCAGTGGACCACAAATGGACCATTTTGATGAAGCTGGTGCATCAGACGGATGAACTGAAAAATTGATTTGCAATGAAAACAGTCAAAACAAAAATTGACTGGCAATCTCATCATTCCAAAATCCTTTCCACTGTGGACATTATGAAAATGATTCCTATTCATTTCTCACAAGTTACTGTCAGCATGTTTTTCCTCAATAAGTGTGTGTGTGTGTGTGTGTGTGTGTGTGTGTGTGTGTGTGTGTGTGTGTGTGGTGGTGGTGGTGGTGGTGGTGTGTGTGTGTGCATGCGTGCGTGTGGTCAATTTAAATATAATCTCTTCTTGTGGAATGCAAGGAGCTCCAAATCATATGAGAGGAGGGTGAAATAGAAATGTTTCATTAATACAATCATTATTACTTATTGCAGCACACAAACGACTATGAAAGAAATGATGTTCAGAACAATTTGGTACAAATCAGAGTGCTTTACAAGAAGTCAGCATCTCTCCTTATGTTCCTAAACTGTTGTTCAGTCACCTTTAGGCTGTCCTAACCTCCACAATGAAAGGAACATATCAATAAATGTAACAAAATTACTGTCTCTTCAACAAATAATAGCAGAAATATCAGTGTTGAACACTCATATTTAAGATGTAATTTTTAGGACCGAAGGACTTGGAAGTGGGACTGAAGGGCTCAGTTGTCCAATACAACCTCAGAGTGGATACCACTTCTCTGATACTATGAGTTGAGTGGGAAAACAGAAGTCTTCCAAGATAAAAACAAACCGTTGGTTATAAACAGTATGGGTGATCTTGGAAACAACAGCAATACATATAAAGAATTCATAAGAACAGCTGCATAACTTTTGGTAAATGGAAGACAACTCAAATATTGGAGGGGTTGGGGGTGAAGGGATTGGAAAAAAAACAACAACCTTGAATATATGCCATAAAAGAACACAAAATAAGGTTAAAATGTTGACTAAATGTTAAAAGAACCAATTCACTAATTTCTCTTTTGAACCTCCTAAGCCTGAAAACATGTTAAAAATATTGTGAAAGTGAAGCAAAACCTTTCTGGTTTGCTTGAGGAACCTTCAAAACAATAACAGCTGTGTTAGCCATGATAATGGAATTCCCTTGGAACCATCAGCACTGATCATTTGGAATTACACAAGACAGTGTTAATGAGTATCAGCATCAGTAGCTCAAGGAGGCGTCACTGCGTTCGGTCAAATCTAGAATAAATCAAATCATGTTGCTAAAAGCCAAGCTGACCACAATGGGGCTATTAAATCTAGAACAAGAAACAAGTCCAACAAAGGAACTCTCCTGGGGTTGCAAGACTCCTTGAATGAAGTTCCCCTGGAGAGTTCTTTGAGAATTCCACTTCAAAGGAAGGGCCTCCATGAACAGGGCTGTCTCAACAGATCTGGTTTGACCTCCAGTTCTTCTTGAGGAGGGACACGAGTAAGAGCCAGTCAGTCTGGGTACTGCGGTTGGGCTGGCAACTTGGGCATGATCAGAATCCGTTGTGGACTCTCCAACCTAACTTTTCGAATCACCTTGTACAGGACTGGAAAATGGGGGAAAGCGTAAGTGATCAAGTAGCACCAATGTAGAGACAGAACTGTATGACCATCCAGGGACTGAAGCTTGGAACTGTTCAACAGATCAAGTACCTGGGATCCATCATCAGCAATGAAGGATCCAAACCAGATATCTTCTTAGGGGTAAAAATGACAACATTAGCACTGTCCTGACTGAAACTTATAAAGAAGGACAGCAACATCTCTATGAAACACAAGATCAGATTCCTGCGTGCACTAGTACATTCTATCTTACTATATGCATGTGAGACATGGGCCCTGACAGTGGATTAGGAAAGAAGAATTTAAGCCAAGGAAATGAAGTGATATCTTAAGATACTAAACATCAAATAGACTGATCACAGCACCATTGAACATTTGCGCAAAACCAGGACACAGCACACTTGACCTTATGAAGACCTACTGACATCAGTTAAGAAGAGGAAGCTATGCTGGTACGGCAACATAACAAGATCCAATGGCCTTGCTAAAACAATCCTCCAAGAATGGAGGGTGACAGAGGGTAAGACTGAAAAAACAATGGACTGAAAACATTGCAGACTGAACAGGAAAACCATTTGCAGAGACCCAGGCTTTGATACACAACCAACAGACTCCCTCTGGTTTATCACAAAATATGCCACTGTTGTGTTGTCCAAGAACAACCAGATGGTCTTGCCAGAGGCCTACTCCAATAAATGAAGAAGAGCCCTGCAAACTGCTTCAAATTCAGAAACGATAATGTGTCACTAGCAGTCCTACGAGGACCATGTCTCTGTCGCAAGGAGTATATCTATATGAGTTCCCAAACCACAGTAGATGCATCTATGGAGTGCCACCTGAAGAGTGTAGTGGGCTGGGGGAGTAGGAACCACTCACTCAGAAGGCTGTCTTCTGGTACCAGTGGAGTTTCAGCTCCTACTGAAGTGGGTGCTTGAGGACCCAGCTCTGGGGGAAGAAGGGCATCAATCACTTCATTCTGCCAAAGAAAGAAGTGAGAATTCTCACTATCACAAGGGAGGATTGACTCAAGCACAGGACAAGATCTGTTAATTGACTGAAGTGGTCCTGTGTTGGAGAGCTGTCATGGACAGCATGTCAAATCTCATACCTAGTATGTCAAACAACTGTCGTGGGGAGAAATCGCACCAAACTCCAACACCGGCCACAGTGGGGCATGTCCCCATCTTAAACCACCTTCCAACTGAGATGACTTGGAAGGATGAGGCACAACCTTGCTTCCCTTCAGTCTCCTTCCAGACAAGTCTCAAGGTCAAGCCCTCCCTTCACATTCTGTTTCAAGAGACACGTTCCTGTCGTAAAATGGGAAACCTGGAGACTGGGCTAGGGTCTCTGAATTCAGCCACCACAGGATGGAATGTGAGGCATAATGACCAGTACAAGTTACCTCCCACACTGAAAAGAGAAAGCAAAGTGAGAAAAACCATATGGAGAAGAATCAAATAAGTTCAAAGATAAAAATCACTGAAATCAAATGTCACAATCTAGATACAGACAATATAAAAGAAATCAATTCTGAGACAGTAATATTACAGAGAGCTGCATTAAGCAATCAAGAAACTAACTTTTAAAAAGCTCACAAGGTTGTGGCAAGTAAAGAGAAAATAGACTTAGCTTACAGAGCTGTTGGCCAAGGAATGATTAAGTGCTAAAGGCCAACCCAGAGTAAACTCACAGGTCTGTTTGCATCAGTTTAACATGGCAGTATATGACACCAGATGTCTTAAACTGAACACAGTCTGAGAAAACTATACTTTCACAAATCAAAAAAGCAGACAATTAGGTCAGAAATAATCTTTGGAAATGATTAAAGCAGACAATGTGGTTAGAAGATAGGCTTTGTAAATTTTTCCCCTAATCATGTGAAACCTTGAGAGGTCAGTCACTGTCGACAAACACGGAAGTTGTCAGTGAGTAACTTTTGCAACAAGGGGGTGTGTTGGACGGTTTCACGTTATCATTGACCTATGAAAAGAAACAATTCAGCACACATTAAGAGACCAGCAGAAAAAGAAAGGAAATGAAGAGAAGACTAAACCTGTAACATGGGGTAGGCACTGTCAGGAACACCGTGGTCAGGCCATGTGGTATAATGCAGATGCACCACCTCTCTTTCTTCTCCACAGTCATGGTTAAACAACCTCAACTGCCGTTTAATAAAGTCACCTACTTTCTGTTCCTTCACCAGCAGCACAGTGTACTTTCTGCAAAAAAAGAAAAAAGAAAAAAAACCCAACAATTTAGGCAGGTGAGGATAAGTGGGAAAGAGTCAACACATGGTGTTTTGCAGTCAAATGTCACTATCACCAGTTGTGACTGTGACATAATCACATTCTTTTCACCCCTTTTTTGTTTGTCACAAACTGGCTATCATCTGTTTCAGGACATGACTTACTGTTATCTATAATTCTTATAAATATTACTTCTATTCAGTACCTATTAATCACAAGAACACTTTCATTGTAATGGCTTGGTACTTTTCATAATGTATTAATCTCTTCCAACACTCCTCAATGACCTACTCTCTGTCAGCCATGAAATGACTGCAGATAACACTCAGCTTAACCATTCTGATTCTTCCCAATGAGAAGGCACAACCTAAGAAGTGTGTGTGCTATCTGGGCATCAGTTCATGTCTAACTTGTTTGAGTGTCGGTTGCTTCCATCACAGCTCGCGTCACTCGGTTGATGCCAGTTTTTAGTCATGAAACTGATTTGTTTTAACCTCTTAATGGGATACCTGGTGTATGATACAATTTTAAGTCTCTTTCAGTTCATTAACATGGATGTGTCTGTTACCTATGTTGTTTCCTGGATACCATGGATATATACTTCAGTGTTTGCAACAGACATTCCGTGACAGCTCTGCCATTACTGATACCAGATTGGTGCCCTCACTCCGCAAGGCTGACTCCAAGCTTTTTTAACATGTTGACCCCTACTAAGGTTGTTTTGTGCATCATGGAATATAAAATAGATTCCCTGTAGTGCAGTTCAGTTGCACCATACAAGACTGGCAGAAGCTGTGTAGGCTGGACCCCGCTCTGCAAGGATGGTTTAGCCTACTTTGCACATGTCAACCCCAACCAAGGTGGTTTGTGCATTGTGGATTATGGTGATCACTTCAGTGGGACACACATCAAACAGGCCATGAAGTAGGCGTTGTCCACACAACCCGATATGAGGAAGTGTACAACTCACAGCCAGGGCACGATACAGCAGACAGGCCAAGAAGCAGCCATTGTCCACACACACCCATTTTCAAAGGTGTACAACTGACCGTCTGCACACTGACCCCATTGTCTGTTGGGGTCCCTGCATTTTTTGCCATTTGTAATCAGCTCCAAGTGATGTGTACAGAATCTACTTGCCTCATACATTAGAAGCATTATGTATATATGATATCAATGATGTGGGACACACCATCTGGGTAAGCTTATAGCTTTCCAAGGCCTTTTGACACTGCAGACACACTGACTGTGTGCGAACGCATAGCACAACATTCAGCTCATTCCCCCAACCCTCACTGGGGGCAACATACAGATGACAAAGACAGAGGAGTCTGACTCACCCTGTAGCTATATGATCATTCATTCATAGTAATTATAGTCATGCACTATTTTTTGTATTGTTGGTATGGATGCCGCTAAAAACAATAACCCCCCTCACCCCCACCTATCCCCCTCCCTCCGCTCCTGATTTCAAAACCGTCAAGCCATTGTTCTGAAGTACCTTGTTTAGCTAATCTTTGAGGGAGCCTTTCCACGGCACACACTGTCATCACGCATAGCTGACATGCACAATGAAAGGGCTATGAAAGAAGGCAAAGAGAAGATAGAAGAAAAGCCAACTGTGAAATGTGGCAGGTCACTGTGATATTTGATGACACAATTCATGTGTTTGCATGGCTGCTTTTCACACATCATGGGGTGAGTGCCAATCATACTCTGTGTAATATATGTTTCTTGCAGAGTGAGGCAACAAAAATATATGTACACACATATATACCTTTTCGTGTCCCCCAAGTGTTTGCAGATCATTTGTGACACCGATGTGAACACTGATATCCTTGTCATAGCATTCTCTCTTTTTTGGTGGCAACCTATGATTAGGAATTTCATGTCCATGATGTACAGGCCCTGAGTCCGTTCAGTGAATTATGACTTTTTAGATATTATATGGGGATTATGACCTTTACAGTCCCTGCCATGAGTCCATTCAGTGACCTCTGATTTCCTTATCATATTGGGATTATTACTTTTACTCTCATGATGAACAGCCCCTGGGTCCGTTCAGTGAACTCTGATTTCTTTGCCATTAGCTTTGATTTTGACATTTATATTCTTAATGTGGAGTCCCTGCCCTTGATTTCATTCCATGAATTCTTGAGTCATCTGTCACCAAACTATGGGCACAAATATGACCAAGAGGTTTTGGTCATCAGATTACACAAACACACACACACACACACACACCAAACAAACAAAAATGAAATAAATAATATGAAAAGAAATAGACTAAGATTGGTATTACTAATAAATCAATGAATAAATGAAAAAAAAAGTCACCTTAGTGGCATGGCAGGGACTTTTACGTGCCTCCAATTCTGTTTCGTTTCATTGTTCAAAGGCCTTGCAATAACTGACAGGTGCCACCAATCCCATGTGTCATATATATATATATATATATGAATTAACACTCTTTATGCTGGGGTCGCGTCTGTACTCCTTTGGGAGCCAGTGTGTTACATCACCTGTGTGGGGTTTAGAACTCTACATACGGGCGTTGGACAATAACAAGAAAAAGAGTACAGCACATGCATACCAAACTCTCATGCTTTTCCCACATGCTTTTATTGTTTAAACACCATTTTCTTGTGTGATATGTGGCCGATTAGTCCACTACAGTACGTGCCACTGTCCCATACCATTCACATAAAAATGTGCTTCACTCTAACAATAGCACCTTCACTGATGGTGTTAAAAATCCCTACCAAGTGTGTCCACTGTCATGTGTGATAATACTGCACACTTTGCAGCCTTTCTCTACACAGGCCTGCATCCCATTCTTTGTACACTGTGTGTACTGTGGCTATTTTTATTGCCAGAGCCACACCATGTGCACCCATGTTGGGTTGCTGAGTCATCACTACTCTTTGGTTTGCATGTTTGTCTTCAAAAATGGCTGGGGAAGTTCGTATTTCTATCTTGGCTCATTTAATGCATACTTGGATCCTGGCTGAGTGGGTGTATATTTTTTCTGTATTGTGTCTGGGTGAGTGCACATCTATTCAGTACTACCTCCCCTTATTTACTATGACAGTAACCCTGAATATTGGCCTCTTTCATCCACAGGATTTCTTTTCTTCATTGCAGTACAACTAGCTCGGCTCAATTTTTACTTGTGCTCACAGCAGGAAGAAGTGGGCGAGAATCCTTGTTGGTGACATGATTCTTATTAACCAGTGCAGGTCACAGATGTGCAATCTTCGCCAACATTTGAACGGTGCAGTGGCAAACCAAGCCAAAATACGCTTTGATGTTAGAGTGACCGCAAGTCCCGCTGGGTGTGGGTCACAACTGCGGCATCATCAGCAAAGAGCATGTCTCTGATGAGGGCTTCGGGGACTTTCGTCCTTGCTCTGAGGTGGACGAGATTGAAGAGCCTGCCATCTGATCTGGTCCACAGGCAGATCCCTTCTTGTGCTGTACTGAACACATGCCTCAGGAGACGAGCAAAGAAGATTCCAAATAGGGTGGGGGCGAGGACGCAGCCTTGTTTGACACTGCTGCATACATTGAAGGGCTTGGAGAGGTTACCATTAAACTGCACCGTCCCTTTCATGTTGGAGTGGAAGGACTCAATCAGGCTGTGCAGTTTGGGGGGACAGCCGATCTTATGAAGAGCCCTGAAAAGGCCATCTCTGCTGACTAGGTCAAAGGCCTTGGTGAGGTCAATGAATGCGACATACAGGGACATCCTCTGCTCCCTGCACTTCTCCTGGATTTGGCGAAGGGAGGAGATCATGTCTACAGTGGATCTCTCTACTCGGAAACCGCACTGTGATTCTGGGTAAACGCGTTCGGCCAGTTTCTGCAGGTGGATTAGAAGGACCTGAGCGTAGACTTTGCCTACAATGCTGAGAAGCGAGATGCCTCTGTAGTTGTTGCAGTCGCTCCTTTCGCCTTTGTTTTTGTACAGGGTGATGATCTTGGCATCTCTCATGTCCAGCAGTACAGCTCCCTCATTCCAGCATTGACAGAGGACTGTGTGCAGAGGATGCAGAAGAGTAGTCTTGCAGTGTTTAACGAGGTCTGGGGGAATTCCGTTGCTGCCAGGTGCCTTGCCTGGTGTCAGGCTGTTAATGGCCTTGCTGAGTTCATCCACAGTTGGCTCTGCGTCAACTTCTTCCATGATCGGCATGCACTTGATGGCATCGAGGGCTGAGTTGGACACCATGTTTTCTGTGGAGTAGAGGGTGGAGTAGTGTTCCGCCCATCTCTCCATCTGCTGGCTAGGATTGTTGATTACTTCCCCAGTGGAGGATTTGAGGGGGGCAGTCTTGCTCTGTGTTGGTCCCAGTGCCTTCTTGATACCATCATACATCCCTTGGATGTTGCCTCTTCCAGCAGCATTCTGTATCGCTTCGCTGAGCTTTGTCCAGTACTCATTTGCACATCACTTGGCATTAAGCTGAACCTTACTCCTGGCAGCCCTGAGGATTTGCAGGTTCTTCTCACTGTGTGACTGTTTGTACTCAGTGAGTGCAGTGCACTTGGCCTCAATAATGATTTGGCCTCAACCAGCTGTGGGATTTCGCGGTTTTCTTCCCAAAGGTGGCCATAGCAATGCGGTGCATGGTGTCTCATAGCGTTTCCCATCTTTCTGTGGCAGAGTCTCTGGGCTGCAATGCATCGAATTCTCTCTCAAAGGCCTCTGCGAACTGTTCTACAAGGTCTAGCTGAGACATCTTGCTGACGTCAATGTGAGAGTTCCCTTGTTTATTTGAGCAGTGGAACTTCTTTGGTTGCAATCTGATCTTGCAGCATACCAGAGAGTGGTCCATGTCGCAGTCTGCGCTGTGGTAAGAGTGAGTGTGGAGAATGTTTTTGATGGCAGCTCGTCTTACTAGGATCAGATCCAGTTGGTGCCAGTGTTTTCAGCATGGGTGCCTCCAGGAGACTTTGTGTTGGGGCTTCGTCCTGAAGAAGGAGATGGCGATGCACAGTTCATGGCAGGCACAAAACTCAAGTAGTCGCTGTCCGTTCTCATTCATTTTCCCCACTCCAAAGGAACCAAGACAGGAGGGCCACGAATCGCTGTCTGCACCCACTCTGGCATTGAAGACACCCAGGAGAACAAGTTGTTCTGTCCTGGGGATGTTCTTTATGGTTGATGCAAGATTTTCGTAGAACTCATCCTTGGCGTCTGGAGAGGTGGACAGAGTTGGAACATATGCACTGATGAGAGTGACATAGCCTTCGGAGGTGTTGAGGTGGAGAGTCAGGAGTCGTTCTGAACCGCCACTGCCTGGTCCGATCATGTTCAGCAGGCTGTTCCTGACTGCAAAGCCTACTCCGTAATCTCTTGGGGCATCAGAGCTCTTTCCTTGCCAGAAGAAGGTGTAGTCCCTCTCCTTTAGTGTTCCTGAGTTAGCCAGCCGTGTTTTCTGCAGAGTGGCAATGTCCACATTTAGTCTCTTTAGCTTGCTGTTTATGACGGCTCTCTTTCTGGCATCACTGATGTCTTGCAGATCTTGGGAGAGCCCAGGCATCATTGTACGGACATTCCAAAAGGCCAGTTTCATTTTTGATCCGTTTCTTGAAGTTTTCTTTTTGTCTGGTGGGGAAATTAACGACCTGCTTGTCGGATATTCTCCTAATCTTCATACACACATAGAAGAAGGCAGGTCATGGCGGGACAACACCTAATTGGCTGGGGGCTGCCCAGCTTGGGCAGGCGGTACCTGTCCAGTGGGATGCGAGGGTCCCTCCCACCACCAAAAGCAACCCCTGGCGTCGGCTCTACACCAATTGGGTGCTAACTTATAACTAGTAACTGTTGCTTCACGTGTTGTTCCGACGCTAGTGCTAGTAGCGAAGCTGGAGTGTCCTCTCCAGGTTGTAGGTTCAAGGTGTTTGTTGATGGATGGATGGATATATAAGCCTGGGCAATGTAATATGGAAGACAGGCTGTTGCCCATGCAGCTTGTCCCACCTCTCCACCTCGCTGACAGATCCAAAGGAACAGCAAGGCTGTTATGTTTTGGTGCCAACGCGGCTGCAGGAGCTGCCGGAAAGTGACAAAGTTTGCCATCCAACCGCCTTAGGGGCCCCGCACCGGATTTTCTGTCAGGGTTTACTCCCTTAGCTAGGTGGCCGCAGGTAGCTCTCCAGAGCTGGCGCCCTTTGATGGCATTTATTTCCACCAGGGTGCCTAGCCACCCTCCTCACCATCCTCCTGAGAAGGGGGTGCTGGTTTAGTCACCAGCAATTTGACCCTGTGACAGGTAGTACTGGGATCCAGGTTATCAGTAGCAGATATATCTATCTGACCTGATATGTATTATACCATTTGATACTATTTATCACTTTATAGTGTGTGTGTGTGTGTGTGTGTGTGTGTGTGTGTGAAAGAGAGAGAGAGAGAGAGAGAGAGAGAGAGAGAGAGAACAAGAACAAAACTTTAATCTCCAGGCCTCCGGCCCCTAGAAAGAGGTCAAAAGTACACAATATGGTGATCACGCAGTGACAACAAAATGTAAAATACGTACTAACTTAAACCTGTAGAACAAAAGTGCTTCTTGTGCATAGTAAATTAATTCTAACTTTCATCATTCTTGTCACAGAATTCCTTTCGTATCTTCAGGGCATTAAATATATAAACGCAGAGATTACGAATACTGTAAACAGAACCATTCTTCAGCAAGTGAACATACGATTGACCTTCAGAGTTCATATGTTTTTGCCACAGGTTATTTTAAAGGACACAACCGTTTATAAAATGATTTTCATCTTCGACCACATTACAACATTTACATGCGTAATTTGAATTACATTTGAATGTTCTCTTAAAAAACGATCCATTTATTGGGAGCAAATGAAGCCATAATTTTACCAAACAGTCCCTAAAACACTTTTTATCCACAAAGTCAAAATATTGCTCACACTGAAAACCAGTTTTAACCAGTCTGTAGTTGTGATATATATCTTTAAACATTACTGACTCGTCCCACTCTTGCATAATTATATCTTTCATTCTTTGCTTAAATAATGACAAAAACGTTTGCTCACAACCAACGCCTTGTTGCAACCAGACATATCCAAACCCAAGTCTAAATAAAGTATTTTTTTTACTAAAGACACCCAGCATTTTTTTCCCCTTTCATCTAGGTTAAACAACATCAAATATGCCTGCCTGGGTAATCAGTGCACATTCATATTCAGCAAACTTAACCAGTACTTGATACGCCTTGTTGCACTATTTATATACAGTGGATAGTGTCCTAATTCGCCGTATGCAAACTTGTTTGGTACTCTAAGTGGTATGTTCAAAAAACGTTTACATACAAAGGAATGAACCTTCTCAATATTATCAAGTCTATTAAGACTCCACATCTCAGAAGCGTACAAAAGAATGGGTTGTACCTGAGCATCAAATATTTTGAAAAACCATCCTTTGGAAATATCATTCAGCTTCGTTATATATTTTATACAGTCAATGCATGTATGTTTGCCTTTTGCTGCTAAAATCCCTACTCCTTTGTTTATACTCATTTTTGTCGTAAAATCAAACCCTAGATAATTATATTCATTCACTACTTCTAGAGCATTTCCACTGAGATTCCACTTTTCATATCTTCCCCAAAAAAACACCTTTTCGAAAAACCATCACTTTAGTCTTGTCAGTATTTACATTCAAGAAGAGTGTTTTACATGCATTATTCAGAATATTAATTTGATTCTGCAGACCAATCACAGTGTTAGATAGCAATACTATATCACCGCGAACAGAAGAATGAACAACTCTAATAAATCAGGCAAAAACTGAATTCCATGAATACCACTGATTTCAACTGCTGATGCAATTTCGTTAACAAACAACGAAAACAATATATGGCTTAACATATAACCTTGCCTTTGGCCAACGGGACAATCAAAAAATTCAGTTAACTTATCTTCAATACGTACGCAAGACGTAACACATTTATACATAGCAATGATAGCACTCATAAATTTCCCCTTCATACCTTTCTGAATCAAAATATCAAACAAAGACTGATGTTGCACAGAGTCAAATGCTTTTCTCAGATCAACAAAACAGGCGTAAAGCTTACCTCCCTACTTTGATAAAGATTTCTCAATAACTGCGTTCAGAGTAAAAATATGATCTGTTGTGGCATAACCACGCCTGAATCCAGCCTGTTAACATATCATTTTTTTCAGCCCATTTGAAAGTCTTCCATTTAGCACTGATGTATAACATTTGCTAATAAGACTGAGCAAAGACACACCCATATAGTTGTCTGTTGAACTACTATCTCCCTTTTTAAAAATTGGAACAATTATTGCCTTCGCCCATTCATCTGGATACATGCCCTTATCAAACAGAATGTTAAACAGTTTTGTTAAAAAATGTACAGCAATATTATCAGCTGATTTTAACATTTCTGCCAAAATACTGTCTACACCACAAGCTTGCCTTTTTTAAATTTCCGAATAGCATCTGCAACTTCTTGTTCTGAAATAGCATGACTGAGTTCATCAGATATATCTGATTCCTCTGGTTGCACTTCACTAATGGCTCTGCTATCAGTAGTTATAACCTTGTTCTGAGTAAATAAATTCTGAAAGTGTTCAAACCATTTATTTTCTTTAATGTCTTTACATACTCATATCTTCCTTGTTCCAGACACTTGCTTTGCTTCTTTCCAAAACTGTTTGTTGTCTTTGCTCAGTGATGCTAGACGTCTGGCTTTATCATGTCTGTAGCTGACTTTCTTTACCTTACATAAATCCTTATATTCCTTCCGGGCTTTCACACAGGGTAATCAGTGCTTATCATCCTTGGTTTGTCTTAACATTGTTAACAATTGTCTGGCTTTGTGTTTTGCATCTTTACATTCAGCATCAAATCATGGGGCATCTCGCTGATCACTCCCAACACACACACGCTTCCTCAAACATTCACTCGTTCTAAACAATATATTACTGAATAGCTCCAAAGCCTCATTTACGCTGTTATCCAAAAGACAAAATGCATGTACACACATATTCTGTAAATCGCCTGGATAAATATTTTCTCTGAAACTGTTCTCCTTTGTTTGATCCCAAGCTAATCTATTAATCCATTTAATATCATTTACTTTTTCAGCACAAGCAGTGTCTTCACTTTGAGCAATTATAAACGATACAGGGAAATGCGGTGAGTCAATAAATGAAACAACCTTCAATGAGCATACAAAATCCATAACACACAACTCTCTGGACATTATAACATAATCTATGGTACTTCCACCTGTAGACGAGACAAATGTTAATGAATCATCAAAACCAAAACAACATAACCCGTTCAAAATAACGCAATCAAATGCGGAACACATCTCTAACAAATCCTTACCAAAAGCGTTCTTTTCTCTGTCATCAAAGAGAGAGAGAGAGAGATAGAGAGAGAGAGAGAGAGAGAGTGTGTATGCAGTGCATGCACGTGTGAGTATGCACAAGTTTTTCTATTGATATGCACTTGTATATATCCTAATTTCTAATGTATCTGTGTTTGTGTATGATTTTCGATTTATTTTCGTACCTTGTTATATACTATCCCCCCCAATATTCCTTGTGACCCCGGTACACTTGGTAATAAAGACATATTCTATTCTATAGTCATGTATATAGCTGGTTTTTCCACTTTGTGGACATGTTTCCAAACACAGATAAACTCATACATGTATGTGATTTATTCCTCTTGTGTATGTTTGGTCGCATACTTTACCTGCTCCACTACCTTATCCCCCTTTGAGGAGGGGGTGATCATTGATTCACGGTTCACAGTTCATTGCTTAGAGTGTAGCTGAGTGGGGGAGGGAGGGAGACTTGCATAGAGTCCTTTCCATACTATACTACGTGTATCTGCGCTAACACAGTGAAGGCCATGGTTACAGGCACATGAAATAAACTGTCCAGCTCCCTGGGTCTTGGGTCTTTCTATATTAGATGGTTGCTATTCAGTATCATTCAACTGTTAGAGCGCTACACCAGCGGACATCTTGCTTGTGCCCGTTAAATGAACGATGTCGGCTTGCGTCATGAATAGCCACTAAGGATGCCCCTGTCCTCAGCCCTCTTTCTCTAGACCTTCCCAAGATATTGTCCTTGTGTAGTATTTCTCTCTGACACTCACTTATATTGTGAAGTGTTTACGGCCACAGCCATTGCCACATCATTGTCAATCAATTCACTGTGTCTTACATTTGAATTATTTTAGACAGCACTACTTTTTGCAGTGGTCATATCTGCTCATCTGAAAACTACACACATTCCATGCCAATGTACAAAACTTGAACTTCTTTTTTATCTCAGCTTTTCATAAACAACTGATGGTCTGATACTCACCACACATTAAACAATTTGGTGATGTTGTCTGGCTTAGTGTACAATTATATGCAATGGCAAGAATGTATCAAGTTGAAAAACAGAAGTAATGTAATCCTGCCTTTCAGAGGTTCAAATCCAAACCTCAAAGCCTTCTCATTGGGTAGAATTGACTGATTAAACGAGACTTCCATTTCTACCCTATGAGAGGACGCCCGGAAAGAACTATGGTCCCTCCTTCATGTTAAAAATACAGATGGACCAACCCTGAAATTCTTTCGAAATATGAAAACCAGGATATACATCGTGTGAGACTGATGCCCAGATAGCACACACACTCTAACCATAATTCTTTTAGGGTGCCCTCTCACAGTGTAGAACTTTGATTAAACTTCAACTTCCACGTAAGTCGTGTTTAACCAGTCAGTTCTCCTTCAAACTAAAGCCATCCTCTTCAGCCTCTAAAGGACTGCGTCTCTGAAGTTAAGTCACGAATTTCAAACAACCATCTGAAACTGAATGACAAGACAAAAACAATACTATAAATTCTTTCATCTATGGACATTTCTCTTCTCACCCCTGCCATTTTCCTTGAAAATACTGCCATCTCATTTTCTGATTATGTGTGTGTGACCTTCTCTATTACTCTCAATGCACGAATGCTTGCATATGTTTCCTTTCATCTGTTTATTTGGTTGATTGGTTTGTTAAGTAAAATTTTCATGTTCCCAGTGTTTTATCTGAAATCAAAAGCTAATTTTTGTGAGATATTGCATATGAACAGATCCTATCACATATAAATGAACTTATGAACAAGCGTGAAATGAAGGAACATTCTAAATAAATGTGACAGAAAAGGTTACTTCACAACTAGTTCCATTTTCATGCTCCTTATGCGAGGGTATAGCATTGTGAAAAACCTTTTTCAGTCAAAAAGTTGTTTCATTTACATGTTATTCCCAACATCCTTTGAGAAACATCTGAGTCAAGTCTTCATATATATTTCTGTTTGATTTATACACAATGCCATAATTTCATTTGTTTTTGTTTGCTGCTAAATCTCATGTTGAATTTGAGGCCTGTGCATTGCAGTGACCTGTCTCATGTGAAGTATAATAACCAGCTGACAGTTTTAGAGTCATCACCGTTGATGTCTTCACTTATGCCATCATCATCATCATAATCATGGTTGTTGTCGTTCCCATATTTCTCTCTCTCTTTCTCATTCATCTCTTACATTTGTATTTGGGAAAAGGCAAGAAACCCACCTTGATGACGAGGGAAATGTTTTCATCAAAATAACAGGGACTTCCTATGCTTTCTCACACTTTATGAGAAAGCATGGGAGTACCCCCGACAATTTCTTGCAATTGAGAGAATGCGTGGCATGGGAACGATCATGCTTTCTCGCAATCCCGTGTAAAGTGTGAGAAAGCCTGGGGGCACCCCCCACGCTTTCTGAAGTGTGAGAAAGTGAGGGATTACCAGAAAGCATGGACTATCAAGGACCATGCTCTATCTAATGAGCCCTGGCCAAAGGGGTCCTCCATTTGCAATCCAACATAAGTCTATGTGGCTTTGATAGCACACAATACTCACAGAGATAGAGATGTGCTGCTCATGTCACATAAATAACTGGGAGAGCAACTGAAAAAAGATGTCATTTGGATAACTGAAAGATTGGAATCTTTTTAGGAAGATACATATGAACCAGACAGGACAGAAAAACCTGTCATACAAGGCAAGGAGGGGGTAGACAGGCTTAATGAAAAGTGCTGAGGAAATGAGTTCAGGGGACTGTTTTCAGGCCAAGAAATCCAGCAAGCAGCCTCCTTTAGCTCTATGGTGGCAGAGTGAGGTAGAAGTTTGCTCCATGCCCTGCGTGGGGCCTCAGTCCCATTTGCCTTCTATTGTTTGTTGGGCCAGCTAGGATGTTGGCCTGTATGGTACTGGTGCCACTACCACAGAGGTACAATCTCTGGGTTGCTTGAGGCAAGGCAGGAGAGCACATTGTGTTATACATGTAAAGTATCATGATACTTATACAACTTTTGTGCATCTTCTGCTCTGTGTACAAAACTGCAGAAACTGACTTGATAAGAATAAAGAGTAGGGCTCTCACAAAGATGAGATCTGGTGACTGAGTAAAAACTGTTGCAAAAGGATGCTAGACTTGGGAGGATGACATATATGGAAGTCTTAAGATGATTCAAATTGTGACAAAGTCCTGCAAGTGCTGTTCACAGCATTTGTATTTGTATTTCGTTTTATCACAACAGATTTCTCTGTGTGAAATTCAGGCTGCTCTCCCCAGGGAGAGCGCATCGCTACAGTACAGCGCCACCCATTTTTTGTATTTTTTCCTGCATGCAGTTTTATTTGCTTTTCCTATCGAAGTGTTTCTACAGAATTTTTCCAGGGACAACCCTTTTGTTGCCATGGGTTCTTTTACGTGTGCTAAGTGCATGCTGCACACAGGACCTCGGTTTATATTCTCATCCGAATGGCATAAGAAAGAGGACAGTGATTTGGCGTATGAGGCTTATACAAATTTTGACAGATTCATATGGTTTGAGGGGTCGAAAATTTCGGACTACAATTATGAATTCAAGAGACTTTATGAAAAGTGTAGCAAACATCAGATGGTGCAACCAGAATCAGTGTTAGCTTTCAAATTGTTAGACAATGCCAATTTGTCCGCACAGAAGAAGCAGCACACACAGCATGCAGTAAACTGACCTTGGCTTCAAAAAGTCTTCTATGAAGAGAATTTTTAGCAAGACAAGTTCAGGTTCGGGCAATGATAAATGCATTTCTGTTAAACTGGTGCCAGAGATAGGACAAAAAATAATTCTTCAGATAAAAACAGACTGTCACTCGGAACCAATCCACTGAAAAAGTTGGGGAAAAGAACAATTTGTGCCATTTGTAAGATTGTGTTTCACTGGGCCAAGAAATGCCCACATGGATAAGAAATGTGAAAATGACTGAAAGTTTCACATCAGGGGGTGAAGAATCTCAGACAGAAACTTGTGAGATTACTTTTCACTTAAGACTCTTCTGTCCTTGCAGTTTTTGTCACAGAAACAAGTGGTGCCACTGTTACTGATACTGTTTGTATGAAGACAGTATGTTGGAAAAAAAAAAAAAAAATTAGGAAATTATGTGGACAACCAAGCTTAAGATGAGAAAAAGAAAAGTCCAGTATCCCACAGCTTAAGACAGTTCAAACCTGGTTATGGGAGTGTGGTTGGCTCAAGTCAAACTGTAACTATATCATCCAAGATAGGTTACGTGCATTGTAATATTGAAACTGAGGTTATTAATGCTGATATTCTCTGCTTTTAAGTAAACGATCACTTAAAACAGATGGAACAATGTTGGACATGTCAAAGGACAAGTGAAAATGTTTGGACAGTCTGTTGATTTAGAGTTGATATCAAGTTGTTATTATTGTATATGCATCACTGGACAAAAATTGACTATCATCGTAAGACATGAAATCTTGTTTGCGAATGATGATGTGTCTAAAGATGAATAAAAGAAAGTTTTGGTTAAACTTCACAGACAATTTGGACATGCATCAAGCAGATTGATTAGTGTCTTTGGTAAATGATGCTGGTGTGAATGGCAAGGGTATATTCTCACTTTTGGAAGAATTGTGTGAGCAATTGTGAAATTTGTGTCAAACATTAGAGATTGTCAAAATCAGTTATCAGTCTACCATTGGCGTTATTTGAGACTGTGGTATTGGATTTGTTTGAATTACATAAACATGTCTGGGTTTTCACTTTGTGGACATGTTTTCTCACCTTAGTACTGTATGCATAATCAAGACAAAGCAAGCCAAAAATGACTGTAAAAAAATTCATGTTGCCAAAAAGATTGTTTGGCGACAATGGCTAAGAGTTAGCAATGAGACATTTAGAGACATATGTGAAAATGTTAACAAAGAAGTAAAAACTTCCACTTTATGGTGGAGTGGTAGAGAGATGCAATGGCTGAATGAAAGAAATATTGGTTAAAATTGTGACGGATATGGGATAGTAACTTCCTGGGAAGTGGCACTAGCATGTGCTTTGTGTTAAAGACTTACACAGTGTACATGGATTTAGTACATGTGAGACAGCCTTTGGACATAATCCCAATCTGCCTAATGTGTGAGGTTCCAGCTTTAGAGAGTACAATAGCAGACCTCTACATGATGCAAGGAAGACCTTTGTCAAGTTAGAGACTTAAGACAGAATTTGGGGGGCCTTGCGGAAAACAGTTCATTCAGCTAATGAAACTTTTGTCATAGTCCAGAAAAAGAATGAAATCCCAAAGAAAAACACACTTTGTGCAGGATGTCAGCTGATGTCTTAATGGCAATGAACAGGGTAAACACAGAGAAATAAAAATCCTTTTCACTCACTCACTAACACTATCAAACGATATTACAACTCAAAAGCTCACTGTAAACAGTATTTCAGCTTGAAGCTTTCACCTGGAGGGTTTAATAGTAAATGAAAAACTCCAAAATGAAGGTTTCAAGCTCCAATATTGGTTTCTTTCTTATGCTGTTGATGTACCTTGCAGCATGTATCATCATCAGGATAACCAGAATGACTTCAGTTGATCAACAACATTACTTTTGTTTTCTATCGGGTTTTCATAGTTGCTAAAACGCATCAAAATGGAGCCAAAACTTGCTAAGAAATTGCTCCAAACACTCATCAAGGCAGTTGCAATTTGCCAGGGAGGCAAGTGTATGCAACTGAGCGGCTGGACACCTGATTATGCAGTTACCCCTAAACTGCGGATATATCTGCAGTCAGAAATGAAAGGCTTAACTCTCTCCATACGAACGGCGAAAGAGACGACGTTAACAGCGTTTCACCCCAATTACCATCATCAAAATATTGCACGCGGAAGGTGAATGTTGACAAAGAATACCACAATTCTGACGACGGAAGCTAAAGGTTGGGTCATTCAGACACCCACTGGACATCCGAGGGGTCTGTGTTGAGGAGAAGAGAGGACTGGCCGTACTGAGTGAGTTAAGACTTGTAAGGTTGCACTGGATATGTTCATGCAGAAGGTATGTTAACCCTCATTTAACCTCAATTGATCCAAACAATTTGATAATCCCAGTTGTGTTCCTGATTATGCAGTTTTCTGAAATCTTCATGCCCAAGAGTAAATCAAATCTTGAATCTTGAATCTGCATCTCTGTAGAGGCACTGACAGTGCAATGATAGGTCAGCAGACAAGTTATTCCACAGAGAAATTGCAAGTCATAATCTGTCCAATAAATTAAGATCCAGCTCCAGAAGAGGATGATTGATAAACACCAGACTATCAGGAATATGTTTTTTCTCTGTCCATTGGGAGTTGTCTCAGGCTGTCAGTTTCTCCAGACACAATCCACAGGGAAATGGTAGGCTGTGGATAAGTCATTGGTGTCTGCATGCCAAAGAACTGTTGAGAGCGAGAGAAGGGGAAGACAGAAAAAACAAGGGAATGACATCATTGCAGAATGCACAGGAAAACCATTCGCAGAGACCCAGGCTTTGACACACAAGTGACAGACCTTAAGGAATCTGGTGAACAGTTCTTCCCAATGACACTTCACAGAGTTGAGGGAGGGAGAAGATGTAAGGGCAGTTGGAACATAGTTGACAACATATTGATGACTGCTCTAACTTAGGCCCACCTGATGAATTATTCAACACAAAACTTCACTTTTGCCTGAGAGGGAGAAATAAAGGAAGTAGATCTATCGTTTCAGCTCTGACACGTTTTACTGAAGAACATGCCTCGTCTCAGTGAGACTGATTTCTGTTTCAAGCCCTGGCTCTATTAGTGTCACATTTGTGTTTGAATTATCTTTTTGAAAGATGACAAAAACAACTTATTTGATATTTTCACTCTTTTCTCCATGCCGTCAGTGGTTGTGATTCCATGTCATGGCTGTTTGGGCTGCAGCATGTCTATGTTCCCTCAGGTCTATATTCCCCCCGTCCTGTGTTTCCCCAGGCCTATGTATGTTTAACAATACATGCACTTTTGGGTACTGGTCATCAGTGGTCAGTAGTCATCAGTGATCAGTGGTGGTCAGTGGTTGGTGGTGGTCAGTGGTCAGTAGTTGGCAGTGGTCAGTGATCAGAGGTAGTCTGTAGTGGTCAGGACGTCATATTGATTTTCATTTTTATATGTAAGTGTGACGTGTATGCTTTTCCTGTTTAGGAAAATGTGTTCATATATTGCGTTCCCATTAACAAAATGTGAAATAATACAATAGTTTCAAACATAGCCAGTGGAGTATGTGGGGGATGTGGGGGAGCGGGGGTTGTACATTTGTGTTAGTATGTGTATATCTCACCATTATTTCTATCCTTTTATGTATACTACATGAATAGTTAGTGTATGTCTAAAGGTGTTTGTATACATGCACAAATGCTTTTTGCATGTATGCATGCTTTTTACTGTTTTTTGTGTACATATATGGATGCATGTTTGTGTGTTGTGTTTGTTCTTTTGTTTAGCGTCTTTTCACTATCAGTGATATTAGACGTTAAAAAAAAAAAAAAAAAAAAAAAAAAATTAAAGGGGGGGGGGGGGGGGGGGTGGGGGCATGGGGTATAACTAACATGCTGTTACATTTAACAGAAACAATTCAATAATAATAATTTAAATAATCAGAAACCATTAACACAATTCTGAAGTGCATTAAAGGAATGTAGAAAGAGGGCTATGAACTAATGCCTGTGAAAGTTCGACCATAAGAACCTCGTCGGAAATAACTTTACAAAAATCATCTGCAGAATTATTATTCTCTTTGAAATACTTGGGCAAGAAGGTACGTAACTGCTGGCAGTGAAACAAACAATGATGCAAGCTGAACTGCTTACCACAGATGCATGTAACATTTTTACTATACTTTATCTTCAGCGCATCAAGTTTTATACGGAAGAAAGTAGAGGTTATTAATCTTGTATAGTAAGCTGATGGATTCGGTATCTTTTCTTTAATAATATTCTCGGGGAATAATGTTCCTTTATGGTTTAAAAACTTTAACTTCCATCGGTTATGAAATCGACCCCATGCTGATTTTTCTAACAAAGTGTATGCCTCTTTTACGGAGAGACGGACATGTATTTTTGTCGATTTTTCTGAATCTTGCGCTCCTCTTTTAGCTGCTTTATCAACAATTTCATTGCCAAGAATGCCCACATGAGAAGGCACCCAACAAAAACTGACCTCAGTCCCTTTAATCCTTAAACAATGTACCAAATGATTTGCCTCAATAACTAAGTCAGGTCTTGTTTCAAGGCTGAATAGTTCTAGAGCATAAAGTACTGATTTGGAATCAACAAAGAATGCTATTTTCGAGAAAACTATTTGATGGCTCACTAAGTAGTTCAGAGCTTGTATAATAGCAATTAGCTCAGCTGTGAATATGGAAAGGTGTTTTCCAATAAAGTAAGATTTTTCAACTTTAAAGGCAGGAATATAGAAAGCCGCACCAGCGTTTTTGTCATCAAGAACAGATCCATCTGTAAATACATGGAGATGATTCTGATATTTTTCTGTTATATGAATTCTGGCATTACTTGTCGTGATATTGATGTTTTCTTCCTTTTTTGTTTCAGAATAAGTGATATCAAAATCCGCTTTCAACATTTCCCAAAAAGGAACAGGAGAATGATGTGGTTTTGCAGCTAACTCTTTCATGTTAACTTCAGATTCTTTTAACAGATTTGAAATGTAAGTTGCAACTGTTTCTTGTGATGAGATGGCTTTAGCTCTTTTAGGAAAATCAATGTCTGATCTTACTGTCAGTTCATCAGCAATGAAATTTTTTGTCATTGAAGTGTACCTCACAGCGAATTTTGCTGTTGCTAACTCACGATGTTGATTTAAGGGAAGAATTCCGGCTGTTTTGTATGTTTCCTGATTGGATGCATGAGAGGGCACTCCGAGGGCAATTTTGATAGCCTTACAGTCTACACTTTGAATCTTTTGTAATAGATATTTAGGTGCACTGAAAAATATTTCTTGTGCATAGGTTATCTTAGATCTTGCAAGGGCCATGGCAAGATGAATCAATGTTTTTGTATCCATTCCCCAGGGTAAGCGGCTTATAATTTTCATAAAATTGATACTTTTCCTTGCCTTTGTTAAGATGTAATCAAAGTGAATGTTCCATGTCAGCTTTGAAGTAAGATAAACGCCTAAAAACTTCACTACCTGTTTATAATCAATGACGTCACCAAGTAATTTAAAAATGGGTGTGCTAGATGGGTTACCACCTGAATTAAACAACATCATACATGTTTTTTCAGTCGACAAAGCTAGACCATTTTCAAACATATAGTTACCAATGTTATCGAGATCAGACTGATACAAACGACGTATATAATTCTGTGCTCTTTGTGGGGTTGACTTTTTTAGATTGACACCCATCCACATACATATATCATCAGCATACTGTACTAAAACTACACGATTTGACAATGCCTTTGGTAGATCCTGAATAAGAATATTAAAGAGAATAGGGGCTATAACTGAGCCCTGTGGAATTCCCATGTCAAGTTTATGTGGCAAAGAATAATGTGTTCCCACCCTTGCTTGAATAATTCTATTAGATAAAAAACTTTTAATATACTCATAGAGATTACCAGATATTCCAACTGATTTCAGTTTGAATAAAAGACGTTTGTGCCAAACCTGATCGTAGGCTTTTTTTACGTCAAAAAACGTTGCGAGGACACTTTTTCTGCGGGCAAACTGATGTTTTATTTGAGTTGTAATCTTTACTAGGTGTTCGACCGTTGATCTTCCTTTTCTAAATCCAGCCTGGTTCACTGGAATGATATTGTATTTTTCGCAGTAAGTTATAATTCTAAACAGGACTATTTTTTCCATCAATTTACAGACATGCGAGGTCAAAGCAATAGGCCTGTAACTATTTTTATTACGTTTAGGTTTTCCTGCTTTTAAAACCGGTACAACTATTGATGTTTTCCATATCTGTGGTACAGTTCCAGATGTCCAACATTTCTGATATATTTTGTGTAGGAAAACGATACAATTTTTTGGGATGTGTTTTAGCATCACATTCGATAGTGCATCGATTCCAACTGAACTTTTTTTATTGCCAAGGGAAGCTATAGCGGTTTGTAACTCCTCATACGTAATAGGAGAATTAAACCACAAGTCATTTTGCGGAATGGGATCACTGTATAAAGCACTATTTTCTTCCCTGTCTCTGTGTGTTTTACACTCAGGTGATAAGCCTTCGTATTTGCTATTTTTCGCAAACATTTCAACAAAGATTTCTGCCTTTTCCTGATCTGATAGAAACTTGTTTTGTGAGTCATTTGATATTGGGCAACTTGGTAACTTTATTCCATTTTTCATTTCTTTCATTTTTGTCCAAACTTTATTAAAGTCTTTATGATCTGAAATTTCTTGTGAACAAAATGATGACCAATGATCTTTTTTAGCTTGGGCTACAGTCATATTACTCTGAGTGTTTGCTTTCTTCATTTCTTTGTGGTTTGGGGGCTTACTGTCCGCGAGGTAGTTCTTAAATGTTTCTTTCTTGTAACTAACTGCCTTTTCACATGCATCATTCCACCAGACATTGCCTGAACGGTCACCTGACTTCACAGCCTTTACTTTTGGTATCGACATATCAGCTGCTGATAACACAGCTTCTGTAAAATTTGAATACATTACATCTACACTCTCATTCTCAAGTTTTTCAAAATCGTGAGAGGTAAGAATGTTTTGAAATAAATCCCAATTTGCATTTTTATATTTATATTTTGGAATTATGTCGACGTTATTATCAGGCTGATTATCATCATCAGCGATTGTAATGATGATAGGCACATGGTCGCTTCCCAATGTGTCTTTATGTGTTTCCCAGGTACATGATGGGACTAGCTCCGGGGATATTAATGTCAGGTCAATTGCTGTTGGTCTGTGTTTTGAGACGTCAGGAATTCTAGTAACACTACCATCATTCATAAGATAAAAGGGGCTGTCAGTGATGTTTTCTATTAACCAATTGCTTGTTACAGTTTTACAGTCCTTTTCCCAGAATGGAGCGTGAGCATTGAAATCACCAGCTATTACCCATTTACCAGGCTGTTGTTCTTGTAATGTTCTAAGCCACTCAGTATTTCGATCGTTTGGACCTTTCGGAAGATAAACGGAAAGTACGTTAAGAATTAGCTTGTTGCTAAATTTTACTGTAGCTGCACAAGAGTGTATGTCAAAGCTTGCAATAGATTTTAAAACAGGAGACTCACATAGACTATACTGTAATTCCCTAAGTATATAAATAGCAGTACTTATCTTCTTGCCCTCGTTCCCAGTTTCATATACTGGTGGAAAATAATAATTTGGAAGTTTGGGAAGCTTACATGCACTGATATTAAGTGACTGCAGAATCAAAACATCACACTTACTTGATGCTAGAAAATGTTTCAAATAGGCCAGGTTAGAATAGATCTGCAGTTCCACTGGAGCAGCCTAATTTGCAATTGCGTTTGTTTTTTCATTACTGATTATCTTTCCTATCAGATAGGCAAATAATGTTATCAATACTATGAATAAATCAAACTGTATGATGGTGAAAATAAACAGTAAATGAAAGGAAACGGGAAACAAAAATAATAGTCTAAATATTGTCAACAAAAAATGCACTTGCAAACGGCAGGAAGAAAGGTCACTCAGCAAAACAAGAATATCGCTCAGCACAAAAGTTTATCAGTGCCAGGCAGAAGTTGACGCAAATGTTAATAAAACACTGGCCAGTCCATCAGTGCGTCGTAAGGATTGTACCAGTTGTGATGAAAGGGGGCGGGGTTCTGGTGATGGTGGAACCTGGCTCTGCGTGTTGATTTCTTCGGTGTTTCCCAGAGAAGATCTCGAACATGTCGCCCGATGTTTCCTGCGAGGATGCTGGCTCCTCTGCCGTTGGGGTGGACAGCGTCTCTGAGGGCGTTGGTCTTGAGGTTGTCGTTCTTTATAAATGATATGTTTTTTTCGTCAAACAGTTCCGAAGCCACCATTGCGTTGAACAGTTGTCTCTTGACCTCCAGTTTTGAATCTTTGACGGTGGTTGCTGAACTTACGATGAACTTTGTTGTTGGATTTTTCTTTGCAGTGTCTTTCACTGTTGAGGTAAAGAAATTACTGACTTCTGTTGTATCTTTTGATCTTAAGTCGTTGATGCCACAATGAATGACAACAGCTTCAGGCTTTTTCTCTGTGGTGGTGACAGCTTGAAGTAAATTTCTGGTTTCAGACACTGTGTGGGATTTTTGCATGGAGGCTTTGAAGTGGTATGATCTGCCCAGTCTGTTTTCCTGCACACGGTTGAGCACGGAATCATGGAGAATTATTACCTTGGGTAATTCCCCGTTTTCTTCTTTCTGCACAGAGCATGTATTTCCAGACTTTGTACTTTTTACGTCATCCATCGTCTTTTCGTCACAAGACGTCACCGATTTTTCAACTTCTTTTTTCTTCTTTTGAAGGGCAGTTTTGTCTTGGTGGCTTGCTCGTTTTTTTTCTGCTGCCGGGTTCTCTGGTAAGGAAATTCTGGCCACGTCGGCGTAGGTAGGTGTAGGGCTGGGGCTGGGGCTAAGACTGGGGCTTTCAGTTTGTGTTGCCTGTGTTGTCATGGAAACAGGTTCCATTCTGCAACGTTTTGTTGGCTCCTGTTGTCCCCGTACAGTTGCTTCCAGGGAAGAGACACGATCACACAAAACCATTATTAATTTTCTTAGATCCATGATCGTGTCGGACATCTCGGGAATGTTGTGTGTGTGCATGTGCATGCACATGTGTGTGTATGCTACCTGCTGAACTGGTGGTAGATGTGACAGCACTGTCTTTATTTTTTACTACCAGGCTTTCATCGTAATGTTATTGTACAGCAGGTGGACATGCTTGAAGAAAAGGTGGAGTCAATATCTTCAGCACATAGCATTAAAGAAACAAGTGTAAGATTTTGTGCACTTTCATGCTTCTGAATTTCAAATGTTTGCAGTTACTTGAATGAGGGGGAAGAAAAAAGAAAAAAAAACTAATCAAAACGTCACTACTAGGTGTACCTTTCATGCTGTATTGTAAGACTGTTGTTTCCTTTCAACCTTTTCATACTTCAGCTCTGACATGGACCATGCATAAGTTCAGGTGGATGTCTTTATTTTAGAACTGGTATGATCAGTTGTGCTGATTAATAGTTAATAAGGAAGTGCAAACAAGAAAACAAGTTACATAAAGTGATGCATACATATTGATTTTTACTTCATGTTGGAAAAAAACCACCTGACAAATATCTAAAACTAGTAAAAGGATGTTCATTTTTTAACATTAATGGAGCACATTATCCCCGATCGTCTTTAATCAAGCAAGTTTTTTTTCATATAATCATGTTGGAACCTGTCACTTATCAAGATTTATTATTAACATCTGCTATCTTGTAAGTCTACAATCCTTCCTGAACCTGAAAATATTTTAAATGTTTATGTAGATGCAATAGTTTTTGAGTTTCAGCCATTTTAGTAACCCTACCATCAAAACTGCAGTATCAGACATGCTGAAAATAAGCATTTTCCCCAGAATTTATGACACTGGCATTCAGCCAATAACATTAACAGCTAACTGACACTAAATTGAGGTATGCTATGTATTATGTAGATCATATATGAAGAGTTTTGACTATGATAACCTATTAGTTGCAATTCTACACGGATTCCAAAATGTCGATTTGCCAGACTTGCTAAAATCACCATTTTTGTGTGTGAAAAATTCAAAACTCAATCTCTCAAAAACTGTTTGAGATATTGCTTTGAAATTTGGTGTTGCTTGTTACTTTATTCCACTCTTTCAGGCATGCAAGTATGAGGCTTCTGCTATGAATTCACTACATAAATATGTAGTAGAGTGAAACTGAGAGACCGAATAAAGTACAAGATCAGCACTCTATGTTATGGATGTATTCACAAAACTGCCCCTTCCTATCTCTGTGGCTGCTTTCACCTCTACACTCCATCTCGCTCACTACGATCGGCTCCGGATCCACTCTGTTTACGCATACCCAAATTCAAACACTCAGCTGTTGGCCGCCGTTCTTTCTCTGTCTCTGGACCTTGCGATTGGAATGAACTTCCTCTTTTGCTTTGTCAAGTCTCCACACTCAGCTCTTTCAAGTCTGGCCTTAAAACCCACCTCTTCCCAAAATAGCCTCCTTTGCCTACCTCTTCCTTGTCTTTAGTTTCTACAGTTTTAGAGTTATGCATGCTTGTGAATGACTGGTGCGAAAGCGTTTTGATTTGTCTCTGCACAAGATTTAGCGCTATATAAATACCATTATCATTATTATTGAAAAGAGAAATATAAAAGAAAAATAAGAAACTAGTAATGAAGAATAACATAAATAAATAAAAACAGCTATCAGGAAATTATTACTATATTCTATAAATGTGCATAGCTTCATATTGTTAGAATGCACAATTCAAGTTTTTACAAAACACATGATGTATTTGGAATAGAGTTACTTCCCTTGATCGTTTTGAAGACAGTTCACTGATGCTGTGTTTGGTGAGCCAGATGACAGTAGTGCAAGTTGCTCAGCTTGTAATATACACTGTCACTGTGTAAAGCCTTTGAGCACACTGCTCAGGTGGGTGTTTCTTCCTATTTTTTAAAGTATCTTTTTACATATGTACATGTTTAGTTATTTTTGGAAGTTTTATATTTTAGATTTGTACAAGGCTTAACAGACGCCATTGTTCAACATGTTATCATAACAACATTTCTTTCTTTCAGTTCTTAGTGAACTGGCTCAGTGCATGGTGCTGAATGAATTACTAGTAGTGTGACCTTCTATTAGGATTATTATACATTTAATCAGACGGTCTGTCGATAACTAAGCCATTTGAGGAAAACTGTTGTTTTTCAAAGATAGCTTTTCCAAGGCATAAAGGGAGAGATTTTGCTGACACGGTTTTGGTGTGCTTCCGCTTGTTGGGGATGGGAAACACCTCTTGGCGGGTTGTTTTCAGGAATATGGTTGTTGGTTGGTTTTCTTTATGAAGACCAATATAATCAGTGGTGGCCAGTCGCAAAGTCTTTCTTTTATTGTCTTAAATGATGCCTTTGCTTTCAGTAATATTTGGCATCAGGATTTTTTAGCCCTGTAGTTTTTTTTGGCACTTAAAATTCACATTACTTGCTTCACTTGAAATTAAGTCCTGTTCATATTTCTCCCACACCTCATGGTACACATGGAAAATAGTTGTTTTCTGTTTATTGGTTGCAGAAGGTTTTTTTATTGTCATGTGACTTGCTGCATCACATGCTGTCCACTGTACCAATAAAGTGGAACTACTGCAAACCTAGGTGTTTGGTGTTGGACTGGATGAACGAACTCAGACCCAGGCAGACTGCATCCTCAAATAGCACCCTGCCGTTATAAAACACACACACACACACACACACATATATATATATATATATATATATATATTTTAAGGTCAGGTATTGGTATGAGGAGGGAAGGTGTGGGTTGGCTCCCTGAAGAGGGGTGTATGCTTGCAGGTGTGGGGGTTGTGACACCAGAAATCTGAGTGGTGCATCACCTGAGAAGAAGAGCAAAGTTGAACTGCTGCTGCTGGGTGAGGTTGTCAGTGGCTGAGGCTACTGGCAAAAAAACCTGCAGAAGGCCCAATAATGAGAAAGATCCACCACAAACTGGAGCTATGGGGGCTGGAGGTGCTCTGACATAGGTACCAGAGTGCTGGGCCAGTCCAAGAGAGATAATAGCTTCCTCGAACAGCAGTAGGCTGCAAAAGCAGAATTGCATCTCTTATCACTGGTCGCTGGTGAGAGGTTAGGTGTGGTGAATGTTGCACATATACCGTAGTGGGCCACCTTCCTTCCTCTGCAGAGGAAGGGCATACCTTCTTCTTCTTCTGCGTTCACTCGTATGCACATGAGTGGGCTTTTACGTGTATGACCGTTTTTACCCTGCCAGACTCCGTTTTCGGGGGTGTGCATGCTGGGTATGTTCTTGTTTCCATAACCCACCGAACGCTGACATGGATTACAGGATCTTTAACGTGCGTATTTGATCTTCTGCTTGCATATACACACGAAGGGGGTTCAGGCACTAGCAGGTCTGCACATATGTTGACCTGGGAGATCGTAAAAATCTCCACCCTTTACCCACCAGGCGCCGTCACCGTGATTCGAACCCAGGACCCTCAGATTGACAGTCCAACGCTTTAACCATTCGGCTATTGCCCCCGTCACATACCTTCCTGAATTGGAAGGGGAAGGTCGCATGTGGGATCCATGCACACTGCGCAGGGCTGCCACCACGGGTGAATATGAGGCCACTAAGTGCTGTGCCAGGCCAAGGAAGGTAATCATTCCAACTACTGTAGGTTGCAGGAGCTTGAGTTGTGTCCATTGGTGACGTGGTTGCCAGATAGGGGTTAGGGTGCATTCTGTCTGCTGCAAATGTCCTCTAGTGGGCCACCTTCCTCCCTGTGTAGAGGGAGGGCATCCCTACCCTCAGGAGGGGCATGCCGTGTAAGCTTGGCATGGACACAACCACCACCATGGGCAAATGAAGAAGGGGGGCCAAATCCACTGGCATGCTATGGGTGGTGCATCCCATTTTGCTGAACAGTGATCCATCCTTGGGAATGTTTCATCCGTGTGGACCTCTTGTCAGACTGTGTGGTAAGATGGATATAAAGAAACTGATTAGGGCAGCTTGAGCACTGACAGGTACCAGGCTCAAGTACTGCCGGAGCACTTTGATGTGATAACGCTAATATCTGTCTATGAAGAAGTACGAGTAATATGACCAACATTTGTGGAAAGTTTGATGTTCAAAGATTGTCTCAGAAGCAGTGTAGGAGGCGTTAGAAATGTGTAGACCAACTTTCGGGGAGAGGTGGCAGAGAAGAAGCAACGGAGTTGGCAGTGCCCCAGAAAGTGGGAAATGAGTGTCTGCTGACTGATTGCAATCTGGGCTTACTTTTGGCCCAACTGCCCGAACAAGTGAGATAGTCTTGACCAACCTTTTGGGGGAGGTGGCAGAAAAGCAGCAGCGGTGTTGGCAGTGCTCCAGAAAGTGGGAAATGAGTGTCTGCTGATTGATTGCAATCTGAGCTTACTTTTGGCCTGACTGCCCGAACAAGTGAGATAGTCTTGTGTCCTTTTGGAACACATTGTAACATGCAACAACAGGGAGTCAATGAAACGACAGGAAGAAAATGTAAAAAAAAAAATTAGCCGCTAAGGTATCACATGGTCAGGAAACAAAGATGGCTGCAAGAAAAAGAAGGAGGCGCATAAGTAAACAGAAGGGATGTGATATATTAACTCATTGGAGATGTGCTGGAGCTTCAGCGCTGATGCTCCGTCCACACAGCACGACATGCCAAAGTGTAAGATACAACGAATCTCCGATTTTTCTTTCATACACTCAGCAGTGTTCAATTAAAGGGAAACTAATCAGGCTGTCTTGAGGGACCAGTCTAGGAAAAATTGAGTTATTTCCCCTTGACCATTAACCGCGTGAAAGGCCTTTTTTCTTGAATTTTCTTGACCCGGTCAGAGGTCACAATGCTTACACAACAAACATGGCGGTGGAATGGACGTACTCCCTGCGTGAGGCTGTCGAAATTGTGACAGAAGGAGGATCACGCATTGAACGTGAGCTCCTAGACACTGATGATGAATTCTCTGATGATTTTTCTGATGATGATGACATTCAGTTAGTTCCAGATGATGATTTTGAAAGTGACGACGAAACTTTGCTGACTGACCCCTACGGCGCTGAGACAGAAATTGACAGTGACACAAGTGACGGCCATACTGCAAGACAAGGTGACCTGATGACTGTAGATATTGGCGACGAGGAACAAGAGTACTTGTATGAGTGGGTAAAAGACCTGACAAACTTCACACTGGCTGCACCTTTCACTGGGACCCCAGGACTCTCACCGACTTTCCAGACACGTCCACTCCTGTTGAAGTGAGTGTGTTTACAATTTGATACTTTGCTAATTTATTTCTTGTGTAAATAATGTTGATTTTTACAATTTTTTATGAATAATTTGTATAGATTAATGTAAAATTATCATTTTCTGTGTGTGCACTTATCAAATTGTGTGTGTGGGTGTCTGTGCAATGAGTGTGTCAGTGTATTATGCGTAGACGTGTCTGCGCATGTGTTATTTATAGTCACTCCTAGTCCTCCACCCCCCCCCCCCTTTTTTTTTTTTTTTTTGAAATACATGCAAAAGCTTTTCTTTCTTTTTTTTTAATGACAGCATTGTCTGTTAGAGAAATTCAAAACACTTTACACATATGAGGAGGAGATCTGCCAGACACAGGAGCAGAAATGGGGAGACTGAGGCCAGGCAGTCACTGGCCTGCTAACATTCCACCCACCAAGGAGCAGTAGACCAGGAAAACACAGAGAGGGTGCAAGGTGTGTTACGCCAAACACAAAGCACAAGGAGGTGAAAAATGCAAAAAAAAAAAAAAAAAAAAGCCACCACAATCATGTGCAAACAGTGTAAAGTGCCCCTCTGTGCTGTTCCATGCTTTGAGGTGTTCCACACAGTCAAGGACTACAACAAATAATAATCTAACTGCAGCAGAAATATGTAAATTTTTTCCCCTTTTTTTCAAGTGATGGATTTGTATGGTTTTGCGTTTTCTGTCTTTCCAGTGTTGTGATCTTCTATTTATTTATTTTTTTTTAACAGTTTGTTAAGCAACATTTGACTTCAAACTGATTCATGAGAATCAGGGAACCTTACTGTGTGAGAAAATCATCTTATGCTTCCTTAAGGATTATCTGATGGATATGACATGCCTGGTGAGTACAGTATACCTATTTTTCATTTATTTTGTTTTTGTTTTTCAGTATTTAGTTACATAATTTAAAATATTAAAAAAAAAATAAAAAAAATAAAAAATTAGCAGCATTTAATGAGAAAACCACTTTAAAATGTTAAAAGAAGAGATGGTAAACTTTCTAGTGATATATAATTTGTATGTCTTTGTCTCTGTGTGAAAGTGTGTTGAATTTTTCAAATATGTCCATATTTGGCCGTCACAGCAAAACTACATTAACTATCTAACTATGTCTCCATAGAGTTAAGGGTGGCTTCTAGCCACAGCTACTTTCAATTCTCGACTTGGGTGGACCGGTAACTAGTTTGCGCAGGACAAGACTCGGACTCCTGCTGGAGTCTGCATCAGTAGGTCACTGAATAAAATGTGTTTAATTAAACTAATTTTAAGGCATGTAAGTCTCTCCACTGAAAACTCTTTTTTAAAAAGAATCACCCTGGCTTCCCGTTGAGCAGAATTAACTGGAACTACACTTCAGTATCATACTGTTTTACTTTTTGTCACAACAGATTTCTTTGTGTGAAATTCAGGCTCCTCTCCCCAGGGGGACCATGTCATCACAGTGCAGCACCACCCATACATTTTTTTTTCTGTCTGCAAGTGTTTTTTGTGGATTTTTCTTCAGAATCTTTTTCAGGGACAATCCTTTTGTTGCTGTGGGTTCTTTTACTGCACATGAGACATCTGACCTTTTAAGCAAATATCTCCCTTCAAGGTCTCTCCACTCTTCCACTGATAACAGAATCATTTGCAGTACTAAATTCAACAGTGAGGCACACAGTGGCAGAGCGTTGAGTTCTTCAGATGTATAAGCCTTGAATTCACTGCCTTTTTCATATCCTCACTCACATCTTTTAAAAATAATCCAAAAACATTATTTTTCAAGCAGTGTCTACACAATTCCTTATTCTATGAATCCAAATCTATTTATTTAATGTGTGTGTGTGTGTGTGTGTGTGTGTTCCAGCGTGCTTTGAGATTGTAAAGTGCTTTTAGAGTTATGAAAGGTACTACTGCTATAATAATAATAATAATTATTATTATTATAACAAAACCAAATAACACACATATTGCCTTCATTTCTTTCATCAGCTATTTCAATGATAAAAAGAAAAATCTTGCAGTCTGTTCCAGTAATTGTCACTTGTTAAGAAATCACAAGTCAGTGTCTTTTTAATCAGAGTAAGTCAATCTTTCCCTATCCATGTGCCTGCTGTACACTACTAAAATGAACTTAAATAAATTTGTGATACTGGTACTTCTGTGTTGAACAGGAACAGGAGACAACTGTTAACAATGATCATCACATTAATCGTAAAATCATTCTATGTACCCACCCTTCGCACAGTTCCAAGAATTCATCAGGAGCTTGTGGCCAGTATCTGTGACACTTGACTTTCCCTGACTCCACCTCCTGTGTCAGCATAGCCACCACATTGGACCCTGCCTCCCACACCATTCTCCAAAAGTGGCCCTGTGTGGTCAGCAGAGGACCCTGGCAGGCAATGTAGCACAGGGGTTCTTCACTGTCCTTTACACTTAGGTGTATATCACTGGCATTGATGTAGTCATTACTTCCTGGACTGTTGGTTTGGAGTTTGATGCGATTGTAGTCATCTAAACAGACAGATCTTTCCAGACTTAAACATCCATCAGTGGAAAACAATAAACTCAAACACTAAAAAGATTCACAGAATATTTATCAAGCATGCGATATGCATTATGCAAATATAACAAAAAACAAAAACAAAATAAAAACAAAACAAAAAAACTCTCTCATGTTTTCAGTTTCCATAAAGAAGGGGAACAGGGAAAAAACGTAAACTATCAGTCACAGTTTGATTTTTGGCTCACAAATGTTTGCACAAAACGCAAATCTGTGTAATAACCCTGTGTTTCAGTTGTGTGTGTGTGTGTGTGTGTGTGTGTGTGTGTGTGTGTGTGAATTGTAAAAAAACTGGTACATATTTTTAAAAATTCTGTAGGCTTTGTTATTGGGTTAAAAAAAGAAAGAAAAAAGACTGAATTAAAACAAAACAAAAACAAAAAAAACAAACTCTGAAAGTGAATAAAGAATACAAAACACGTGCTGTTTTCAATTTTTGTGATTTTCCAAAGACATGCAATTGTCTTGAAATCATTGTTTTGTTTTTGAAATATTTTCAACCTGTTCATTATGAAAAGTAGTCCAATCATTTGGACACTAATATAATATTTTCTGGACAACACACATACAAGAACAACTACGATAAAATAAAAAAAGATATACATATGATTCTGTGTGAGTAACATTTCGACATTGATGAAATTGTCCAATCCTTTCAGTCAAATATGCTTTCTTGAAAAGAAAATCATCATGTCCATCAGTAGAGTCAAACCCAAGAACTATTTTATTTCAAACACATTTCTGCCTGCCCATGCTGACAGTCTACAGTACTTTTTCTGCCTTCCTGGATTTGTCTGTATCTGATAAAGTGTCTGTTGTGCATAGAAACTGGTTTATAATAATAATAATAATAATAATGGATACTTATATAGCACACTATCCAGAAATCTGCTCTAGGTGCTTTACAAAAACGCTTTTGTTAACATAAAACATTATATCTATGTTACATACACATACCAACATGTGACCACACACACACACACACACACACCTCAACAGATTTCTAAATTAGGTTATCATCAACAGATTTCTAAATTTGGTTATCATTCCAAAAATATAGAAAAAGTCAATGCAGCCTGTGCTGTGTGAGTCTTTTTCAGTCCACTGTCACCTTGCCTGGGAAATTCAGGGTTCAGGGGCAATAAAAAAAACTTTTTAAAAAAATTGTAAAAAAACTAAAGGAGATACAGAACGAAAGTAAACATGTCAGTGAAGGAAAATCAATGTGGATAGTAAATGTGGGCTTTTTCACAATTATTTTGAATGTAGATAACTAAATAGGCATTTCAAAATGAAGATAATAATTTTCATGCATTAAAAAAGTCCATTTCCACCTCCACAATACGACGTCCAAAAAGAAAAGAAACACAATACAGCTGGAAATAGCATGCATATTGTCTGATTATACCTGTAGCAGAAAATAAAATGGCTCATAGTTTTATGATAACAATCATAACTCTTTAAGTCATGGAGCTGAATAACTGCCCCAGCAGCAACAAATGTGGGTTTGGTCAAGATTAAAAAAAAAAAAAAAAAAAAATCGATCATGGTCTCAGAAAGAATGGATGGAATTGACTCAAGCCCATCTCCTCTGACAATATACAACACTGGCCTCCGTCAGATACTGGACAAGCATGCCCCTCTCTCCACTCGCCTTGTTACTGACCGTCCCCTGCCCCCTGGATGACTGATAAACTGAGGGCCGCCAAGTGTCGACAACGACAGGCCAAGCACGTCTGGCGCTCCAACAAACTGACTGTCTCCAGACAGATTTATGTCAAGGAGCGAAAAAAAAACACTGAATGACATGCAGATAGCTGCAAAGCATCAACATTTCAGCGCCTCTATCAGTCAGTGTTCCACGTCCAAACAGCTCTATGCTGTATCAAACCAGCTCATTGGCAAAATTAGAGAACTGTTGCTGCCAAAAAACATTCCTACTCAGGATCTCCCTGATGCTTTTAGTAATTATTTTAATGACAAAATTGTAAACATCCGACAAGAACTGGATGCTAGCCCACCAGAGGACCGATTTAATGATTTTAAAAGAAATTTAACATGTTTTAGACCTGTCTCTGAAAAAGCTGTAAGAGATTTTATTCTTAAATCTCCAAGTAAGAACTGTGACCTAAATCCATTGCCCACTAACCTTTTGAAATTATGTCTTGATGACCTTCTCATTTTGATCACCAGAATTATTAATCATTCTCTAGAGTCAGGCACTGTTGATGATTGTCTTAAATTGGCCATTGTCACCCCTCTTTTGAAAAAGCACAATTTGGACACAAATCAGCTAAAGAACTATAGACCTGTCTCTAATCTTTGTTTCATTTCTAAAATCATCGAAAAAAGTTGTGTTACATCAGCTCCAGGAACATCTTGATGAAAACGGCCTGCTTGAAACTTGTCAGTCAGCTTATCAGAAAAGCCATAGCACAGAAACAGCCCTTCTTTCGGTCACAGATAGTCTCCTCTCAAACACAGACAAAAGACTTACATCTGTAGTGGCATTTTTAGATCTGTCGGCAGCATTTGATACAATTGACCACCAAATTCTTATCAATCGTCTTAGCGCTACCTTTGGCATTAAATCTACTGCTTTAAAATAGCTTTCTTCATATCTTTCAAATTGTCATTTCAAGGTTAAAGTAAAACATAGCACCTTAAAAGTCATTCCTCTTGCGTCTGGTGTCCCTCAGGGATCAGTCTTAGGGCCTATCTTGTTCACTTTGTACACTCAGCCTTTGTCTGACATCTTCAAAAGGCACTCATTTGCTTACCATAAATATACAGATGACACAGAATTACAAAAAGCCACTCCACCATCTGATCTTAAAACATTCATTACTGAACTGGAAGCTTGTGTAGCAGATGTAAAAACATAGATGGACAAAAACAAGCTAAAGCTCAATGAAGACAAAACTGAACTCTTAGCTGTTGGAGACCTAACTCGTTTCAAGGCAGCAGAAAAGGACCCAGTCACATTTGGCCCTGCTTCAGTAGCATTTCAAACATCAGCCAAATACCTGGGTGTATATATTCATCAAACCTTGACTATGAACGACCAAATTTCATTCTTGTGTCGCCGATGTAATTTTCATCTCTGAAGGCTAGCCTCAGTTGGACCCTATATAACAGAGAAAAATATGGCTCAGTTGGTTTCCTCTTTTGTCCTGTCTAGACTGGATTACTGCAATTCCACTCTCGCAGGTTTACCATCTTCCTCCATCAACAGATCACAGAAAATTCAGAACAATGCTGCACGACTGGTTCTTGCCAAAAAGAAATCTGACCATGTTACACCTCTGCTGAATCGGTTACACTGGCTTCCAACTGAGTCCCGCATTCAGTATAAGTTAACAACACTCGCCTTCAAATATTTTGACAAGTCTCTTCCATTGTATCTCTCCTCTGTATTGGAAACATATCAACCGCACAGAACATTAAGATCCAGTTCTGAAAAGCTGCTTAAAGTTCCAAGGACTAATCTCAAATGCGCTGGAAATAGGTCTTTCAGAGCTCAGGTTCCCCAAGTGTGGAACTCTCTACGTTCATCTGTTAGGAATGCCTCTGATCTACATTCCTTTAAGTCAGATCTGAAAACTTACCTTTTCCGTAAGCATTTTTGTTCTGGGCGAAACGGTTAAACCAAGGTATGCCTGTTAACAAGTATCTTTGTACTAGTATTTTTGTAGTCCTGTGTATTTTATGTAGTTTTGGTCTTATATGTGATGGCATTTTTTTCTATCTGGTTATTTTTTTAATGGGCGTGTGTGTGCGTGTGAATCAGAATCAGAATCAATTTTAATGTCAATTAAACCTGAACAAGGTTTATAAGACACGCATGCAAAGTTACATGAAACCAAGCATAAAAAAGCAAAACAAAATAACCCACAAGTTTGTCTTCCAGTATTATGGATATGTTTTATTCTGGAAGAGAAACAAATCTGAAAATAAATGTAAACTACTATTCTATAATAAAATTACTCGTGAATACAGAACCAAACCTTATTTGCTTGAAGGATATCTTAATTATAATCAAAAACAATCACTGTGCAAATCAAGAATATCCTGTCATGATTCAGCAACAGAAAAAGGCTGAAATTTCAACATTCAAAAAGAAAGGAGACTATGTTTACAATGCCAAACAACTGAGGATGAATTTCATTCCTTAGATGACTGCGAATTATACAAAGAAATTAGAATAGAATTCATACAAAAAATTCAAAATTACATTCCAAATATTATTAAACCCAGTGTGTGTGTGTGTGTGTGTGCGCGCGCACGCGCATGTGTGTGTGCATGTGTTTGTGAGGATACAGTGCTTTGGTACGCATGTGTTAGTGTGTAGGCATGTTAGTATGTCCGAACAGAATTCTATGTTAGAAAATAAGAAATATCTTAATGCTTATACAATTTTGTTTTTAGTGCAGTTGATATTTAATGTCAGCGTGTGTGTCTGTCTGTGTGTGAGTGTATGTGTGTGTGTCTATAAGGGAGGGACATCTATATATATATATGTGTGTGTGTGTGTGTGTATGTGTGTTCTATGAAAAGCATTTTGTTTTAATCTAAGCCTTATTTACTTCATAGCTTTTATAATCTGATTCATCTCTTAAGTGTGCTTTTTCATTCATATGAACACACTGGATGTTTTCCATTGTCAGATAGCGGTTGATGAGTTTTTTAAGGCATGTTTATAGTCTACTGGATGATGTAAGGCACTTTGAGCAGCATTGGTGCTGGATATCGCACCACAGAAAAACTATGTATTATTATTATTAATATTATCATCACTGATTTGTAATCAGCGCGTTGGTGACAGCTGAGTGTTGGGTCTTTTGCCGTTTCATTTGCAACTTCTTCTACTGTCATTGCTTTTGGCCTTGATGTTGTGACAACATAGTTCATGTACTCCTCAGCTATTTTCTCTTCTCTGCCACTTGGGGTCAGGTTCACTGGAATGACGACTGAGATAATCTGCTGGATTATGTCCTGGTTGATAATGTACAACCATTTTGTATGGTTGCATCCGCATGATCCATCTCTCAATGCGTAAAGACAGCTGAGTTCTTAGATTATTGAAGATTGGCATGAGAGGTTTGTGATCAGTATACACAGAAAATGGAGTGCCAAAGATGTAAATGTGAAAATATTAACAAGCCTAAGTTATGGCTAATGCTTCTCTTTCAGTTTGTCAATAGTGTTGCTCTGTAGGGGTGAGAGTTCTACTTGCAAACTGGATGATGTGACCTTCTTGTGTCAGTACAGCTGATATTCCAGCTGGGCTGCCATCAGTGTAGATCTCGGTCTTCTTCTTTGGATCAAAGTAAGCAAGTGTTGTTGATTCACTGAGTGCTTTTTTTTTTTTTAGTTTCATAAGTGCTGTGTCATGCTTTTCTGTCCATGAAAATGGAGTAGATTTGTTAGTGAGCTGCCTCAGATCATGTGTCAAAGTGGCACAGTTTGGTATGTGATGTGCTCCACTGAAGTTCATCATGCCTAGCAGACTGCGAACTTCTGACTTCATGATCTGCTTGTGATGTACCAAAGTTCACAACACCTTTCAGACCACTGAGTGCTTGAAGTATTGTTTCTTGAAAAATCTCACTTGCTGAGTTCACACCAAAGAACAGTCAACACATACATGAACCTTTCCAGGTTATTTTGGCTTAGGAACAACAACAATAGGGGACACCCAAGGTGTAGGACCTGTAGCATTTTCAACGACTCCTTGATCAAGATCTTTTTAAATTTGTTCTTCAGTATGTTTGCGAACGTGAAATGGTATGCATCTATATGGTTGCGCAACAGGTTGGACATCTTCATCAATGTGGAGTTTGACTGAAGTGTCTTTAGACATCCTAGACCAGTGACCAATTCTGGAAATTCTTTTGTTAACTCATTTTCAATTGAGTCAACCTTATTCACAGTGGTGACGAGTTGTAGTCCTTGTGAAGTTTTCCAGCTCAGAATGGGTCGTTCATTCCCAGCTACAACGCAGATTGTTGTAGTTGTTTCAGCTGTGTCAGACTTCAATGTTGTTCTGAATGTTCCTATCACAGGAATGATTCATGTTCGTGATAGTTTCAAAGTAGGATGAGGGCAAAGATGTTTTTTCTGACAGTAGATTTATTGTTGCTCCTGAGTCAACAAGAACATTCATTTTTATGCCTTGAATGGAAACATTAAAATGTGGGAGTCTTTCAGTGTTAACACTTGTTGCATAGACAAATGTAGCATTACAGTCTGTATCTTCATCTGAAGATTCTGACTTTGTTCATGTCAAGTTCGTTGACATGGTATGTGTGCGGTTGACACTTGTTCTGATCTCGCCTTAATGCTGATGGGTTTGCTTGTGGTTTTGATCTACACATTCATGCAAAGTGTGATCATTTTCCACAATGTCTACATTGTTTTCCAAATGCAGGACAATTGAGTTGACCACCTTCATGAGACCAAGAACCTCCACAGCTGCGACATTTCTGTGAATGAGGTGCTGATGTTGTGTAGGGCTTTTCTTCTGTTTCTTAAACTTAAGATGATGAACTGATTCCCCTGCTTGCATGGCTGCTGATTGTTCTGCTGTTAGCTGAAGAGTACGTGCATATTTGAGATCAGTTGATGTCAGATTTGGATTGCCAAGTCCTCTGATTCTGGGTGATTGACAGCCTGATATAAGTTGTGATCTGATTTCCGCATCAGGATCATGAAAGTTGCATGTTTCTGCATGTTGTCTAAGTTGATTGTAGAAATCATCAATGTCTCCTGTCTGCACAAGTTTTCTAAATGTGAATCTCTGGAATTCTACATTTGCTTGTGGATTGAAGTGGTTTGTTAAAACTTCACATAGTTTGCTAAAGTGTGTTTCTCCTTCACCTGGTGTAACCTGATCATGTGGCAGTGATTCAGCTATGTCATTTAGTTCATCACCTGCATATGTCAACAAAAGAGCTTCTTATTTTGATCATTGTGCATGTTGTAGGTTACAAACAAGTTTTGTTCTAGTATCGTGATCCACTTCTTCCATCTGATAGCTCTACCTTCTGATCAACAGTCAAATGCAGGATATGACGGTGAAGCAACACATGAAAACAGGTAACATTTGAGATTCTTTTATTAAGAATCAAACCATGTTGACTGTCAGGGTCAACTCAACTGAAATCTATATCAATAACTTCCAGTTCAAAAGTAACATGAAAACTGAATACTGAAACAGTAACCAAAACGCATGCAATGTTATGCCATAATAATTATAATGCTACATGGCTCCCACCAGAATGTTGCAGTGTGAAGAAAATGAAAGAACAAGAATTCTAAGCAATGTCTTATGTTTAGTTTGTTCAAATCAAAATAGGCCTATGAGCAATGGTAAATCACTGAAATATCAAAATAAAATAGGCCTATGAGCACATCAGGTACATGTGCATTCAAAAACGCCAAAGTCTGTAAATTGTTCTATATTTAGTTGGTTTCTGCACCAGTCTGTCTGAGTGTGTTCTAACTGGTGTTGCATTAGAGTCAGACAGCAAAGGATACTCTTGTTGACAGACTTCTGTTTAAGTACTTGCGGTGTCTTTGGTACCTGCTGGTCTGTCTGGACCACTACACTCAGTCCGTGGAACGTTGTGATTTGTTGCTGGCTCAGGAACACCAGAACATTGAGGAGTGTCCGATGTAACTGGTGTTGAAGGAAGGGTCTCAGAATGTGAATAGTAGGCAGGTTTGATTCTGTGGACGGAAATTCAAACTGGCTTTCCATTTTTCAAGATGTCAAAATTTCTTCTCCGAGTGGGCTTGAACAAAAAAGGGTCTATCATAGGGCCTCACCAAAGGTCCCTTGCGGGCTTCATGGCGAACATAAACTTGGGTGGCAAACTGCAAATGTCCAGGAACACATGGAATTGATGAGCCATGATGTGCAGGAGGAGGAGGAGCTAGTTTCCTTAAGTTCTCTTGGAGCTCCTGAATGAAGGTGTTGGTAGGAACCAGTTTGTCTGTGCATGGGGTTGGGAGAAAGTCACCAGGTACTCTGACGTTTGTGCCAAAGGTGAGAAGAACAGGAACTGCATCGAGGTCCTCTTTCCAAGCTGACTGAATACCGAGTAACACAACTGGCAGTTCGTCCATCCAGCCTGGTCCATTGAGGCATGCTTTAAGAGCTGCTTTCAGACTGTGGTGGAACCTTTCTACCATTTCGTTGGCCTGGGGATGGTAGGCAGTGGTGTTTTGGGGGCTGACACCAAGTACCATGTGGAGTTAACACCACATTGCACTGACGAACTGGCGGCCTTGATCTGAGGTGATAGTGTCTGGAACTCCAAAACATGCAATCTAAGTGCGTAGAAGGGCCTTGGCACTGGTGATAGCTTCTGCATTGGGGAGGGGAATGGTCTCAGGCCATCTTGTGAATCTGTCGACTATGGTAAGCAGATAGTTGCAGCCTTCTGATAGAGGAAGAGGTCCGATGAGATCTACATGTAGATCACCAAAACGTCTGTCTGGAGGTTCAAAAGAAGACAATGGTGTTTTGATGTGGCAGCCAATTTTGCTTGCCTGGCATGAATGGTAGGTCCAGACCATATTCTTCACGTCCTTCTCGAGCCCAGGCCAGACGTAACGGGCTGAGATGGCATTGAGTGTAGGTTTGGATCCAGGGTGGGTGACAAAGGTTGTGTAATGTCTCAAAGATAGTTCTTGTTCATGATGGTGGGACAACTGGGTGAGGGTGACCTGTAGAAACGTCACACAGTATTTGAATGCCATCCAGAGAGACATCCTGGAGATGTAGAGACCCTAGTTTGGCACACAAGTCCTTGACCTTGGGATCACTGCACTGAACTGTGGCCAGTTGTGTGAGATCCACCGCAGGAACTGGTGAAGTACATGCAATTAATGGCTCTGAATTTGTAACAGGGGCCCGGGAGAGTGCATCAGATACAATGTTATCTGACCCACTGATGTGTCTGATATCTGTTGTAAACTCAGCAATGTAAAAAAGCCAACGTTCTTGGCATGGAGATCTATCAGTCTAACTAGTGAGAGCATGGATCAGCGGCTTGTGGTCTGTGTAAACAGAGAATGAACTGCTTTCCAAAATATACCTAAAATGTTGGATTGCACTGTAGATAGCCAACAACTCGCCATCAAAGGTGGAGTAATGTTGCTGGGTTGGTGACAAGTTTCCTGGAAAAAATGTGATGGGTCTCCATATGCCATGATGCTCATGTGACAACTCTGCTCCTGTGTCTGAGTCTGATGCATCCACAGAAAGTTTAGTTTCAGCTTGTGGATCTGGATGATGTAGCATGACTGCAGAGGCCAGTGCGGATTTGGTTACTTGAAAGGCAGTCTGACATTCAGCTGTCCAGATGAGCTTCTGGGACTTGCCCTTTGTGGCTTCGGTCAAAGGTAAAAGGCATTTGGCGATTCCTGGGAGAAATCTATGGCAGAAGTTTATCATTCCAAGAAAACGTTCAAGGGCCTTCTTGTTTGTTGGAGCAGGAAAGTCTGTATGGCATGAACTTTCTCAGCTGCTGAGACCAAATGTCCCAAAAAGTTCAAGGATGACTGACCAAAGAGACACTTATTGATGTTAACGACTAGACCGTTCAAGCTTAGTAAATTGAAAATGGTGTATAGATCTGTCTCATGCTGCTCTGGGGTAGTGCTTGAAACAAGGATATCATCCAGGTAAACAAAACAGTAATCTAAGCTCTGTAAGATTCCATCCATGAGCCGCTGAAAGGCTTGGGCTGCGTTTTTCAAACCAAAAGGCATTTTCAAGAACTCATACAGGCCAAAAGGTGTTATAACTGCAGTTTTGGGAATGTCTTCTGGTGTAACAGGTATCTGGTTTTAGCCATGAACCAGGTCAGTTTCAGAGAAGATTGTTTTTCCATGAAGATTGGCATTGAGGTCTTGGATGTGGGGAAGAGGTTAACGGTCAACCTTCGTAATGTCATGGAGTTTTCGATAGTCTCTGCATGGGCACCAGCCACCACTGCTTTTCTTGACCATATGTAAAGGTGAAGACCAAGGAGAACATGAGTGGCGAACAATACCGAGGCACTCCATCTCGCTAAATTCTGTTTTTGCTGCAGTTAGTTTCTCATAATCAAGGCAGCGGGCACGTGTGTGTACTGGAGGGCCAGTAGTTGGGATATGATGAAACACACCATGTTTGTTGTCTTTGAAAGATGGAACTAACAGTTCAGGAAATTCTTCTACTACTGCTTCGTATCTAGCCTTTGCTGGCTGTTGCTTTTGACTACACATGGAAACTCATGTGGGTCGTCCACGACCCATACCGCTGTCGCTTTTGACTACACACGGAAACTCATGTGGGTCGTCCACGACCCATACCTTTTAGAGACAAAAACCTGTATATTACTCCACAGCTTGTGTGGGTTGTGCACAACCCATACTTTGTAAGGAGACAAAAACCTGTATATTCTTCCAAAGCTTATAACAAAATATAGAAAAGGAAAACATATCGTAACAACTGATTACACACACATGCGCTCGCACACGCACTCACAGACTCACACAAACACATACACTCAGAAGAAACACATGCTCATGCATTCACACACACACACACTCACACACACAACTGATCACACACACAAACGCATAACACCACATGCATATACATACAAACCCTATTTATACACACAGAGATAGATAGATAGACAAATAGATAGAGAGAGAGAGACAGACAGAGAGAGAGAGAGAGACGGAGAGAGAGTCTGAGAGAGAGAGAGAGAGAGAGAGAGAGAGAGAGAGAGAGAGAGAGAGACAGACAGACAGACAGCGAGACAGAGAGACAGACAGCGAGACAGAGAGAGAGAGAGAGGACTCATAGCATCCTATGCACGCACAATCAAAGATATTCAGTCACACAGGCACATGCTATCAGAGAAAGGGATGGAAGGGCGTTATAGCTGAAGACAGGCGAAAGGGATGGGGCAGGGGGGGCGGGGGGGGGGGGGGGGGGGGGGGGGGGGGGTAGTGGGAGAGTAGTGGGGTAGTGAGGCTATTGAAAGTAAAACTTCTTTATTTTCCTTCACTAATTGCAAATTAAACCTTCTGAAATCACTATTAAAAAGGCATGGGTCGTGCATGACCCACACAAGCTTTTGAGGGGTAACCACATTTTTTTCCTCTTTAAAAAGCATGGGTCATACACGACCCACACAAGCATCCATGTGCAGTTAAAACGCCACCTTTAATTACTCATGAACTAATTAATGAATTTTTTTCATTTTTTGGCAAAAGTTGGCCTTTTAGGTGTACGAAGCATTTCTGAAAAATATTAAGAATTGGCTGTACGACCCACGATAGCCAGCGAAGGCTAGAATGAATTTTGTGTATGCCTGGGGTTTGACTAAGAGAGCGAACAAGTTGTGCATGTATCACAAATCTGCCGTCAACGGAGACCATTCTTCTGTTTGTGAGGTCAGTTGTCAGCTGATGAGAAGAAAAGAAATCTGCTCCAAGGATAGGCTGAGTGACATCAGCTATCCAAAATGTTTGTGTAAATTTGGCTTCTTTAACAAATTGAAGTGGAATGTTTCGCCTCATGTGTGTGCTTGTGTGTGACTGTGTGTGTGTGTGTGGTGGGGGGAGGGAGACGTGGGAATGAATAATTTTAAATAATGTTTGGTACCTTGTGTTCAGTTTTTTCTTTTTTGATAATTACGTGTGTGTCCTATTTGTAAATGCCTAGGGCTTATTTTCAAGATTAGGTGAAAATGCTAATAATAATGATAATAATAATAAAGTCTTCTACTGATACTAGCTGTATTGTCAGAATAAATTATGAAGATAAACTGTTTGCAATGAAAAGAATTCTGACTTCATGGACGAAACAACAGATAACCCCTTTTGGAAAAATAACAGTAATGAAGACCTTTGTATTCTCAAGAATTGTGCATCTTCTCATTAATTTACCTGATCCCCTTGAACAATTCATCACTGCATTAGAAAAAGAATTGTTCTCATTTTCATGGAATGGCAAACCAAGTAAAATTAGAAAGTCTGTTGTATACAAACAATAGTGTGCGGGTGGTCTAAGAATGATAAACGTTAGAGCTTTTCTTGCTTCCATGAGAAGACTCATGCCTGAATCTAGTTGGAAGACCCTTACTTTTAATATATATCCAATGTTGACCGATGTTGAATCTTTTGCTGCATGTATGCAGAATATGCAAATGTTGTCATACAAAAAACTGATAACCCATTTTGGAAGGATGTAACAGAATAGAATAGAATAGAATAGAATAGAATAGAATGTCTTTATTACCAAGTGTACTGGGGTCACAAGGAATATTGGGGGGTGGGGGGGGGGGATAGTACAAAACAAGGTATGAACATAAATAAACAAGAGAGGCAAAGCCTTCAAGACTCACTTGTGATACACTTAAAAAAAAAAAAAAAAAAAAAAATCCAAGCTTTTTATGTATTGAGTATAATTTCAAAATGTAATGTTTAAGATGAGAAAGATCAGTTTAAAGCAAATTAACTCCCCTAGCATTAATTAAGAGTAATTTCCCTTTTTTACTATCTGCACCAAAACGTTTGCAAAATAAATAAAACTTCCATGCTTAGCAAAAGAAGTTCCTGTTTGAACAAAAAATGATAATAATGACTGCTCTAGTTGTTGGGTGAGAATATCAGATCAAAGTGCCAAGTTTAGAGAATACAAAAAATATAAATATAACAGTAAATGCAGTTTGTATATAATTAGGCTTCATTATTTTATTTTTTTGTGCCCATCCCAGAGGTGCAATATTGTTTTAAACAAGATGACTGGAAAGAACTGAATTTTTCCTATTTTTATGCCAAATTTGGTGTCAACTGACAAAGTAGTTGCAGAGAAAATGTCAATGTTAAAGTTTACCACGGACACACAGACACACACACACAGACAACCGAACACCGGGTTAAAACACAGACTCACTTTGTTTACACAAGTGAGTCAAAAATCATACACAAACACAGATACAGTAGAAATTAGGATACATACATGTGCATATCACTACAAAAACTTGTGCATAATGACACATGCATGCACATACACACACAAATGAAGGTTTCAAGCCAAATGAAGGTTTCAAGCTAAAATATTGAGTTTTTTCTTCCTGTTGATGTACCTTGTAGCATGTGATTATCATCAGCATAACCAGAATCACTTCAGTTGATCAACAACATCATTGCTTTTGTTTTCTATCATGTTTTCCTAGTTACCATAGAAAACGTTTTGGGAAAAATCATACAAAATTCCAGCCACCTCTTCTGTACTGTACGTTCTGGCAGCAATGTTGACACACTCAACAGCTTTTCGCTTTATAAAACACAAAAAAAAACCCCATAAAATCAAGCCAAAACTTAATGAGAAATTGTTTCAAATACTCATCAAGGCAGTTGCCATTTGTAATGAAGTAAGCAGAAAGAGTTACTCATAATGATCTTGGCAAGCATTGAAAAAATGGTTGGAAACGATATTCCAAGGACATCAAAACTGCTTTTCTACAAGGTCACTTGTTAGAAAAAGATCTTTATATTAGACCTCCAACAGATTTGATCAAGAAAGAGATCTTTATGTTAGACCTCCAACAGATTCCACCAGTTGAGTGCCTATCAGACGTCAGCTGACATCCTACAAAAAGTGTTGCCATCGTGCCTACAATACGTCCACTGATGTCCTGCATATGCTCCGAAATTTCCTTCATTGGACTTGGAGTTTGGTTCAATTCACATAAACAGACTGTGAGCGGTTAGTCCGATGTGTCTGGATTATAAAAAAAAACCCTACTTAAATGAACATACATCAGGCAGAAGACCCCTTTCTACTCGATAATGATTTGCTCACTGGACAACGCAAACACGTGTGGAAAAGGGTTCGCATCATGTGCAAAAACAGGCATTGAAAACTTTGTCCAGTAAAGAGAGTGGTCCCAGTCAGTGGATTGACAAAATTTTGAAAGCTGTGCTTGTGATTATGGATAGCTGAAGCGATGGACACGGATCTTTCTTGTCTGATGATTGGTTTGAACAGGAAGGTGAATGACAATAAGACGACAGGTCAAATTCCAGCCAGAGGGTGTGGAAATGGGCGTGGCAGGTCATGGCAGTTGGGTGTCAGTGAATTATCATTTCAGTGCATATGGCCGGAAACAGACAATGGCCATTCCTCCACAATTTTCATGAAAAGCAAGGTTGAACATGCACTGGACATGAAACACATGCATTTTGTTTTTAACACTTTTTGTCACTGAATCTGATGGTTTACTTGTTTGAAGAGGAAGCAAGGTGGATGTACAGCAGACACTTTCATCGGCCCATGTGGAACTTGGAAGGAGTGAATGTCATCAAAAAACTTCACCCTCTAACTTGGGAAAGCTCTTAGCTGTCAAAATGCATGCCTGCTGAGTTTCTGAGAATGGGACTGACTTTTTATATATTGACTATAACCATGTTTGGCACTGTTGGGACAGTGATTCACTAATATGTCTACACAACTTGTGATTTCTTTTGTAAACTTATTGCCTGTTTAAATTTCTTCTACAGGGGAGCCCAGATTTTCCTTCATAAAAATGTTTACTTTCTTTCTGCATCTCCCATAGTTTTTTTTAACTAGAATTTTTTTAAATTCATTACCCCCGAATCCTCAAAATTCCCTGGCTAGGGAAGAACACTCTTTTACAAAATTCTCTGGCACTCAACTGGTTAAATTAAATCAAATTATAGTGCTTAGAGCCTCGCTGACCACTAAGTCCATCTCAAGGCTATCACTAAGTTAACATCTACTTCAAGTCAAGGGTGAAAAAGTACAATAAAAACTAATCACTGCTTCAATCTTTTCACTCAAAATGTTTAAAAATCTTCCAGTTTGAAATATTAAAATCTGATTTAAAAAGTTCACTTCTTTCAAGAAGCCCATTAGTGTCCAAGGCGGGATATCATGGAACAAATTCAGTCTAATGTCATGCAGATCCCAGCAGTCAATGAGCATGTGTTTCACTGTGAGGGGCTCGTCACAGGCAATACATCGAGGGGTCTCTCCCCTTTTAAGAAGTAAGAATGAGTGATTTTTGTCTTGGGAAAATGGATTAGTGCATATCCATCAAAAAACATATGTGGACTTCAATTCTGCAGTCGAAATAGAAAACAATATAGTGTTATTAACCCTTTCACTGCCAGGAAAATAAGATTTAAGTGAAATCTATTTGCCAGGGTTTTCCAAAAAAAACGGGTACAAATTTTCAAAATATTCTGTGCTCTTTGTTATTGGAGAAAGACCCACAAAAGTATATATCTCTGAAAGGTAAATGAATAAAGAATACAAAACACATGACATTTTCCCATTTTATATATTTTTAGTGACATGCTGTAGTTTTTGAAATCAGTGTTTTGTTTTTTGTCACATTTTCAACTTGTTCATTACAAACACTTGTCAGATAATTCACACTAAAATATAATATTTTCTGGACAAATGGATATCTAGACACACAAAATCATACTAGAACAACCACAATAAAAAAAAAAAATTAAATGAAAAAGAGATAGATACACAATGCATTGTGACTTCTCCATGTGATAATATGGATGTGAGGCCACACCCCCTCAGTCTCCAACCCCCCTCCTCTTCACCCCTCTCACACGGTCACTTTATCCACTTCTCATCAGACTGCGTTGGCTGAGTGCCAAGAAAATCACTCACACACTGTCCTGCTAATGATTCGGTCAGTCTGTCATCTGCTATGACTGTACAGCCGACATCACTCACTGATAGTCATATCTTGGCTAGTCTCTTGATTGCTCCCTTTTTTTTCTATCAAATCGTCCTATAAATGTTCATCAATGTCTTCTCCTTCAAAGAAAGCAATCTTGGTTGATTTAGTTTGCCACGATCGCATGTCTTGAGCACGGTGTCAGTCTGACATTTTATTGAGTGAGCGAGGAGAGGAGCCAGACAAACACTGCGGCCAGTAACCCAACCAAAATGTTCAAATGAAGGACTGCCTCATGACATTGATGGTGTTTCTAGCTATGAACAGAATCTACAAAGATTCTTCGAGCTAAAGCTACCAGCATTTTTGTCAACTAACTGAATGCAAAGCAGGGAAAAGTCAGAATATTTCAATGACGAGTTATCTCGTCATTGTGGCAGCAAAGCGTACATGCTTGCCATGAAGAGTTATCTCATCATATAAGCAGCCTAGGGGTTAAAGGACTCTGTGTTACAGAAGCTGAGAGGGATATTTTCAGGTGAAAATGGGTCAGCTGCTGTCTGTTGCTTATCAAAGCAGACCAGACATTCTATTTGATATTTCGAATTTGATGAGCTGGATAAAACTTACAACAGTCAGTGACTTAAGTGATCTTAACAAAGTGATCAGAAAACTGAAGGCTGAAGACATTTCATTGAAACTTCAGACTCTTGTACAGTCAAGCAGTTTTATGCTAAAATACTTGCCAACAACGAAGATGTGTTCAAAGATGCCAAATTCATAAAAATCTCGATTTTCATTATTTTGACCCTTATGAGGTGTTTATATGCATAGCCAAGAATAACTGGCTGCGACTTAAGCCAGGTTTTTGCATGCTGCGTCCCATTTAATGTGTGTGATGTAAGTTAGCAACAATGTTGTGTGACTTGCATTTGTGAAATCTATTGCTGTCCATGCATCAAATTCTAAGGTAAACACTTAGTGATGTATGCATTGATGTAACTTCCCTATTATGCAAAATAAATTATTATTACTATTTTAGCTAAAAAAGAGAACATGACTGCTATTCATCGATTTGTCAATTTTAAGATAAAAGTGCTTAAGTCTAGTTGTTGTTTTTTTAAACAAAACTAAACAACAACAAACAGAAAAACAAAACAAACAAAAAACTTACATGGAAGCACATTTCTGTATCTGTTTAATGATTTGTTTTCTGGAAGTTTGGCTACCTCCATGTTGTCTGTTGCCTTCATCTGCCGTAGTTTCTGAAACATGTGAATAACATGTTAATTTCCTTCATGACTGAAAAAATGTCTAAGCTGACAGAAATTGTAAGGTCACTGCTGTCATCAACACATCATGATCTTTATATTGCAATAATATAATCTTTGGCTCTTCAATCACATGAAGTATATGTTTAAAAAAAGAAAAAAAGAAAAAAAAAGACAACACCAACAACAACCAAAAAAGACGTGTGTCTGTGCAAGTGTGATTGTATAGTTTTGTACATGTGCTTTCTAGGATTTTTAAAATACAAATTTTCTATTTTATACATACACCTTAGTTATAAAAAAACAACAACAACTGGACAGTAAAATCCCCAGTTTCTTTTGGTGTACTGAGGAGGGTGGGGTGGAGAGGAGCAGAAGCCAGAAACTGATCACTGGTTCAATAAAAAATGAAGTTACATTGCTAAATAAACTGTCAAATTATATATAATGTTGGACAGTGAGTTGTTCAAAAAGAAAATCTAAAATATTATCTTTCATCAGTAAGAATGGCCACTGCAAAAACAGACAAATATATAAACTGAAAATGCATCTAGAAAAAAATACTTATTATGATGATTCTAACATCACATCACAAGAGATAAATGATTTAAAGACAGGATACATTAGATTTACCTCAAACTCCAACAAAGGTTCTTCTTGTTCAACAGCATCTGCCAGAAACTGCAATAACTGTACTGTTTTCTCCTCAACTTCTTTTGTCATCCTCAATATTGGCAATGACATGGATGTCAGATCTTCAGGTATCTCAACTGATGACAATTTTTGCGCATAACTTGTACATTTCATTTTCCCTTCTTCATGCTTTTCACACATTTTGTTTGAAAGTCCACTGACTTCTTCATGCACAGGCAGTGGTGAATATTTAGATGAACAACAATAATCCATAATTCTTGGGTTGGATTGCAGACAGGATTCAGCATGTATGGTGGATGTGGGTGGGTACTGTTCTCCTTGGTCAGGTGTACTCTGTTTCCTGATGCCAGTGGACATTAGCAAATTCTGCTCCCCACTGCCAGGTTTCAAATTTTTTGTGACCTCCTTGTCTTGACTGTCAAGGACGTTGATAGCTTCATCAAGAATATCATTAATGTTGTCATCATATGGATAGTCACTGCTGTATGTTGAACTGCTTGGAGTTGGATGACTGTTTTTCTTACTACCAGGATGGCTGTCATCTCTCGGCAGGATGTCAGTCCCTTCAGTATCATTGCTGTCAAAATGGCTTTCAGAGGATCTGTAAGAACATATATCATTTCCTATTACCCTGCATTATAATCAAATCTATTAAAAACATGGTTTATAGGTGGTCAAATATTTCAGACAACAGACTACTTTTCAAATCCATGAATTCAAACTCCACAAGAGAACCAATGGACTTGGCTTACATATTTTTCTCAACAGACCAAACTAGGTCTTATCTGCCTGATATCTGTCAGCTGTCATGGCCTTTCTGGACTTGGCATGATACTTCCATAATCCAACACTGGAAGAAGAAGAAGAAGAAGAAGAAGAGAGGACACTGCAATGCAGATAATTCTTATCATAACAAGACATAAGTCCCATGTCCCAAAGCAGAAAATCCCCCTAAAATTATGGTAAATTTTAAATACTCATTTTGACACAACTCATGCATACTCCAACAGGGTCTGATTCCTGTCCTGAGTAAAATAGTAGTTCATATTGGTCAACAAGTAAAAGTAGGTATGGCTAGTAATCTCCCTTGGTATAGGTATAAAAAGCCCTCTTTGGAGGCTGATAATGGAGGAATTAAAGAAGTAGGGAAGACAGGAAGGTGTCATAGTAAATGTGTAAAATTAAACCTCCAGTGCTTGAAAATACTTCCAGCCCCCCAAAAAACCCCAATCATTTTGTGTGGAAAAACAAAGATTCAATAGAGCAAAAAAGCACATTCTCAGTCTTTTTTCTGTTTCTTTTCTTTTTTTCTTTTTTTTTTCCATTTTCAAAAAAATCTTTATTCATTCATTTTTATTTACAATACACAAGACTCAATGCTAAAAATGCAGATACAATACATCACACTCAATTAATGAATAAATAAGAAAAAGAAGTTTAATAAGATATAGGACATAAATAGGATATTGCATATTCTGCACTTCTTCCTCATTATTATAAGCTGCATGAACGACAGAGAGAAACAAAAATACACACAACTACAGCATATAAAAGACAGACAGACAGACCCCAAAAACAAAAACACAACAACAAAAAACAAACATGATACAAGGACAAAACTAAGGATGCTTTCTTTACATAAACAAATGGGAAATTATACAGATGTCTGTACTGCATTTTTTTGTTACCTCTATATATAAATTGGTAATACAATACACTCATGATGCAAGCTGACATTACCACAAGACAAAGCATGAAAAAGGGCAGAGCTAATATATATATATATATATATATATATATATATATATATATATATATATATATATATATATATCAACTGAGTAAATAACAGAAGGTAACACAGGGTAAACTGAGGATCCTCTTCTTTTAACTACGGCATTGTGAAACCACTTGGACATAGTTCATTTTTCTACTAAGTTCATGTATTGTAGCCAGTTTATAACACATTTGTGATTTTCCATGTTCAGTAGGTGTGTATGTTTTTCAATTCTGTACCTAACCTTCAACTCAGTCAAAAAAGTTTGGATATTTGATCTGAGTTTGTTTATTCTGCACCTGTACAGAAAGAATTTTCCAAAGAATAATAGATCTAATATGTCATCAGTTCTGCTGTTTTCTTCAGTTTCAAATAGAACAAACTTATTATTCAAGTTTAGGTCAGCACAATTTTGACAGTTTTCTTGTAATCTTTTCCAAAAGGGAAGTGAATACCGGCAATCATACAGATGATTTACAGTGTCTTCTCACTACAACAGAAGTTACATTTGTCATTATTTACTGAACCCATGTTTTTTAGAATTGTATTTGTCACAAAGATCCTATGACAAATTTTAATTTGAAACCATTTTAATTTAACATCTTTTAATTTGCAAATCTTTTTCAATATTGCTTCCCAGTTTAACCATGTATATAACTTTGAATGGGGGTGAGTAGATGGATGGTGGTGGCTGTTTGAAAGGGAGAATGACTGCCGATTTTTACCCCTTTTATATCCAAAACTTTATTTCACAATTTTTACAAAATCTATGGCATGCAAATTACAAGTATGCTACTTTTTACATGTATGCATTTTAAGTGAAAATTGCTATTATCTCAGCTGTTTAATCATGTGTGTGTGTGTGTGTGTGTGTGTGTGTGTGTGTGTGTTGTTTGTTTGTGTGTGTGTTGGAGTGTAACAGTTGTAGTACTGAGAGTATATTACTTTGTGGGTTTTGTACATTGTGTTTTTATAATATGAATGATTCTGTTTTATGTTTTTGCTACTTTTTATGTGTTTTCTTGTTTCACTTTACTGGACTGCAAAGCGCTTAGAGCTGGCTCATGCTTGAATAATAGCGCTATATAAAAATAAAATATTATTATTATTATTATTAACTTTTCCTCCCATGTCATGAATGATTTAATGCTAGATACTTCTAATTTATTCATTAATATTTTGTAATATGTCAAGAACCTTTATTTGCACTCTATTTGCACTCATTAGGAGTTGTTTAAATTTTGTGTTAATTTGTGCCACATTACTTTCAATCTCAATATTCTTATTCATATAATATTTAATTGAGTGAATGCAACTTAGATACTCCAAAAAATTAAATCTACATCTGAACTCTGTAAAATTAATTTTACATCTGATCTTCTACGAAAAAGACTGAAATGTGTGCTCACTGAATACTTTTTAATATGAAAATTTCTATTTTTGATTGCATGAGAGCCTTCCAAATGTCCAAATGTAGAATTTCTTTTTTTTTTTTTTTTTTTTTTTTTTTTTTTGCTGCCCCGTCATCTGCACCGTTTCAGTGGCATTACTCCCACGCCGCTCATTTAGATTCCCCCATACAAGGCCACACCCGGGTTTGTCCGTCGTAGTTCCAGCGTCGGCAGTCCACAGGGAACCATCGTTGTTAGGTCACCAAGAGGCCACACACCAGAGGAGACCCTGCACTGCTGCTGAGTCACTTCGGTGGTGTTCAGTGGTGCCTGTTCTGTTTTAACGTATTTAGGACACCACCTACTAAGCCCCCTACTAACGACAATAATGGCTTAGTCGCGGAGCCAGACTGAGTGAGCGTCTCTCCCAGAGTGGAGACCGCCACCACGTCCCTCAAACAACAACCCCCCATGAATCTGCCGACACTGACGACATTGACAGGACTCACCCCAAGCACGGAAGTGGAGGGGTATCGAAACTGAGGACACCATGAGAGCAGGGCATGAAAGGCCACAGACTTTGAGACTATTTTGTTTCTATTGATGACGATGAAGGAGGAGGAGGATGACGATGATGATGACGATGTTGCTATGGAGGTCCATTTTGGTTTTGGACTGCGTGACAAGGCTGTACTCTACGCTTCCTGTCATAATGATATCCCGGCGTTAACCAGGCCCGAGAGATACAGACACTTGCAGTGTTGGTCAGGTAATTTGAGCAACACACCCAAAGACGCATCCTTGAAGTGGATGACACTCGACTGTGTGGTCCCAGTCTCCCCATTTAAGCCCACAGCACACTCAACTCTGGGTAGGAGCCGGCCACGGGCCGAAAAACCCACCTCCCCTGGGATTCGAACCCGCGTCCTTCCAGCCGTCAGTCCGCGACGCTAACCACTTCGCCACGGCGGCTGGTCCAAATGTAGAATTTCAGTTATTCGCTTTATGGGTTCAAATGAATTGGCTCATGTTGTGTTTTAGCTTGTCATTTTCTTGACAAATCAAAACCAGCAGAGAGGCTGGCTTAGTGAAAGCAAGTGACAGTGAAGTTTATAAGGCTTAGTGAAAGCAAGTGACAGTGAAGTTTATAACCCCTTTTGAACGAAAGAGAGACAAACTGTAAATGTCCCAGATGGCTTATGCCAGGACGTTAAACACCATTTCAGAGAGACAAACAATGTGGTTGAGATAGTGACAGTTCACAAAGAGAGAAAATGATAGTGGAAACCAAGAACAGGCTGAGAGCAAGAAAAGTCTTCAACTTGACAAGCATTATCCCTGTGTTTATTGTGCCTGTGTATGTTATTGTTAACCCCTAGGCTGCCTATATGACGAGATAATTCATCATGGAAAGCATGTACGCTTCGCTGCCACAATGAGGTAACTCGTATCAAAATATTCTGACTTTTCCCTGCTTTGCATTCAGTTCGTTGACAAAAATAGTGGTAGCTTTAGCTTGGGGAATCTTTCTAGATTCTATTCATAGTTAGAAACACCATCTGCGTCATAAGGCAGTCCTTTATTTGAACATTTTGGTTGGGTTACTGGCCGCAGTCTTTGCCTGGCTCCTCTCCTCGCTCGCTCAACAAAATGTCGGACTGACTTCGTGCTCAAGACATGCGATCGTGGCGAACTAAATCAACCAAGATTACTTTCTTTAGCTGATGCTCAGAAAGAATTGAAGCATAAATTCGAAGGAGAAGACAGTGGTGAACATTTATAGGACGATTTGATAGAAAATAAAGGGAGCAATCAAGAGAGTGGCCAAGATACGACTATCAGTGAGTGATGCTGGCTGTTCAGCTCTAGCAGATGATAGAAGTCACCAAATTTTTAGCAGGACACAGTGTGATCTATTTTCCTGGCACTCAGCCAACGCGGTCTGATGAGAATGAGAACTGGATAAAGTGACCTTGTGAGAGGGGTGAAGAGGAGGGAGGGTGGAGACTGAGGGGGCATGGCCTCACATCCATATTATACCTTGCTTAAGTCACAATGCATTATGTCTCTATTTCTTTTTCATTTTTTTTTATATTGTGGTTGTTCTAGTATGATTTTGTGTGTGCAGATATCCATTTGTCCAGAAAATATGATATTTTAGTGCAAATCACCTGACTAATGTTTGTAATGAACAAGTTGAAAATGTGACAAAAAACAAAACACTGATTTCAAAACAACAGCATGTCACTAAAAATATACAAAATGGGAAAACATCATGTGTTTTGTATTCTTTATTCATTTCCCTTTAAGAAAATATATACTTTTATGGGTCTTTCTCCAATAACAAAGAGCACAGAATTTTTTGAAAATTTATACCCGTTTTTTGTGGAAAAAACCCTGGCAAACAGATTTCACTTAAATCTTATTTTCCTGGCAGCGAAAGGGTTAAAGTGATTATTTTTTTAAATTTAATATGGGGACCCTTAAAAATCCTGGAACGACCCCCAAAATTGACACAGAGGGTTCTTGGGACCCTTACATTTTATCTTTATGGGAAACACTGCCTTCAGGATCATCATCTCCTAGCCCCCACTCATCTCTGCTGCTGTTAGAGGGGTCAAAATTGTTCTGATCACCAGCCACAAACTGGCAAACATTTGTCATGGGAACTTGTGTTGCCATGGTAAATGCTGATAAAACATCTGAACTTCATTAATTATTCTTTACTGTTTACATAGTAAATGCAGATAAAATATCTGGACTTCACTAACTATTCTTTACAATTTACATTTAATATGAAACAAAGTTATCTGGAAAAAAATTTAGTTCTGAATGAAACTAATCATTTAAAACCACCATTAAATGGCTTTACACAGTCACATCTGGCAGTTGCAGCCTCTACTGCTTTTCTTATCATTAATATAATGTTAAGTTGTCTTTACTTGAAGTTTCCACAAATATGATTTTTGTTGTTGTTATTGCTACATGACTAACAGGAATTAGTTTCATATACAATCAATATCTGCAAGAAATCTACATATAGCCATGCATTTATCAGACATGAAATAAAAATAATAAATGTTTTTTCACATGTCTGTGTAACAGAGACTTAAAAAGCTTTCAGGCCAACAGCCGTGTTCTGCCATCTTGGATTTCTTCATTTTCAAGACTCCACTCTGTGCTACCTTTTGTGTAATTTCTCTTCAACCATGAGTTAATCTGACTGTGATAGTGACCAGATAATGTCAGATAGTGAATTTTCTGACAGTTGGAACCCGATGATGATGCTGAAGAGGGGACTATAAGCATGGAGCAGTGAAATCTGACCAGACCCCGTTTTGACCCAGAAAGGTTCGTGAGAGAAAGTAGGACGGGCAAACAAAATCTATGTAAACGTTGCTCCTCTGTTCAAAGTCATGCTTCTGGATCTCAGAATTTGTTCCTTGCATACCAGCCATGTATCTTTTACAGCATTTTACACATTTGAAATGATTGCTTGTAAAATTCAAGGCTATTTTTTGATGATATCAAGTCTTGCTATGGAAGCAATTCTTTTGTTTACATTCGAACGTGAACTGTGCTCTCACCTTACTGGTTGGTTTTAAAATTAGCAGAATTCAAGTATTCAGACTAAAAACTCTTGTATACAGTGCTTTTTATTATATATTTATTATCTTTTATATCTGATTTCAGAGCAGAATTTATAATACAATGATATAGATCCAGGGCCAAGCAGATAGTGCCTCCATTTCAGCTTTCATGTGTGCCTGGATTCTATTTACCTGATGACGGGACACATGAAGATGCAAGGAGGTTCACCACAGTCACAAGTTTTTTACTGTGAAATTGGTATCCGCACTTTGTGAATAAACTAATATGTATGCACAACAGCAAGGTCCTGACAAGGACCTGTTCACCCTGTCTGAAGTAATATTAGAAGGAACTGTAACCGCTGTTACCTCTTGAAAAAAAAAAGAAGAAAAAAAAAAAGAAGAAAATTTTCTGTGAAGTGTGAAGCCTGTGACACATTTTATTGTTTTCAGAAAGAGAAGAACTGTCTTCTTCTGTCACACAGCTAGTCTGTCACTCAGGTTGAACAGTGAATTGTGATTCCTATCTTGCCAAAATATACATGACCTGTACTTTTTCGAAAGATACTTTTTTTTTTTTATCTTTCAAGAATAGTTCCCTTACTCAGATTCAGCTTATTTAGACATTTTTAGCAGTGCTGTGACGGCCTATCATTATGTGTTGAATAGTAAGAATCAATCTGTGAAATTCGGTGGTCTGTTTGCCTACCAGTATTGTAGTATGCTAATGTTCAAGGTTAACTCACTCCAGACAATGGAACGCTATAGCGTTCCTGACGATGGAACGCTATAGCGGTTTCGACAATTAAAATTTTTTCACATTTTCCTCATGGGATAGCATAACAATCGCAGCTACACCAGGCATTGTGAACATGTCAAGGGTTGAATGGAAAGTTTCTTCATGAGATTCCGTAACAACACACTCCACAGTGAGCCAGCAAGTTCAGGACCCCACACGACAAGGTAATCTGCATACGTATCAAAAATGGCGTTGCAGGTGATACAAGTGGAAATTTTTGGAGCAAACTTGATCACGACAGTGGCTTTTACTGCTGCTAAAGTGATTGAAATGCTTCAAACTGAAGGTTTTGACATCAACAAGGATGATGAAGACGTTGATTAAAGTATCTGCAGTGAAGAAATCTACCAGCAAGAAGGTACTGATAGTGACACAGCTTCTGAGAGCAGTGAAGAGGAGGGGGGTGGGTGTTCACACATGAGAAGAGGGGTCAGTGGGTCAATTACAGTGAGTTTCATTCAGTTACTTTGTGTTTTGTATTTTTTGTGATTTTTTTCCTAATCCTAACAAATGGGTTGTCTGTAGGGCAAAGCAAGGGAGAAAACTATTCGTCCAGTGTGAGTTAATTCTGACAATGAATACAATGTTACTATGCCACATACCTGTCAGCAGAAAACAAGAAGTGTTTCTTGTATTATTTTTCAGTTTGTATGAAATACCCTGAATGGATTTTGACAATGCAGCTTGTAGATTTTTTTTTTTTTTTTTTGTACACAGTTTACCATATATTCTTATGTATGAGAACCGATCTGATTAGATGCCATTCATGACTGACTTACGATATCATTATAAAAAGGATTTAATGTGAAAGCTTCTTCAGTTTTCTTTCAATTGATATACAACATGGGTGGTTCACATGCTCATGAGTGTCTCATTGTGTGTTGAATTATGTCAGGGTAGAGATTTTCAATGGTTTTTTTTTTATGGTAATGGGTGCTATCTTTCTGTGTGCTAATAATGTCCTAAATCTGATAACATTATAACAAAGTATATCTGATATCACTTTGTGGTCCATGTCAAATATCCTGACTGATTTTGAACCTTGCAGAAAATGTTGTTCTTTGAGACTTTCTGATAAAAAAAAACCCACAAAAAACCTATCATTTTTAGCCATAAGGCCTAATTTGAGCTGACATCCATCTCTGATTCATGTTATCAATAAAACATGGATTTCTTGTGAAAGAGTATTCAATTATCTTTCATTTGGTACATAACATGAGTAGCTTGCATGTTGGTGAGTGTCTGATATTGAGTCTTGAACGACACCAGTGTAGTGGTTTTAGCAAAACTCAACCTTTTCCACGAACTGGTAAGAGTTAACCCTTTGAGCCCTGTGTCGTGTTTTGCTATTGGTTGACATATTGAAGAGCCAATCAGAAAAACCGTAATATTCTGACGTCAGCGAACGTAGTACCAACATGGCCGCGCCTTTTCACTGTGTTTTGTGCATGTGCTTTGGATAAAAAAGATCGATTTCTACCATGAAGCGTGCAGAGTCTCAACCTGACACACCTCCTTTGATCAACTGATTCTGCATGCTCAGATTCATTTTCAATATCACTATCTGTAGCAAAATCATCCGATTCGAATTCCACCTCACTATCAGAGTAATCATTGTCATACTCTACTTCCAATAAATCATCAAGCATATCAATTACTTGCTGCGTTGTGTACAGTTGTTTTCTCGTATGTTTTGTCCCTGATTTCTGCCCTGACGGGCCAGGTTGAGACTCTGCACGCTTCAAGTGTTTACGCACCGCTCAACCGGTGGCTAGGCATTATGTCATTTTTCTCTACCACCGGAAAAGCGGTGGTCAGGGCTCAAAGGGTTTAATACCAATTATTTCCAAATTTTGGCTCAGGAGCTCAGGCAGAAGGGTTAAAACTGCTCAGGAACTCAGGGCTCAAAGGGTTAAGAGTTAAGAGTTACACATGCAGGACCTGTATGAGACCGAGAAGTTTGTCATCATCTGAGTTCAGGATGGAGGAGAAAGGATTTACCACCACCACCCCTTTTTTTTCCACCCACTCCACTCTTTCCCCCCACCCACCTTCCTTCCCACTCAAGGCCTTCTGCCACATCCTGTGACTTTTCATGATGATACCCTAAGCTTACTTCTCTGTCCATCCTTGCTTCCTTCACTGGTTAATACTCATAACTTTTGCCTTTACCTCCATTTTCATTTCCAGTTAATACAGTCCCTGAAGACAGACCTACAGTCTCAAATATTAGATGCCTTGTCATAACTGAGTCTTAATTACAAAGTACAGTTTTTATAAATGTTCGTTCCTTTTGTAATTTTTATAGACTCAGCAGTCACCTTTCATTTTTTCATTGTTCCTCTAACTTAATCTTTCAAAAACATGAATTGTACTCACCTGAATATGGAAAGTATTACACTGCCAGTGGCCTCCCTCAAAAGTCGAACTGCCTTTGTATGACTGCATCCAATCAGTGATTCTCCATTCACCTACAACAAATCAGCAGCATATTTTTTGCAAACACTTTAATGAAGTTCCACATAATAAGCAATTTTGATTATGATTTTTAGCTGGCTGAACAACAAAGTATATTTTAGCTATGTAGTTTAACGTTTCTTTATAAATAAAACACTCTTGTTTCATTGTGAATGTTTAAAATAATTTAAAAAAAAAATAAAATAAAAAAGAAAGAAAGAAAAAAGAGAATGAAATAAAATGAATAATAAAAATAAATTGAAATATATATATGATAATAAAAAAAATGAAAATAAAAACACAAACAAGCATGCAAATAAAGAAAACCAACCAAATGAAGTCCTAGTGTCCAAGGTGTTGTAACTGAACTAAAATATCAATAACAAGAGAGGCAAGGCCTTCAAGACTCACTTGTAACATGCACTTACTACAACAATTGAATCAAAACACACAAAAAATCAATTGCAAAACAAAAGTCATGTGCACCTCCCAACATAAAAATACAGACCACACAAAGTTGTGTTGAATTTCACATTCGTTATATAGGCAACCTAGGGGTTAATGTTATAATGCAGTGCGAACTGCCCTTAAGGAGATTCTGCATTTTCTTTTTTCTTCTACCTCTCTAGTTTTGGTAGAGTGTTATTGTTTATATGTGCATTGTTGAAAATGTTTATAAGTTGTCATAATGTACATGGTACTGTCTATTTGACTGGATCAGCACCACTGATTCATCCTGACTTTCGAATGTACTGATGGTAGATTCGACAACAATATGCTGTAACTAAATTCATACACGTATTGTTAACACATTAACGTTACATTTTTCATAAAAGTTTAGTAGAATGACTCAGAACATTACAATATGTAAGAAGAGATGTCTTTCATTTCTAACAAAAAAACCCCAATATATTCTTATTTCAGAATACACATTAATTTCAAACCCAGATATGGATAAATAACACAGAGCTGAATGGGGTTACCAATGCTATTTTGCCTCATAAAAAACAAAGTCAAGAGGTGTCGCAGTCCAATTTAACAATAATTTTGAATTCAAATTTTAAACAAGAAAGGCAAGGCCTTCAAGACTCACTTGTGATACACACTGAAAAGAAAAATTTGAAAAAATAAAAGTTTGTTGAAATGTGTTCTCTATTTGTTATCATAATTACATAAAGCTTTAAAAAAAAAAAAAAAAATCAAAGCAGATTCGAACCTCAGATGTTTGGGTCGAGAACAAGTGTTTTTGTGCACTGCGCTAATGCAGCATTCAATGAAGACGTTCAAAAAATATTATTTGAGCATATTCTTTTAGCGGAATAAAGCCAGAATGGTAATCAAAGTGAAAATGCCTTTTGAATCATGTTATTTTGGTATATCTCGGGCATTTATGAATTTTTTTCAAGTCCGAGGTAAGTCTGAGGTAAAGGAGATGTTCCCATCACCTGAAACACACTGCCATATGTGTCCTATGTTCACAGATCTGCAGAACACTGTGTTTGACAAGAATCGAAACTGTGACACTGTCCATTCAATTTCTCTGTTCATTCTAGTTAATTCAGTATCCACTTTAAAACATTCATATGCAGTAAACACATTGATGATTATTTAAGAAATTCTTTTAATTTGTTAAAGAGACATTGCCATCGCATCAGGCTTTGCAACATGTTGTCAAGATCTGCACAAACCAGTGTAGACAAGTCTGATTTTAGTGAAACGGTCGATTAAAATTTTCTTTTATGTTCGTTCTAGTTAATTTAGTGTCCACTTTAGAATATTCATATACAGTAAACACATCAATGATGTAATTAGTGTCACTGTATGTGTTCTGTCCAAAATTTGTATTTCTTTGCTTTTAATTGTGAAAAGGAAAAATGAAGTCATGGCGCCTTCTCACAAAACGTTCAGGCAGCTGCAAACGGGTAACAGCATTTCGGAATCCAGAACCAGCATCAACGAAATAAACTGTTGATGATTCAGAAATATGGTTAAATTCGGGTATTATTGGTATGACTGTGAAGAATTTTTTTCCTACTATGTTGAAGCCAAATTTGGTATTGGCAGACAAAGTATTTTCAGAGAAAATGGCAATGTTCAAGTTTACCACACACACACACTGAACACCAGGTAATAACGTAGACTCACTTTGTTCACACAAGTGAGTTAAAAAGCATATATAGATTTGGGTGGAAATTACATTTTTGTCTCAGAGAGACAATGTAATTGCATGAACAAAGATTTTTTATCATTAACATTTATGGCCCCAACAAAGACAACCCTGGTTTCTATCAAGAGATTGCAGAACATATTAAAGAATAAAGAACACCCTATTCAGTATTAGCAGGAGACTGGAATTTAGTACTGAATCCAAACATTATGACAGCTATGTGGTTCGTCTGTCGGAATCGACGAGGACCATCTAGTCATCCTGGGGGGGGGGGTTGGGCTCTGTGGGTGCGCAGATGACTGATCAGGCCAATTTGAGCCCGGAAGGTTCTGACGCAGTGTGTACAGGGGATGGTGGCGGCTGTTGGGGACTTGCTGGCACTGCTTTTCCTGGCCTGTCTGCATTGCTCTGCTCCAGCGATTCTGTTGGTCTCACAGGATTTGGCGCCTTTGTGGACAGCTGAACGCCACTTTGGTCTGTCCATTGCATTCAGCTCCCATGTGTCGTGGCTGATGTGGAAGGCCTTCAGAGAAGACTTTCAGAGTGTCTTTGAAGCGCTTCTTTTGGCCTCCATGGGAGCGCTTGCCATGTTGGAGTTCACCGAACAGCCGTTTCTTGGGGAGCCGGTGGTCTGGCATGCGAACTACATGGCCTGCCCAGAGCAGCTGGGCCTGCATCAAGATGGTGTAGATGCTGGGCAAGTTTGCACGAGTGAGCACCCACCTCTGTGTCAGGTATCTTCTCTTGCCACTTAATGCCAAGAAGTTTTCTGAGGCTGGTGGTGTGGAAGTGGTTCAGCTTTTTGGTGTGGCATTTGCAGACCGTCCATGATTTACATCCATAGAGCAGTGTGGTGAGAACTATGACCTTGTATACTTTGAGCTTCATCTCCAGGGTGATGCCTCTCCTGTTCCAAACGTTCTTATGGAGTCTGCCAAAGGCAGTGCTGGCTTTGGCGAGTCTGGCATTCACCTCGTCGTCAATGACAACTGTGCGAGAGAGTGTACTGCCCAGGTATGTGAACTTGTCCACCGCATTCAGTCGTTGCCCGTTGATGAAGATGTTTGGTTCAATGTAAGGCTTTCCTGGAGCTGGCTGGTGCATCACCTCAGTCTTCTTTGTGCTGATTGTGAGGCCAAAGTTGTCACAGGCAGCAGAGAACTTGTCGACACTGTGTTACATGTCAGCTTCAGAGGCAGCGTTGAGAGCGCAGTCATCAGCAAAGAGGAAGTCGTTGACGGTGTCTGTCCTCACCTTGGTTTTTGCTTGAAGCCTCCTGAGGCTGAAGAGTGAGCCATCTGTGCGGTACCTGATGCCAATGCCTACATCAGCGTCTCTGAAGGCATCTGCCAGCATGGCTGAAACATGAGACTGAACAGGGTGGGGGCAAAGAACACACCTTGCTTGACTCCATTGGAGAAAGGGAATGGTTCTGAAGTCTCTCCGTTGTCTTGGACTCGGGCCAGCATCCCATCGTGTAGTTGCCGTATGATGGTGATGAACTTCTGGGACATCCGTACTTCGCCATGATTCTCCAAAGGCCATCTCTGCTAACAGTATTGAAGGCCTTGGTCAGATCGACATAGGTGGAGTAAAGGTCGGCATTCTGTTCCTGACACTTCTCCTGGAGCTGCCTGGCAGCAAACACCATGTCGATAGTCCCGTGTTCTTTCCAGAAGCCACACTGGCTCTCTGGTAGGAGACCTTGCTCAAGGTGCGCTATGAGACGGTTGAGTAGCACTCTGGCCAGAGTCTTGGCCTGCGACAGCCAGCAGGGATATTCCACGATGGTTGTCACAGGGCCTGACGATTTCCTTTGTGCTTGTACTGGTGTATGATGGAAGTGTCTTTGAAGTCCTGTGGAACTGCCTCATGCTGCCAGATGAGCTGGAATAGCTGATGAAGCTTCTCAGTCAGCGCCATACCACCTTCTTTGTAGACCTCAGCTGGAATGGAGTCTGAGCCAGGGGCTTTGCCATTGGATAGCAGACGGATAGCTTCTGGGTCTCCTCAAAGTTGGAATGGCATCCAACGACTCACTGACTGGCACCCAGGGGGTCGGTCGATGGCTTCATCATTGATGGTGGAGTACGCTGTCAAAGTGTTCAGCCATCTCTCCAGGATCCCATCCTTGTCAGTGATTAGGGTAGAACCATCAGCACTGAGGAGTGGAAACAGATCTGGAGGTGGTGGGACTGTAGACTTCTTTCAGGCCGTTATTAAAGTTCTTCATGTCATTCCTGTCTGCAAAGCCCTGGATCTCATCAGCTTTGTTGCTCAACCAGGATCCTGCATCTGCTGCAGCTTCAGCTGGATGGTGCTGCGTGCGCTCATCAGATGTCTTTCTTGACTGTGACTTGGATCTTCAATGTGGGCTCTGTAGGCTTGGCATTTGTCTTCCAGCAGTTGCTTGATTCTCAGTGCAGTTCTCATCAAACCAGTCTTTGTGCTTCCTGGCAGAAGGCCCCAGGCACTCCATGGCAGTGTTGTACACCGTCTCATGCAGTGCGCCCCATGCTGCCTCCACATTCAGGTTGTCCAGCATGGTGGACTCAAGGCGTTCCTCCAGGGTGTCAGCAAAGCTCTGCTTGATGTTGCCCAGCTCCAGCTTGTTGACATTCAGCATCTGGGTGCTTTCATGCCCTGAGGCGTCTCTTGGGCTGGATGCGGAGGTTGAGTTTGGAGACAATAAGGCAGTAGGCTGTCCAGCACTCAGCGCCGCACATGGCCCTCATGACTCGTACGTCCTGCCTGTCCCTCTTCCTGACGATGACAAAGTCGATGAGATGCCAATGCCCAGAGCGAGGATGCATCCATGACGTCCTGTTTACGGGTAGGGAGGCAGAAGACAGTGTTTGAGATAAGAAGGTTGTGCTTGGCACATTCTGAAGAAGTAGCTGACCATTGCTGTTACAGTTGCAACCCCATGCTCCCAATGACACCCTTCCCAGGAGGTGCTGTCACAGCCAACTCCTCACGTAAAAGTCACCAAGAATGATGAGCTTGTCTGGCGTTGGGAACAGTGGTGATGACAGCATCCGGTCCTCGCAAAACTTGTCCTTGATCTCTCCGGGTTGGTCATGGTGGGCGCGTAGGCGCTGACAATGATGGTAAACTTCTTCCCATTGCATAAAGGGAGTTTCATCGTCATCAGGCCGATCGTTCACTCCTTTCGGGGGGCCAGCCAGCTTGCCAACGAGGGTTGTCTTCCTGCAAAGCTAACTCCAGCCTCACGTCTCTCTTCAGGTCCGCGACCTCTCCAAAAGAAGGTGTAGCCTGCGCCTCGCTCACAGAGTTCGCCTTCTTCTGCCAGGTCTGGTCTCACTTAACTCACTCGGGACGACAAGTTTTCTCCTTGCTTTTCCCCACAGGACGGCCCATTTGTAAGGGTTTGGAAAAAAATTACAAAAAATACAAAATACTGTGTAAGAAAATGAAACTTTCAGACTTGTTTATTATGTGTTGAGCTATTACATATTAAAAAAAAATCAAATTTATCATCTATTTTTACAGTTTTGCCATATGCAGAAAATACTGCCAATTTTTTCAGCCCCGAATCACCATACCCATGCTCGATTTCTGCATTAAATTCGCTTTCTTCTTCGTCATCATCCACCTCTTCAATGTCCGACCCTTAGTTTGTAGCATTTCAAGTACTTCGGCAACCCTAAAACATTGCCGTCACTGCCTTGTTCGTTCACAACATTCGAGAAGAGGCCCTTTGCTAACAGGCGGCAGCGAGGCAGACGACCGGTCAGTGACTTTGTCAGCGTGTGTGCGAGACAGGCCACACATCCAGACTAAACCAATCATACTGTTCGATTGTGGAGTGACCCGAATAGCGCACTCTGCTTGGCTAATCACAAAATCACGTGTACAGCGCATGAAGGAATTTACGTTCGGAGAATGCTATTCCATTCCTTTCGTCCGGAAAGAGTTAAGGCAGCGATGTCGATGTTGTAACCTGGCTAGTTTCACTTGCAGTGAGTGCTGTGCATCTCTGTGGTCTGTCCAAGTTGCCTCTGTCCAGAAGCATGTTCCATGTGGCAAGGTCAATGGGGTGCTCCTGGTTTTCTTTTCTTTCCTTAGTGTGTCGACCGCTTGAGTAGGGTCCCCGTCAGCCGCGTATGCTGACTAGGGTGGTGTGGAGCAGGTAATGTTTTAGGGCACCTTTTCTAGCCCTTTCCTCATGCCATGGAGGTGAGCAGTGCTGTCTCCCGAAGAGGGCTTCCAGTTTGCTCAGGGGGGCCGTTCCACCGCTGCTTTCCCTCCCGTGAAAAAACGACCCTATGGCCTGGCTGCCCTGTGTGCCAAGGACCCTGCCCCCCCCGGCTCGACCCCTGTGTCCCCCACCTTCGCTTTTGTCGCTCGCCGTCCCCAGGGCTTGGGGAAAAATTGATGGGATGGGATGAAGGATGATGATGACTTGCGCAAAGCTTTTGTTTTATTGAGGAGGAGTTTGCCCCGCGACCCACTCTCTGGTCCGAACCGCTTTACCAGTGGCAAACAAGTCAAACAAATGAATGGAAAAGGAGCAGTGGGGTGACCAGGATGTCCTAGTGCCTCATCCGCCCTCAGCACTCCACAGTGCTCGCTGCAACCCCCCCTTCCTCTCCTTTAACCCTGAAAGGTTTCTTCCGCAGAGTCCACCGGATCCAGTTTCACGCTTGGGAAAGACAAGCCCCAATTCACCTAGTTTAGCCACCTGCAAAGCCTTGCTCGGGGTTGGGGCGCTGCTGCATGCTAGCAGCTTCAAAACCCAAAAAGAGCTGGGGGCCAGTGGGGACCAAAAGAGGGATGAACCCTCCCGGAAGACTTGACAAAACCCCCCCCCTAGAGGACTACCCCTCCCCGTGCCCCCCTAACCCCCATGACAACTAAAACCAAAACAAAACCCCAAAGGTTTGGGAAAAAGTAGAAGAAATGAAAGGTTTTTTTTAGATCTTTTGATATATGGCGAGAATTCATCCTATCGACATTATACCTTTTGAAATCCCAGGCCGACAACAAATAACTGATTTTTTTTTTTTTTTTTTTGTTGATTTTTTTTAATTTAATTTTTTTATGTAACACAGAAACTACATTGCAAACTTTAAATTATCCCAGGCATAGACAATCATTTACTGTTGTCAAAAAATTTAAGAAAATGACGAAAAAAAAACAACAACTTTGGAAATTAAATGTTCACTGCAAAAGACTTTTTTATGCTGCGAAATTCAGAACGTCTCAAAGATAGATAAAAAATATGCATAATGTATGTGAAAAATAAGGGAAATTTGACAACACGAAAGATAGATTTGAAAATATCACTCAACTATTTTTTACGACTTCTAATGAAAATCAGTCAAAGACCAAATAAAATTCCACATTTTAAAAAAAAAGGAAGAAGAACAACAAAAAAAAAACTCATAAAGGAATACACACATTAGAAAAAAAAACTCAGAGTCCTGAGATGATATATAAGAGATTAAAGAGAAAGAGAAACACAAAAAATTAAGAAAAAGAAAATGGATGGGGTGTTATTACATCAAGGGCAAGGTGGATTCTCGGGGGAAAAGACACTAATTATTTTTTTAGTCAAAAAAACTAAATTTTTTTTGTAAGTAAATGTTAACTCACTCCATCCAAAGTTTTTTTGCCCTTGCAATCCCCGAAAACCCAGGGTTTTTTATAGGAGGAAAAAATTCTCAAAAAAAACAAATAAACACCCCGAGAATTTAAATTTTGTATGTGATTCATGAATTTGTTCCATATTTGTGCAAAAAAAATAATTTTTACCACCATCTTTTTGTTTATCATGGATTCCCTTTTTTGTGTATTTTGTAGCATTTTTGCACCCATCAGAAAGGGAACCAATGCCTTTTAACACTTAAAATGTTTCCACATCACATCCTAAAACCCATTTGAGGAACGAAGCCTAGACATGAAAGAGTATGAACAATGGTGGAGAAAATTGAAAATCACGCACACAAAAAAAAAATTGTCTCTACATAAAAAAGGGAGTTCACGCACACAAAAACCTTATTATCACTGACAATAGTCTTGTCGGAGTGAAAAAGCCAGGGGAGGTATGTTGATCCCGGGACAGCTCACAACCCCAAATGGAATTCCACATTTTGGACCCATTTTTTCAGTTTGGTGTTTTGGGGTGTTTTGGCGCTTTTAACAGGGCTTCACAGACTTGCACTTGCAGTAGCTGGTCCTCATATCCACTCCACCATGTTTTGGGATGTAGTCTTTACGCAGCGGCTTTTTCTTTCAGACGTGCGTGTGTCACACTGACCATGAGTTTGGCAGCATGACGTTGTCAGCACAGAACTGGTATTTGGGGGGTTGGCCACTGCACAGAACATGCCCGCAAAACCCTACACCACACAAAAGACATGCAGTCGACCTTTTTTTTTTTAATGTTTTTAAATATTTGTTTGATTTTTCCCTTGTTTAATCTGAATATTTTTGGAATGGGAAAGGGGGAAGTTTTTTTACATGTAGTCAAAAAAAACCACTTTAGATTTTTTAAAATTTTTTTTCAATATTACAAACAATGATAACAGTATCATCAGTATTAGTACTATTACTGTCATTTCTACAGCACCTTGTTCTACAAATGAACAAGTAAAACAGAAATTAAGTAAACATATGCATGCAATCACACACACACACACACACACTTGTACACCTGAGCATGTGACATTATTTTCTTTCACACACACACACACACACACACACACACACACATATATATATATCTATATATATATATAATATATATATATATATATATAATACATACACACTCACCATTTTCAGTCCATCACTGGTAAAACAAACACCAGCAAAGTCCATCCGTTTCCCTCAGTGATTTCGTTGTCAGTGTCGGTCAGCTGGCACATGGTCAGGACTCACTTTCCTCTCCACTGTAAACACCCTCTTCAGTGGCCGAATCTATTCTAGTTCATCGGGATATGGTTCAAAATCACTGTCCGATGAACCAACATTATCTCCTTCAACATCGGAGCCTTCAGTTTGGATCATTTCCAAAGTAGCTTCAACGCTGTGTTGCGTTTGACCTCTCCTACCGTGTCGAACACTTCGACGCGACGCCATCTTGTCAAACAACTTGCAGAGCTGACCGAGGGTATGCTTCGTTGTCGTCTGCTAATGAGCGTGTCACTGCACACACGCTGTGTGTGTGAATGAAAAGTTGGCCGGAGATAACTTAAGAATCAGTTCTGCTTTTGAGTTTCATATCCGACACGTCACTCCAACAGCGCGACTTTTCAAAATCCAAATCCGCATATGCGGACAGTGGCATCGAACGCTTTTTCCGACGACATCCGCATAAGCAGGCAATGGCAGCGAGTGAGTTAAAGTGCAAGATAGACATAGCAACACCATAACAAATTCCAATGACATTGTATGTGAAGTAAGTAAATCCTTTTCTGAGTTATATGAAAAACGAAATGTAAAAGAATGTGATATGAATGAAATAGTAGAAAATCTTCCCGAATTCACAGAAGTTTCAAAGACTCTAGAAGAAAAATAGCATTACAAGAAGCAACCACTGTACTAAAAAAACATGAACAATAACAAGTCAGGGAAGTGACGGTTTTACCTGCAAATTCTTAAAAAAAAAATTTTTGAGGCAGATTGGGGTATTTGTTGTGAAATCACTCAATGATGGATAGAAAGAAAAGAACTGTCAGTTACTCACAAAGAAGGAATTATCATTGTATCCAAAACAGGGGTAAACCTAAAGAGTATGTAAAAAATTGGAGGCCTATTACCCTTCTTAATGTCATATACAAAATAGGATCTGGGTGATTAGCAGGTAGAATAAATTGTTCTGCCCTACATTAATCAGCAAAAATCAAACAGGATTTGTTCCTGGAAGATATATAAGAGATAATATCAGACTGATATATGACATGGTGTACTATTTGAATAAGACAAATAGGCCAGGATTGTTATTATGTACTGATTCTGAAAAAGCTTTGATACAATTGACTGGGTCTTATGTGAATGCAATTAGAACTTTCGGGTTTAGGGACTGTATTTGCAATTGGATTGAAACATTCTAAACAAAATTAAAGATTTTTACCAAAACCTATACAAAGAAAAGAAAGGTAGATCGCAAAACCGAAGTATGACACAACATTTCCCCCAAAAACGAGTCATTTCCAACCTCTTTCCATGACAGGAAACTTGGGGATATAAATTTGTCTGTCGAGGAATTCACACAGGGCCTCTAGAATCTAAATAAAGACTCTGCCCCAGGCATTGATGGATTAACCCTTCGTTCTACCTACACTTTTGGGAAAGACAAAAATGGCTTACTTCAATTGCATTATTTCACTGGTCCAAAAAAGGACGACTACCTTATCCGTTAAAGAAGGGTGTGATTACACTATTACAGAAGGTCAAAATCTGGACAAGAATAATTAAGTAAAATTTTAGACCAATTACATTGATGAACACAGATTAAAGATTTACTCAAAATCTCTTGCCAGACGTCCCGCAAAAGGAAATAAAGCAGATAATAAATGACGATCAAGTTGGTTTTATAAAAGGCAGAAATATAACTTCTCATCTAAGGCTTACGATGATCTTACTTCATATATAGATAAAAAAAAACAAGGGGGTGCACTAGTCACCCAGATTTTTCCAAGGCCTTCGATACTCAATCCAAAACATCTATCATGGGGGCACTCGCATCTTAAATTTTGGCCCAAAATTTAAAACCATCCATCACAACCACGATGGTTCCGTCAGAAAGTTGCATCCATAACGGAGGTTGGCTATCAGAATGGTTTCCGCAGAATTTAGGAATAAGACACGTTTGCCACTGAGCCCTACGCTTTTTATCATTGTGTTGAGATCCTTGGGAAATTTAAAAACAATCCGGAAAAACCAGGATATAAAAGGAATCTCAGTTCAAAATGGTTCATCAAAGCAACAACAAAAGTCAAACAATTCACAGATGATACAACATTAACAAGAAAAACGAAAGAGACATTAAACCAGCGATCCAAATTGTCGAACAGTTTGAAGAGTTCTCTGGTCAAAACTGAATAAGCTAAAATCGAAAGGTAAATGGCTTGGTACAAAGAAAAATGAAAGCGGGAAGGTTGATGAAATCCCAATGATAAACGGAAAACTGAAAATCTTGGGAGTCTACTTCTTGGCCTCTACGCGGCATTGCTAATCAAAGAAAACTGGTCAGAAAAAATTGAAAACATCCTGAGAATAATAAAGACACGGGAACGCAGGAATCTTACACTATATGTTAAAATAATACTGGCAAAAACTCTGCTTCTGTCACAGCTCTCATATATCTCGCAAGCATTGGCTATACCTAAAACAACTCTAAATTGCATCAACAGTATTGTATACAGATTCTTATGGAAACGCAAATACAACAATAACAAGAGAGACAAGGCCTTCGAGACTCACTTGTGATACACTTTAAAAAAAATCCAAGCTTTTTATGTATTGGAGTATAATTTCAAAATGTAATGTATTAAGATAACAAGATCAGTTTAAAGCAAATTAAGTCCCCTAGCATTAATTACAAGTAATTTCCCTTCTTTGCTACCTGCACCAAAACGTTTGCAAAATAAATAAAAATTCCATGCTTAGCAAAAGAAGTTCCTGTTTGAACAAAAAATGATAATAATGACTGCTCTTGTTGTTGTGTCAGAATATCAGATCAAAGTGCCAAGTTTAGAGAATACAAAAAAATATAAATATAACAGTAAATGCAGTTTGCATATGATTAGGCTTCATTTTTGATTTTTTTTGTGCCCATCCCAGAGGCACAATATTGTTTTAAACAAGATGACTGAAAAGAACTGAATTTTTCCTATTTTTATGCCTAATTTGGTGTCAATGACAAAGTATTTGCAGAGAAAATGTCAATGTTAAAGTTTACCAGGGACACACAGACACACACACAACCGAACACCGGATTAAAACACAGACTCACTTTGTTTACACCAGTGAGTCAAAAAGGCTTTCGAAAAGATAAAGAGAAGCGTGCTTAATCTAAAATTAGAAGAAGGTGGCTTGAATATGATAAACGTGGAACACCAACAAAGGATGTTTCTTGCAAAATGGGCATCCAAAAATTTGAAGCAGAAGACAGGTCTTTTTGGACACTATTAGCTAAAAAACAAATGTTTCCTTTCATGAACATTCATTGCACTTTCAATGCAAACATCACCCCAAACGAAATACAAGGCTTAGATAAGATGAATTCGGTATTTTGGAAAGAATTCCTAAAAAGCTACTACAGCTTTGAATACAGAATGACAAGTAGAAAACACGCGGACCAAACCAATTTGGAACAACAAAAACATTAAATACAAAGGGATTTTTTTTTTTTTTTCACCAGATGGGCAAAAGCCGGTATAAACTACCTACAAGATTTGTGGACTACTGGAAATCTAATGACGTACGAACAGATAAAAGACATGGTTGGTTCTCACTCTGGCTTTCTGTTGGAGTACAATGCCCTGATCAATGCTATACCACATGCATGGAAGCTGAAATGAACAGAGACCCTACACAATACACAGTTGGACACGAAATCAACACAGACAAGGGTTCTTGAGTACATTACGTAACAAAATGAATCTGAGAAATAATAAACAAAAAAACAAACCCTGACATATGTGCAAGTCAGTTCTGGAAACGAAAGCTAGCTGTAAATATAAACGATTACTTTACCACAGCTCGTGACTCTACCAAAGAATCAAGACTAAGGCTGCTTCATTTTAAGTTCATTCATAATATTTACTCAACCAACATTATGTTGCATAAAATGGGGGTAACAAATTCAAACAAATGCAAGTGGTGTGAAGAGGTTGACTTCATTGAACACTCCTTTTATCAATGTCAGAAAATGTCATCTTTTTGGAAAATTGTAACAATATATCTTGACACATTTTGAGCAGCACATCAATATTAGTGAAAAAGTAACTCTTTTTGGACTTCCCAGCTCTTTAAACTGAAAACAAATCTCAGAAACCAAATAAATCATGTCTTACTAATAGCACGACTAACAATCTCCAAGTTCAAATATGGAAAATGTAAACACTTAGAACTAATATTTGATACTGAGATAAACATGAGAGTGAACACCAGGGATCGATTTTAAGAAAGCACTGAAAAATATTGAAATATTGAGAAAATTACAACCAAGGGAGTGAAAAAAAAGAGGGAGAAAGAGAGAGAGAGAATGGAGAGAGAGGTGCATGCTACATTGCTTTGATGTCGCAAGAGATGCCTATGTGACTATTGTGTTCATGTTCTCTCTCTCTTCTCTCTCTCTTTTCTCTCTCTCTTTATCTATATATATATAAAAATATATATAAGAGAGAGAGAGAGAGAGAGAGATAGATAGATAGATAGATATATTTATTATGTATGTATCTAAGGAAATAAAGTAAATTTAGGGACAATTTAGGGAAAATGATGACAAACAAAAATAGGATAAATACACACACAGAGGCTCGCATGTGGGGCACTCACGTGCATGGTCATTACAACTAATGGCAATACATGAACGACCCGACACCTTTGTGGCCTGCCACCAAAAATTGAAGAAAACAAAGAAGAGGAGCGGACGGAAGAATGCCCGTACGAAGAAAAGAGGACAAAGGCAACAACTGGTGGAGAACCAGAGGAAGAAGATGAAATGTATCAGCATGATGGAAGAATAAGCCCAAGACAACAACAACAAAACAAGCTGGGAGTTCTGAAAATGAAGTCAGAAGATAAAGGCGACGAACCACAGGACAAGAGACAATTACAGAAAACACAAGGAGAAAACCCACAGCATACAGAAACATACAATAGCAAAACAGTCAACTTTGAACCCTTAATAGACAAGAATGGACATAACCAAATACAAGGTACATTACAGATATAAAAAAATAAGGTTGGTCTCAGTACAGACCAGTCATCCCTGTTTACGAAAATGTTTGATTTCCCTATAAAAAAATTAAAAAAAAGAAAAGAAAAAAAAAGGACTGAACATTCTATAAAACATTAAGGTCACTGAATATAAAAAGGACAAACATCTAGTCGGTTTCAGTGAGGTGCAGACATGGTGACCCTATTTACACCTTATCTATTTATTTTATGTGCTGAAATTCTGGCAAATATAAAGGCAAAACAAAAAAAATGGAGGGTTCTATGAAAACCAAATTGAACAAAATGGCACTATTTGCAGATGATACTCATCAGTCTTTGCAAAATGGAGATCAACTTTCGTTTGAAGAAACAATTAGAAACAATTAGAGTCTTGGGTAGTTTTGGCAACATAGCGGGCTTAAATATGAATTTTGAGGAAAACATCAGTGGTTGGGGTTTGGAAGAGGAGAAACCAACAGAAAAGTATGCACCACATCTTGAAATGGAACTGAAACCCCAGAAATTTAAAAAATAGGAATTGGTTTTCGCTGATCCTTTCTGACTGTGAAAATTTATATTGTGGTGAAAGTTTATGGAAATTAAACAAATGTACCAGGTTTGGGTAAAAAGAGTTTTAACACCACTAGGCAACCCGCTGTTCTGAATTTTATCAAATCATATATTTATGGACACTTTTATGCACGCTTACGTGTACTTTTTCTTAAAACTTGTGTGGAATCAGAAACAAGACGGATTAGCAGAAAGGTAGCATGAAAAAGAAGAAGGAAAGGAGGAATAGGATTTCAGATTTGAAATGCTTTATGCAGCTTTTGCATTTTTTTTGCTTGTTTGTTTGGGTGCTCTTTTGCCCCTTTTCTTCTGAAAATCTTACCCATTTTCTTTACCTTTCTGAATGTATTGTTTTTCATTTGTTTAGCCCTATAATTTGTCTATTGCTGTTGTTTTTTGTTTTGTTTTTTTACTGGAATAAAATGTTCAAAATGTGAAACAATTAATTAAAAAATCATATGTAGCCTAATTGTAAGTGAAGATGAGCACAAATTCAGCCCTAGGGTATGAAAAAAAAATGAGGCAGTTCTCAAGTGCTGATAAAATTATGGTGTGAAAGCACCGAAATCAGAAAAAGTGGTGAATGATTTTTTTTTTAAAGCAACAAAGAAAAGAAAAAAAAAAAAAGAAGTGTGAACAGAGCAGAAGTCTTTGACCCTCCTTTCTTTAAGAAAAAGAAAAGAGAAAGGGGCGAAGTCTTTGACTTCTTTCTTTAAGTGAAGATCTCCTTGTTGGTATACAGTGATCACCAGACAAACAAACTGACAGAACTCCCTGAAAAGGTTTAAGAGTGACCTACACATTAACCCTTCACTGCTAGTTATGTTTCACTACAGCCGTATGATGAGGAAAATTTTCAGAAAAACAAGAAAAAATGCCAAGATTTTAATTTGCTTATAATTTTTAAAAATAAATACTGAAGATGTATGAATGCATAAAAGTATATATCAAATGAAAGGAAAATGAACATGATTTTGTTTTTAATACCTCAATGTTCAAATAATGAGTCCAATCTGGACACAAAAATGCCTAAAAATGCAATAAAAAAAAAAATTGGGGGCTGTCATTCCATATGTAGGTGCTACACATCAGAACCAGGTTATCAACAGTCTTTCTTGTGAAGTTGTGGTCACCACACACACTAAGCTGAGCAACTGTGTCCAGGTCCTAAGACTCAACACAGTCCACACAAAGAATGAAAAGGGTTTGTTACTCACCCAAGCATCTATTGCAGAGAAAATGCTGTGTGTGGCTACTTGCGGAAAGGAAACGTCTTCAAGACACAGTGCTGGTTTGCTGGGCAGTTGGGCAGTAGAACCGGCACATCCTTTTACTTGCCCTTTCGTCCAGCTGACTCTGCACCTCCTTTGTAGCTGGGCTTCTGTGGGGTAGGTGGAAGCATCAATGAAGTTTGTCACACAGACGAACAGCGTGGTCATCTTTAGCAGTGTCTGGGTCTTGGTCACCATCAAATCATGGTACTATTATATCCTTCTGGAAGTCCAGGAATGTATGCTGTTAGCCTGTATTTTGTGTAGAGGATGTGTGATTCAGCATGGCTATTTGTAGAAAATGTTTACACACAGATATTTGTACACTTCAGGGTTTTCTTGTGGCATCATAGGGCTGCAGTGTTGGTCATGATTGTCATGGACCCATGTTTTAGTTGTAATCCAAGGAATTGCTGAGGCTTTATTTACTGCCTTTGGTCTTGATGTGGCATGGGAATTTCAGTTGAGGTTTGTGGCAAGTTGTCAACTCCGATGGCCAAGGATGGAACATCATGATCATACATGCTGATATTGAAACGCATTGCATAAAAGACTAGTTTGTTGGGGTTTTTTGTTTTGTTTCTTTTTTTTTTTTTTTTTTACATTATAAAAAGGTATGAAATTTTACCGTTTTATTGACTCACTTGTGTAAACAACGAGAGTATGTTTTTAACCCGGTTGTTTGGTTGTTGTAGTGTGTGTGTTGTGTGTCGTGATAAACTATAACATTGCCAGTACTCTGCAAATACTTTGTCAGTTGACACCAAATTAGGCATATAAATAGGAAAATTAGTTCGTTCAGTCATTTGTTGTTAAAACAATATGCACCTCTGGGATGGGCACAAAAAAATAAAAAAAAAGAAGCCAAATTTTATGCAAACTGCATTTACTGTTATTATTTATATATATATATATTTTTTATTCTAAAACTTGCACTTTTATCTGTATTCTGACACAATAACTAGAGCAGTCACTGTTATCACTTTTTTTGTTCAACAGGAAATTCTTTTGATAAGCTGGAAGTTATATTTATTTAGCAAATGTTTTGGTGCAGTAGTAAAAAAGGGAAATTAATCTGTAAATTTATGCCTATGGGACTTTAATTTGCTATAAACTGATCTTTATCATCTTTACAATTACATTTGAATTTGTATCAATAATAAAAAAGTTGTGTGTTATACTCGCAGTGTACAGGGCTTTCACTATGTTCATTGCCCAAGTGGTCTTTTTTTGGAAAATACTAAAACCAATAGGACAGTGGATTTACAGATCTATTCTGGCTTGAAGATCATGGGCAGAAATCATTTGTGTACACATATTTATACACATTCAAAGCGTGTCATATTACTTGCTAAGTGAACGGCGAAATTTTGTTTCAGTTGTTGACCTGCCCGTTCAATCCTATATTTAATCGACAAGACACGATAACATAACGTAATGAAAGTGGTGAAGGCATTGTGAATTCCTATCATTACAGGGATTATGTCCCAAACTGCCAAAAATACTTCAACAGGAATCAGTCGGAATTCCTAGTTAAAATTAATAAACCAGGTGAGTTAATACTTGAATTGATGAAAGTAAAAATTTCCAGTCTTGACTGGTTGTCAAAATGAAGTCCTTTTCACTTATAAGATGTTTAGAAGTACTGTACTTTGCTCTACATGTGATTAGATTAACAAAAAGGAGGAGTTTGTATTATACTCATGTTTGGGTTTAAATTACTTACATGTCAAAACTGATGCAAACTAGGACTATTGGTTGCTCTGCTTGGCCAATTTCGCGCGGCTAACAGTGAAAGATGGGCCACCGCTCTCAGCAATCAAACGCCTTAAAAAACTATAAGCGCTTAATCATTACGTGGGCCATGAAAAAAATGCCCCATGTGAACCACGGCGGAGACTGGGGACGGACGGGCAAACGGGCGGGGCATTCGAGTTTGACATGGTAAGTATATTTACACCAAACATGGAGGTTTAATACAAATCCTCTTTTGGGTGTCCTATACTGTACATGTCAAAACAGATGCGATTTTAAAGAAATGGAGGAGGGCAACGCCTACTGGTTCATATGGGGAGCCTTGTTGTAACTGAGACGGCAGGGTTCAGCCGGACAAGGAAATCCCCTTGGAAACGTCCGCTGGTCATACTCGGAAAATTCCTGAGGTAGAAGTTGATGAAGGGATTCTCAGACGGCAGAAGGTGCCTCAAGAATGGCTGCGTTGGCATCTGAGTGCTGGAAGGCAAGCCGAAGTAGCTATGGCCGCACACTTAGTGTGCCCTGGGTTGAAGACAGCTGATTATCTCCTGTGGATGAAGAGTAGGCTCTACGCCTGGACTTGGGAACCTGGCGGGAAATGGTGCTGAGCGATGTCTTTTTTGTAATTCTCCATTGAGGGAGATCGAGCAGACCTTGAGAAGAAAGCCTTTAGGCGAGAACCTATCAATAATATTTGAGGACACCGAAAGGACCGGTGTATCCTCATCTTGTTGGGCAAGAATTCTCAGACATAGGTTGACCCTCGGAGATGGGGAAGGAAACCTCGGGTCTGGGTTTTCGCCAGAAATAGGGAAGGAAACGAATAGTGATGGAACCTCTCTGTGGAAGGCCAGAATTTGTTGCATTTCACTAAGCCGTGCAGCTCACTTTACGATGCCTGTGGACAGCCAGAATGGAACGTGGTCTAGAGGGTGAGGATGTCAACAGGAATAGTCCCAATGGTAGGAAGGGCTGTTTTGATGAATCCTTCACAGGACAAGTCCCAGAGGGGCATTTCTGGGGTCTCTGGTTCTTCAGAGGGCAACCCTAGCACCTTCTGAGCAGGCAATCCACTTCAAAGGCGGACCAACTAGCTGTTAGCATTGTGGTACAGATAGGCAGACCTGTCCTCGCACCGAACTAGCGACAGGGATGAACCGAGAGGAGCAGAGAGCCGAAAGTTGGCCAGTGCATGTCGTAAGGTTCGTCGGGGTAATGCCATGAGCTGTACACCTCGCAACATATCTTCAGCGAAGTCATACAAAGTCTCCATTCCCTGCCTCTTGCTCTGGTTGACTATGGAGAGGAGGTCCAGAGGAGGCAGACCCTGGTCAGCACCAGCCGACACGAGGCCGAGAGGGGTCGAGGCTTCAATGATGATGCTGACAGTTCACCGCACAGAGCATGCTTGCTGGTGGAGCAGTTGAGGATTGGATGCGGAGTGCCGAGTGAGGCTGCCTCAGCAGATGCGATTTGGTTTCAAGTTCCAGGGGTGGGGGGGAACATGTGTCGGGGACTGAAGGTCCGGAAAACAGGTCTGGGTGGCCTTTCGGCGCAATGAGGATCGGTGCGGGTGTTCCAATCTGTCTTTCGTTTCACTTGGACAGAATTGGAAAAGGGAGGAAACTCGGAGGCAATCAGACTGCTCCCAATTAGAGAGAGGAATCCATGCCACGCTTCTGGGTCGGCAACCGAAGACACGGAATGTGGGAAGTCTCTGTTGAACAAGGTCCACCATCGGCGACCGAAACCATGTCCCACACCCCTGAGGGATGTCCTTGTCCAGGGGTGCACTCTGTGGCATGCATCTTGGCCTGCTAAGGAGCATTGCAAGAGTGGTTTTTCCTGATCAGTGTCTCGCTGAAAGTGCAATGCCCTTGTGTGACCAAACGGAGGAGAGCCTCAGTCCGCATTGAGAGGTCTGCCGAGTGCGCTCCCCCCATTTGTTTCACATACATTTGCGAGTTGTCTTGTCGTGAAAAAGCGGATGAGTCTTGCCAGTGGCTCCCCATGAAGTGCAGGAGGTCCTGCGAACTGCTCCGTTCAAGAACATTGATGTGGCATAGGCCTCCTCCAGGGACAAGTCCTTGCTGCATGGAGTTGAGTCATGTGCGGCTCCCAGAAGGGGGAGGGTCTGTGAAGAGTGCACTGAAGTGTAGGTGGGGCAAAGGGACCCCCTGGTGTCCTAAGGGGGGTGATTAACCACTTGAATTTCACTCGAGGAACCACTCGCCCAGATATCTGGGTATCCCATTGGCTGAGTGCTTGGATGGCGTAACATCAGTACCTCAGGAGGAGGGCGCGTGAGAACCCTGTCCAGGGGAATGAGAGGTGCTGTGGATCATCATGGACAAGAGGGAGGAAAGTGTCTGCGCTGTATCTTGGGAGGAGTGGCGCAGTGGCTGAGGAGGCTGCCAGACGGGTACCAGTTGATCTGGCGCCAGAGAGACTATCATAGACCGATGTCGAATATCGTCCCTAAGAAGTCGAAAAGCCTGACATGGGACAGATCGTATAGTGGATCGAGGGAAGCCCAGTTGGGAGCAGGTCTAGAAGTTGGCGTATGACTCAGGCACCTGCCTGGACTGGGCAGATACGAAGTCGTCAGGTTACACAGAGCAATGGATTCCGAGCGAGATGGGAACAATTCCGCACACCAGGTTTAGACAGGAAAGGGGCAAGGGCAGACCAAATGGGAGGGGGGAATGGATCCTTGTCTCCACACGAACCTCAGGTACGAGGGATGCGAATGGAAGAGTTATGAAATAAGATCTTCAGATCGAGTGAGGTGGCAATCCTTGTGATGGTCTCCCGATTTGGCTGTTTGTCATCTTGAGTTTGATTTGCGGGAGATTTTGTTGAGGGGGGACAAGTCCAAACTGGTCTCCACCCTCACGAGACTTTGGATCACCAACAACCAGCGTTAAAAAAGGGGGGGTCCGCGAGTTGAGGATATAGCCCCATGAGGAGTGGGTGCGATATTCTTTTTCTAGGAGTTCTCCTGCTGTTGAGTGAGGCACTAAGGAGGAAGAGGGATCTGTTGAGGGGGGAGATCCTCCACCCAAGACAGCATTGTACCGAATCTAGCACCGGAATAATCCGTCGTTAGAGTCCTGAGCACACCCCTTGATGTGATGCCGGGACAAGTTTCCTATTGGAGGGGCTGAACGAGGCGGTGTGAATCGGGCCAGTATTGGGGGGGTGCTGCCTTTGGTTGGGCATGGCGGTGGCTTGGAAGACTAGGTGGTTATTTCTCGCCATGATCGGCACTCTAGCTTGAAGGCGGGTGGTATATGGAGGCCGGTGGCCAGTCTCTTCAATGGAAGATAACCTGGAGCCATGGAGGTTGTGGGCCAAATATGAGGCACTCCCTGGTTTGTCTCTGCCCTGTGGCTGAGAAATGGAGGGGAGGAATGGCCCGAAGAGGGGGAAGTGCTGCTGTGCCTGGGATGGACGCAGGGCAGCATCTCTCCACAGGAATGTTAGAGGAGGCTGAATGGATACGCGCGCTTAGCCACAGTAGTGAAGTGACGGCTGGAAGCTGTGTTGCAGCTGCGTGAGACCAGTTGCTACCTATTGCAAAGGTTTGTTGTTGTAACCTCTGGTCGGTTGAAGAGGCCGGCGGGAAGAGGAAGGGAGACCTAGTCTGATTAACTGGACCTGTTCGCACATGTCATTGGCCCTGTGAAGGACGTGTGAAGGTGTACGCCGTGGGGAAACCTCGAGGGGGCGCGGGGGGCCAATTTGGTCCACCTGCAAAACGTTATAAAAGGATAGGTTAGCTGAAGTGGGAGGTGGTGGCGCTGTGAGACCAACATCTGTCTGTGCGGAGGCCTTTCTCCGCTGGTAGCAGGGTGGGTCCTGCGTGTACCAGGACCACAACCTCCTTGTAGGAATCTTAAGAACTTATTCCCGGGGAAAAGGGCCCAGGGCAGAGAGGGATCCTGCTAGAGGAGGGATGGTATGCAGCACCTACAGTGCGGGCTGACTTATTAGCATACCTGACTCATTATGGCACTTGAGTTGCTTGTGGTTTGGAGATAGAGTCAATGGCGTATAAGGAGGGTCAAAGGTAACAAAAGTAGCCGGAGGGACTGCATCGGCATACGTGGCAACAGTGGGGAGGGTAGTTCGAGCTGGCAAAGCGGGTTTTGGTTCAGGACTGGTCCCTAGGGAGGCACGGGCTCAATCTGTCCCTGGGATGTGGGGAAGTGTGCTCATCTGCTTGTTGTCTCCTCGAAGACCGGGGCTACCACTCTTGTTCGCAGTCCCATCCCCTGTGGGTGCCATCCCAAGTGGATGTCCACTGGGGGTCATGTGAGCTGTGGTCAGCATCGGGATGAGCAGGGACGATCCGGCGGGACCATGGTCCGCAAAGTTATGTCTTGACACCTGAAGGGGTGTGGGAGCGTGTGTTTAGACCGTAGGTCAACCATGCTTGGGTGGTGGTTGCAAACTTTTGACGGGGCGTACCTGGATGCATGAGTGACCCAACGGAGTGCTTGTGGGGACAAAACCCACTATTCACTGTCGGACCGGGCTGGGAGGTGGGATGCGGCTCCGCCGGGCCGAGTAGGGGCCCTGAGCAGCCGTCGGTCTGACAGGAGGCGTTGTGGTGGTGGGTCCCTGTGGGTTGACAAGAATGCCGAATTTCGTGGAATCAGAGTGGCTATTTTGGTCGAGGAGCTCGTCTGACAGACAAGAAGTCGATCCCACTTGTGGGGGCTGTGTGTGTCACCCTGTGGTGGATGTGCTGGGTTGGGTCGGTGCGGGAGGGACAAGGGGCTGGCCTTGGTGCTCGGCAACCCAGGTGATCTAGATGCGCCCCAGTACGGGTCGAATGGGGGTAACTACCGTGGGCACCAGCCTCTGTGACCCAAACCCAAGGGTCACTGGTGCATTGACCTCAATGAAGGGAACAAACCTGGCAAGTGGAGGGAGGTCAGGTCGACTGGGTGTCAGTCCGCGAAGACGAGCGGGCTGACTGCCCGGAACGCCTGCGCCCAAGGGCCCACCAGCTAGGGGAGATACGGCCAACCCAACTAATCCGGTATCGGGAAGACCTGCAGAAGCAGGTTGCCACGCCCCGAATCCCTCCTGTGGGGGGACTGGGGTGGCTTGGCCGGGGCTGGGCAAAGTAGAGATCCCCCCCCGGACAAATTTTTCTCCCCCCCCAAAAGGAGGTGGGGGAGGGGGTCGCCAGCGAAGGAGCGAGGGGGGGAACAACAATGGGGCACATTGAGGGCGTCCGAGTGGGGCCGGGTAAATGCTGTGGGCAGCTCCCTCGGGAGTCGGCTAGCTGCGGTCCCAGAAGGAGTATGACTTGCTTTTCCCCTCTCCCTGCCTTGCGCGGGACACTCGGGAGGCGTCGCTCGTACCTCTTTCCCCGGTCCTTCATGACCGTTTTACTGCGTACGAACGTTGCCTCCGCGATCTGCGTCTTTCGACGCATCTCGCGGTCGTATGGGTGGAATATGAGCTCGGCGCCTGGGAGTGTCTATTACCGAGTCTCAATCCAGCATCATGATTCCCTGCCTGAGGGGTATGGCACACGAGGCATGGAAACCGCGCTTAGGCACCCAGCGAAAATCCGACCCCCAACAGAGAAAGGAAAGACAGGATCGACTTAGAGGCAGAAAAAAATCGAACGAATCGAGGGTTGCCGAGTCGAATCGAGTACACAGAATGTAAGAATACAATAAACACAAGCCGCATGCAACAAAATAAGGCCAAAAGGATACGCTGAACAGCCGAAAAAAGCGTAAGACGAGACAGAGCGTAAACCTGACAAGATGGCGTGGAGAGCCTTGGCCAAAGGAATGATTAAGCGCTTATAGTTTTTAAAGGCGTTTTTGAATTGGCTGAGAGCGGTGGGCCCATCTTTTCACTGTTAGCCGCGCGAAATTTGGCCAAGCAGAGCAAACCATAGGCCTAGTTTGCATCAGTTTGACATGGTACAGTATATGACACCAAATACTCAATTTTCATATCAACTTTAAAACTATAAAACTAGAATGAACATAAAAGAGAAACTGAAATCGACTGTGTCAACCGGGTGTAACTAATGGATACTTGTACATCTATCTAGATCCAGAGGAAAACGGCTACTAATGTTTGCAGTGTGATTGCGGCGATAGCCATGTCTCCTTTACTGCGGACTTAAAAAGAATTTTTAATTGCCCTTAAAGATTTTTTGAATGCCCAAGATACACCAGAATAATATGATTTAAACAGCCGTTCTCACTGCGAATACCCAATCGATTTATTGCCCTTTAAAAAAGCATGTTTAAATGTAAATTTTGAACATCAGTTAAGGAGCCACGATAGTGTAATGGGTAAGACAGTTTCTTTTCACCTGAACACACAGAGTTCGAATCTGCCGTTGGGACTTTTTTTCTTTTTCTTTTAACCCGAAGCTTTATAATAAGAAATACAGAACACATTTTTAACGATTAGATTTAAAAAAAAAATTTTTTTATAGTGTATCATAAGTGAGTCTTGAAGGCCTTGCCTCTCTTGTTTCTGACTGTTTTCAGAAGCTGAAATACAAACACACCCACACCTACCCCCCAACCTCCAACACACACACACTGAAATTGGTTCATGGTATGCCATACCCCCTTCATTCTCTCTTCTCATACAAAACAAAATGACAACACACACACACACTTCTACAAGTGTTGCATTTACAAAGTAATTTAGGCATACAATTCTGTATATCATTCTCTGATTTCAGTTTTGTAAACATCCCCTCCCTCCCAATTACACACACACCGCAACGCACACAAACAACAAACTAATGCACACACGGAAACGAATACACAGAAAGCTCTAGATGAGCGACACACGCGGTCATCAACAACGAGCAGCCAGCAAGCCACGCCTACTTGCGCAGCGTTGGTCACACACAGTACACACGTGACTGACCCTCACACACATACACTGATCAGTGACTGATGAAGCTACTTACCACAGTTAAAACATTCAAAACACAACAATGCAGTTGTATTCATTGTTACAACAAACAGAAAGCAAATAATAAACTGACAAACCTCATAAACACCCACCTGCATCTTGAATCAGCGGTGCTTGTCTGTGTTTATTTTCGTCAAATAACCTCACCTTCCACCCCCTGCATGTCAAAATCGGCGTCTTCAGCATCAACTTCATGCAGTTCTATCTCATTCAGTCCACAATCTTCATCTCTACTATTTGCATTGTGAAGGATTTCTTCCAGTACTCATGCAAGTGTTGGGGTTTGTCTGTGTTCAAACCATGGCTTTGCAAAGAACAACTTGAACTTCGTACAAACTTACAAAACTTTTGCCATAAATATGATAATAAGGTGAATATTTTCAGCTTATGGAATTCAGGAGATAAAGACCTTTCAGGGGAGCTAATTTAATGGTTAGCGGACTGTATTTTCTGCAATGAGTGACTCAAAACATAGAACGTTGTAACATGACATATGACTTACATCAATACAGCATTGATGGAGCGACATTTCATGACGTACTCCGTACGTCAACAGCGTAGTCAAGAGGTTAAGGACATATACTCATTTAAAACTTACTTGAAGCAGCCGAATCTCCAACCTTCAGCTCTCCATCAGAATGTGCAATGCCTCCTGGGGTCAGTGTTTTGATGAATATGCCTGTCTGTCCACACTTGATACAACGCTGAACAAGGCTGAAACCCAAACTGTCCCTCAGCTGTGGCTTGTTGAGCACTATCTGCACCCGACCTGTCTGCATAAAGCAGGGATGAACTGAGCTATATTGTTTGCTACATTTTACATCTCATTCACCAAAGTAATTCCAGAATTCAAAGAAAGAAACAAATGAAACACCTAAATATGAACATGGTGGAAGCTGTCTGAGTGAGAGACTGACCGAGACATGCAAGAGTTGCTCAACTTAAAATGCTTTTATTCTTCAAAACCACTGAAACAATCTTGCTGATTCTGTTAATATAATGGAAAAGAGATTGTGGCATATTTTGTACAATCATTTTGAAAATCAATTATGATCTTCAATTTATATTTGTTGTTCCAAGTTTTTGTGTCAGCTTATCATAAACAAAGATTCAAACTGATTAAAAACAAACAGATTAACCCATTCAACCTGGGAAGTTTACAGCTTCAGCAGCTTCCCTGCCAATTTGATGCCCTAAAAATTAGAAAATACACTGAAATCAACCGGTTGTTCCTTCAAATTGACATGTGTTGATAAAGCTGCAAATACTGTAAAAATTAGTTCCCTCTGCTTGCAATTAATGCATATGTGTGAACATGGAAACTCGTTTTAAATGAAACAAATTCAACGCCCTAGCAATGCTCTGGTGCATGGTTAGAATGAGTTAAAACACAATGAAAAACAGCTTGTGTATTAAGAAGGGGTGTGTAGATGCAAACATGATTATAATGAAAGAGAAAACTTGTATTCTTTGTAGGATCCCCACAACCATGTGATATCCAATTATCTTTTTTAGCACTCAAGATCAGAAGAAACAATTTCCACAACAGTTCAATTCACTTCCAGTTTCATGTCCAGTATGTCACTGACAGAAAGAAAGTTATAAACAGCACACAATGCTGGAAAGTCCACATCCTAAAACTGACCAAAGTTACTGCTGATGTGTAAAAAATAAAAATAAAAATAAAGCAATCTCTGTCCCATCCCATAAAATTGTGTGTGTAGTTAATCTCCTAAACAACTTTCCACACGCAATGGCAAAGTGCACTGTTTACAGCGCCATTTAGTCCGGCTGTTCTTCCATCCTGCAAACAGCAAAGTCAGGATTTCCACTGCTGTCTTTTACAAGAAAATGTCCACTCCATTAACTGCATGGGTTTTGATCTAGTGTTTTGGGATAGTTGGATGATGGCTGGAAGAAAGCCTTCCAGGGGGGTGTTACTCAACTGACCTTTGTACCTGCAGGTAAAGGTGTATCTACGGGTAAATCTACATGAGGAAAGAAAACGGATCTTGCCTCATGTAGACTTGCCATTCAAGTACCTGTACCCTGAGTTCGATAGTCTCTTGAATACCACACCCCCTGAAATCTGTTGATGAATTTCCCTCCCCTGAATCCAGGTGCACATTATTGCTGTAGATAATAATATCACAGACATTTGTTAAGCCTACTTTCTTTAACTCTGTGAAACACAGCCAGAGATAAACACATTTTAGATTTTGTAGGGGAAGTAGCTGAAATATACCAAGAAAATAAAGAAAAGAAAGAAAAAAAAAGTGTCTCCATACATTATGTACACCATGGAGTCTGCGTTATATTCCAAATTCCTGGTATCATACACAAAACCTCTCTCTCTCTCATATGGAGGGTTGACTGCCGCGAATCTAGTATCTTGGTATTTGGTGATTCTGACAGTTTGGTATCAAAAGATTCAGAAAACAGTATTCTTTCATGTAAGTGTAGTTCATCTGAAATAAAATTAATATCTAATAATTATCAGTTATGGATTGTTTCTGACAAATCCACCTGATGAATTTATACCCCTTTAGGAAGGATAGCTGTTTCCAAATCATTAATTTTATCAAAATAACTCAGTTGTGGATGTTCCTACCACTTCCCCATGATGAATATACTGAAGAACTGCAAGAAGGCCTGTTTTAAGTTCATTGGAACAAAAGCAGGATCAAATAGTAGAAAATAGTAAGAAAAGTATAAGAATGGGAGGTCTAGGAATGTTTCCTATCAAGCAATTTATTAAGTCTTAAACTGAGCCTGGATGTTAAAAATAAAGTTTCAATAATAAAATGGACATCAATAATAAAAGCAATCAATCGCATTATTGAAGATCTTGATAGGTATGGACCTTGTCTACAAACATCTGACAATCAGAATATGTTTTAGATTCACATTTTCCAAGCCTACAAAGAATTTTGTCAGAAGGTCCCACTATCCAACTGTAAAGAAGTTTTAGCTGAACCCATCTTTCTGAGCCAAATAGCAAAAATGGAATAAGAAGTTTACTTTACAGTAAATGGATGGAAAAGGAGGGTCTGAATATTCTATCATCTTCTCGCATGGGGCAGCAGTTTCCTTTTCCTATGAAAACTAAGACAAAAACTGGAAATGAAACAAATTTTCTTACTCTCAATTGTTATCAAGGGTAAATAAAAAAAAAAACCCAACCAAAAACAACCACCTGAACATTAATGAGAAAACTGTTACAAAGGAAATATATTCTGTGAAAAAAGGAACAAGATTTCACTATGATACTTGGTCAAAAATGATATGAACCACCCCTAAATTCTGTGACAAATGGTATGATCTATTGCAACTGAACATTAACTGGAAACGACAATTGTGATATACACAAAATAAGTGTTTCCCAAACTTCAAATGGTTTCAAATAATAGTTCACAGGATTGTTGCAACGAACAGATCTCTGAAATAGATTAACATTTCTGAAATGACAAATGTGGCTTTTGTGGATCACATCCAGAAACCACTGAACACCTTTTTTGAGATGTGAGATTGTGCAAAGATTTTGGTCTGTTTTTTCAAACTGATGTAAAAAAACAAATGCAATAATGTAACACAATGCCTAATCAAGTGAAAATTTTAGTTTTACACGCATTTGCTACCAATGACATTTTTTTTTTACCGAATGAACCTTTGAGTGGTAAGGGTTGTCTTTTTTATGAATTTTGATACAAGGATTAAAGAAATTTAAAAAAATAAAGGAACAATTTTGGATCAATCCTGTTGTGGATCAATTTTTCCTGTCGGATCACAATCCGTCGGTGACACCACTTGTGAAACCCGCCCGTGAATGAGTGGTGAAATCATGAAGGGGTTATAAAAGAATTATTTAAAATTCACAGGATTAAAAGAGAAAGGATAGAAACCCCCTCGCACAGGCCAGGGGCATACAGAGGTTTTTTCTTTTGGGGTTTTCAATAGTTTTGAGTAGAAGATAAAAAAAGAAGAAAATAAGAAAAAAATAAGATGATGAGAAGACAGTGCCTGTAAAAGACAAAAAACAACAAAATGTCATAAGTACATCATATCAGATACAAGTGGTTTACTAAGTAAGCACAAGTTACATACTGACACTTATTCCACAAAAACGCCCGGTAGCAGCTCACTGTGTCCACATGAAAGCACCCGGTAACGCTAGCTAACACAGTACTTATATGGGTGCAGCCATTGTTGTTTACATAAGCAAACCTCTCGCGAGATTCACAGCCTCGCTTTCAGCACTTCCTTCTGTGCATTGGCTTTTTTCAGAGTCCGTTTAGCTTGATTTTGACCCAAGTTGTGAATTTTTAAATTTGCAAGACGAGTTTGATGACTGCTGAGAGCTTAAGCCTTGATTTTGAGCTGTTTTAATTATTTTTGCCTGAGAATTTTGTAAAAATCGATCGTACTGAGTGATCAAGATATCGACTGACTGAGTTTTGCTGACAATGAGAGTGAAGTTGGTACTTGAATGTGAATCGGTTGCCGGAACCTCCGAAATCGATACTGTCAGTGAGTCAGTCTTGATTTTACTGATACTTATAGGCGTTCGGCACAATATTCCTGATTGTGCTAGTTCAATGGACTATATTACTGATCTGGTTAAGTTTTAACAAAGTTTTGATGTTTCAAAGTAGCAAGATGAGTTTGATGACTGACGAGAGTCATAGTGTTGTGAAACGATAGCCAGACCGCCAGAAGTTCAGCACCAAGGGGCAGTTACTCTCACCAGCAAGGGAGGGGCGCTGTGAACAGCTAGCAGGTGTTTTGGTCAGTCTGACGCATCAGAAAATCTGGGCAGTGTACACTAGAGACCGTTGCCTATCAACCAAGCCTCCTCATGGAACTCATGCAGGTTATTCCTGGGGTGGGCATTGAGAAGGGCACAGGAGTTAGTGAGGATAGATTCAAGTTGGACAAATCAGCCCTGGCATGCTGGAAGCAATGTTGGGTGAAGTAGACAGATCTGTCCTGGCCCACATTGATTTCGACACGCCACCATTAAATGAGGCTGTACCAACAAGTGAAGAGTTCAGGAGGAGGGCTTAGGCTCACCACCACCACGCCAGTCCCAACGGGACTTCGTGGAAGAACTCCCTTCAGTACCTGTGGCAGTCTCTGACAACCAGGGGCCACAGGCTCCATGGACTGATAGGAAGAGTCGCGTCCGTCCAAACTATGGGTCCACTCATGACTCCGGGGATGAGTCACAACAGCCGGCTATTTTCCCGTCGTGGACACCTTCCCGCTTTGGGAAGGGAGAACAGCGACATGGGGAGTTTAGGGGACCTTCGGCAGAGGTTAGAGGAGGTTTCCCAGCGGCTGGGTGATCATGGTGGGCACACCACTCCTCGCCAGCCCCATTACCAGACGGAGTGGGAGAGCGATGAGAGGGTGAAGCCGTTGAGTGAGGGTTGGAGAGAGAGGCGCCTCCCTGGTTGTGAGTCCCAGCAATGGGGCGGCAACGATAGGGGCAGACGTGCCTTTCCTGACCCAACTGAGAGACATTACCCTGGTTGGGAGCCTCAGCTTTAGAGAACACCTTGACCCGACCCTGCCTTTGGTCCTGGAGTTGAGGAAAGATGCTTTAGAGCAAGTGGCAATGTGGATGTCATTTAACCGGGGGATGACGCTCCCTGAATTAGCGCAGTTCATAAGGTGGCAGAACCGGCTGAAGGATGCTGATAATAGCATCACAGAGAGTCAGCGGGCTGCAATCGTCACCATGGCACGCTTTTTGGGTGAGCCTACCCCTGAGGTGTGTAGCCTACATCCACTGACCTTGGCATCGGCCCTCCTCCACTGGAAAGCTGCTCTCCTCATGGCCTCCAGGTTGAACCCAAGCCAACGGGAATATTGGCGTCAACGTTATGCCGACCCGACGGCTCAACTTTAGGGAAGAGACGACGCCAGACCCCGGGCCTTCGACGCACACTTCCGTCTGGACCGTGTCATGGGCAAAATGCAGCTTGAGGCTGGATCTAGCCTGACTGCAGTGCTGAACGCCACGTTTGTCCCTGCGGGGAAAGAAGTCCAGCTAGTTGGATCTTGTGCCTCCTTCTGTGATCCCAGAACTTACCCCACGCCACAGGAGTCAGAGGCCTTCCCAGCTGCAATGGAAGCTGGTGTTGGGCTCCATCCCCGGCATTGTGCAGCACCACCTTGACGTGGGCAGAGCATAGTGCCAGATCGGCTGCAGGAGTTGGTTCGGTCCCCCCGAGTGAAAGCTTTTGGGGAAATAGGCTTGGATCACTCTCTGCCATCACAAACCTAGCACTGGCAGATGAGCGCATTGGAGGAGCTGTTAGGGTTCGCTGAGGTCCGCCATGTCCTCGTCCTTCACTGCCGCAGTATGCCTGAGGACAAGGGTACTGAGGCATACATGCTGCTGTTAAGGGTCCTCCTGAAACGGTGGATGCCGTAGAATCAGCAGATTTGTCTCCACTGTTTCACGGGGGATCACTACGTGAGGGATGAGTGGCTGGCGGTGTTTCCGAACACATACTTCGGCTTCACCAATCGCGCTGCCCGCTTCGAACAGTGCCAGGTGACAGCACTGAGGGGAATCCCAAGGGACCATCTCCTTCTCGAGACGGACGTATTTCCCTCTAGTGACAGGGGAATGGTGGTCAGCGCCATGCCAGCTCTACGTGGTGGCTGAAAGTGTGGCCACTCATCTCAACGCCACACCAGAGGAGCTGTTAGTCTACCACCAACGCCCTTCGGCTCTTCTCCCAGTGAGTCGAGCCAGCTGCGCCCTTCTGGACCCACAGATGAGGACCGCCCAGGCGTCTGCTAGTCTCTCCCCAAGAAAGGACCTGTCATCATAAAGATGGGGGAGTGTTGTGAAACACAGTTAGCAGACGCCGGAAGTTCAGCACCAAGGGGCGGTTACTCTCACCAGCAAGGGATGGGCGCTGTGAACAGCTAGCAGGTGTTTTGGTCAGTCTGACGCATCAGAAAATCTGGGCAGTGTACACTCGACCTTCGAGCAGGCAGCATCTGACCACACACAGCTCTGAGAAGAAGCCCAGCCACGATTTCGCGCCAGTTCCTGACCAGTGACTCATCGACGGCAGCCATTTTGAACTTCGGCGCACTTTGACAACAAAAACAAGTTTGGAATGCCCACACCCCTCCCACCACAAGGATGACAACGCCCAGACACGCCAGCTCACCAGTATTGACCATCCTGCCCTAAAAACGAGAAGCAAACGGTCAGTAGCCATTGATAATTGTCCCTCTAAAATGTACTGCCCGATGATAGGCCATTTTGACAAATTGTTAGGGCACTGACACTTTTATAGCGTAATCTGAACGACAATTCTGGAAATGATGTCTGTGTGAGAATTTTGTAAAAAAAAAGTCAATCGTACTGAGTGACCTAGACATAGACAGACTGAGTTTCACTAATACTGAGAGTGAAGTCAGTACTTGAGTGTGAATCAATCGCTGAACCTCTGAAATAGCAAATTGATCGCCAGACCGATGGAATCCATACTATCAGTGAGTCAGTCACTGAGTTCACTGATATCTATTGGCATTCTGCACGATCTTCCTGATTTTGCTAGTTCAGTGGATTATATTTTTCTTTTCATTATGGAGAAATTACAGACTCTTCCATCCTCCTCCTCCATTTCAGACACTGGCTGAGCCAGCGATCAGCAACAGTGACAAAAACAGATTAACTGGAGAGAGCCTGACAGCAGCTGTTAAGAATAACCTTCCCCATTTTGTCGTTTTGAAAGGCGGTAATGTGATTGATTCCACTTCATGATGTGCACCTTTGCTGACCTGAACAATCTATTGAAAGTGTCATAACTGCAACACATGCATACATAAATATGGTTTGCAAATATACTTTTCAACAATGGATTTGCGCACTAAGTAATTGCCTTCACACTTATGTTGGTCATAATGATGACAAACACAATTTCTGTTTGTTCCTGTCTCATATGCGAGTTCAAGAATAAAGCAGAAATGTACGACTATGTTCAGAAGTGGTGTGTAATATTCACAGTTCCCAGAACAAAATGTTTGTAAGTGTTTACTGTTGGAGTAACAGTGTGTCCGGATTGGACAGTTCATACCAAATGGACCATAGCAGGTATGTCACTGAGTCTTTTTTTCTGACAGGATCATTCAAAAAGAGTTTGTCTGCTTGTTTGTGTGTGCATAATTTATGTTTTCATGTGTGCATGTGTTTGTCTTTTCTGTCTGTCTGTCTGTGTCCATCTATCTGTCTCTTTCTCTCTCTCATTACATTGATTTAACAAAGTGCTTGGTGGCTAAATCGCAAGCTTTTATGACTGCAGAAACCAATTACTTTCATATCCTTTAAATTACACGACTTTATGATTCAAGAACAGCTAACACTTTTATAAACCGAAATCACATATTCTAAAAAACTTGTTTTAAAGACTTAAATAACAGCTGTTTTCATACAGGAGAAAATACAGATGTGTATTCCACTGCCCAAAATACCAGTACAATCACTGGTTTTACAACAGCAGGTCAAGATACCAGGTTTCGACAGTCACACTTTTCCATTTTCTGCTTGATCAAGCAACCACAGAAACCAGTTATTTTGCTGTGCCTTTCCTCTGCTGCTATTATTTGGGGCACAAGTGGCTGTCCAAAGCGTTGTGTCTTCACCGATGCTCAAATCTGATTAATCAAACAAAGAAGAAAGACATTTTCGATAGCGATATCTGTCTCATGAACAAAGGGTATGTTTCTTTAGTGTTGAGCAATGATTCTGAAGAAAAACTTCTTTTCCAACATTATGACAAGAGTTCAGAACTTTCAAAAGCATTCTCTGTGTAAGTATGAAAAACAGAGATACTGGGTTTGGGTCATCAACCCTTGATATGCACTCTTTAACATGTATGTGCAAGCACACAAATACCATCACACACACACACAGGTCCTTTCACAACAATGCCTTCCTGTGCAACATCCACTGACTTCATGCGAACTTTAGACAATATCAAAGAGGTAACCCACTCGGCACACAGCAAAGTGGAGTGAATACTGTTCATAGCTCACCTGCTGATTCCCAAGGCTAAGTGTGTAAGATGTGGCATAAAATTGTTCCATCCTCTTCATCACTCCCCATCCCTGCCTGCTCTAATTAAGTGGGTGGTTTGTCTTCAAATTCACAAGTTCAACTCTGGGTCAGCCAAAGAGCTATCCTAGGCTTCCTGCACTGCTTTCTGTCCTTTGCTTCCATCCAGCTCTACAAATGCCCATCTCCTTCCCCCTCTCTGAGAGTTATTGCCCTCTATTTCCTTCTCATCAAACAAACTATCTGATTGGATTTTGTCTCTGATAGAACTAATCATAAAAAAAAAAAAAGATTTTTAAATCTCCTGCAACTCCTTGGGTGACAAAACCTCAGTCTTTTCGGGTTTTTTTTCCAACAAGCAGCCATTTCACCCCATTTAGACGTAAGTGTGAGTATTTGCCAGTTTGAAAGCTTCACCTGAATTTCTAACTTCCTGGAACGACCATACAAAGTCTGATTAGGCTTTGGTCTTCATGAGTAATGAAGCAGACATGTCAAGCTTTTCAACTGGTGTGTATCAGTAAACCATAATCTAAAAACAGATATAGGAAAATTCCTGCTGGGGCACTTTCAAGCACTTCAGAACGTAATGGAAATTTCTGACATGTAGCATTGAAGAGGTTAATACATGGAACATACTTTGTGTACTGTGTTGACATTTATTTATCCAATGAAAATTTCCTACTGAAATGCCTGATATTTCATTCTTTTCAACAACAACAACAAAAGATTTCTCACACTTGTTTCATCCACTGCCTGATCCAGTTCCCCTGTGTTTTTCTTGGCTCTGCTCTGTGCTGAACTGTCCTGCTGAACATCAAAGGTTATAACAAACCAATCAAGTTTTTCTCCCAGGAATTTGGCTGAAGATAAAATGCAATCAGAAAATATAGATCATCATTTTACAGATACAGTATGTCTATTGTCTTAAATTCTACTCATCAGAGTTTATGGCACTTTAGCAAGAAAAAAGAAAAAAGAGCAAAAAAAACAACAACAAAAAAACCAAAACACCAACCCCCCCTACACATACAAGGATGACAGACTTGCGATTCCTACTGAATTATCCAAACTACTGCAGCATGATGTATAATGTTGAATAAAAAAACAAAACAAAACAAACAAACAAAAACACACACACACATACACACACAAGGAAGACTAATTTGTGATTCCAACGGATCTATCCATACAAACTACTGCAGGGACAAAGAAAACAACAAAGGCAAGGCCTTCAAGGTCCACATGTGATACCCACTTAACTGAACATGGAAATTATGAACAGAAAAAATGAGACATTAACACTTTGAACACCATCAGTGCAGCGGCACTTCAGTTTCTGTGGACTAGCCCAACAACAGCCGAGCACACTTTCAAAAGCCGTACTTCTTATGCAAAACACTTGGCAACATTAAAAACATTCTCAATCCCCTTGAAAACATGGTGAGCAATGTAGATGCTAAAGCCAACAAGCTAAAAGGAATGAGTGAGAATAAAATTAACTGAGAAAGCAAAACTGAAATTGCCCACTGCAGCATGGAAATAGCCCTCCTTGGTCCAAGGGAAGCAACTGGGTGTAACAGATAAATTGGCATTTGGGGTACAAGTTGTTAATGTGTGAAAGAAGATGAATTTTTTCCCGGTTTTCAAGCCACATTTAGTGTCAGTAGGTATTTCCAGAGAAAACAATTATGTCAAAACTAACCACAGACACACAGACTGACACAGTCACACAACCAAAACACTGTGTTCTTACATAGACTATGTTGTGTGGAAACACACATACGAGCCAATGAGTGAGAAATGTTCAAAAATTTTTTTTTTCCTCATTGTGTATTCATATTGATGTCCTATTATTTGACAGAATTTTCATGCTCTTGGCAGATTATGCATTAAACTCATTTTCATACAAAGCATAAGCTACAATTTAATCAGGGTGGGTATATGTCAAATAAATGTGCTGAGTTTTGTGAACAAAAAATAAAAAAAATAACAGTAACCAAACTGTGGAACTAAAATCATGTTGCTTACAGCCCAGCTGACCACAATGGGGCCAATTCAAGGCAAATCACCAGTCAGATCTTAAAAACCAATGCCTTACTGGAAACATTTTGGGCTTCTTTATACTTTTTAAAATATTTGTTTGCCCTTCCCAGAAGTGCCCACAGACCATCTGTAAAACAGGTGCCTGAGGGATTGTCATCTTGTCATGATGGGGTGGAGGGTGGGGGGCTTTTTTTGCGTCAGGGACCCCTTGAGCTATGCAGGCGGGAGCTTATGCTCCTGGTACGGCCATCCAAGCCAGGTTGGGGGCTGGGCACAGGGCAAACAAATTGGTCCCATAAAAAAGCTTTGTTATGGCAACAGCAACACAAGAAACCAACACAACTGTGTGTGACCTGCCTTCAGTCATCAGAAGATTATTGAAATAAAGATAGTGGTGAAAGCCAAAGAAAGCTGCTGATAAGATGGAAGTACTAAATGTCAAATGACAGGATTCTGGAACACACGAACCATGAATGAAACAGGACAACTGGCCCAAGTTATATTAGACAGATCAACCTTCACATTCTTGGAATCAGCAAACGCAGATGGGCAGAGCCAGGCAGACAAGAATCTAACAGTGGAGAAACAGTATTCTACTACGGAAGAAATGACAACCTACATCACGAAGGAGTAACCATCATCCCGAAGAAAGGAACAGAGAAATGTCTGATGGAGTGGAAACCTGTCAACACCAGGCTCATAAAGGACAGAGTGAAAGGGAAACCATCAACACTACCATCAGCCAGTGTTATACTCAAACAAATGAAAGTGACAAAGAAGCCAAAGATGCATTCAACAAGCAGTTACAGACTAATTGGGGGTTAGGGGGTGCACGGGAGGGGTAGTACCTCTAGAGGGGGGGCTTGTCACGCTCTTCCGGGAGTGGTTTGTCCTCTGTTGGTCCCCACCGGCACCCAGCTCTCACCTATGGGTCCTAGAAGCTGCTAGCATGCGGCAGCGCCCAATCCCCGGGCAACGGCTTTGACAGGTTGGCTAAACTAGGTGAGGGTAGCCAATGGGTCTCAAACCCTCGGTGAGTTAGGGCTTGTCTACCCAAGCATGTGAAGACTGGATCCGGCGGACTCTGTGGAAGAAACCTTCATGGTTCAACGGAGATGAAGGCGGTTGCAGCAGAGCACTGTGGAGTGCTGAGGGCAGGATGAGGCACATAGGACATCCTGGTCATCCACTGCATCCGTTTCCATCTCCAGTCGTCTTGACCTCGTCTTGCCACTGGATACACATGGTCTCAGAGAAGAGAGTGAGGTCGACGGTGCGCAACTCCTCACTATAAACAAAGTCATCGCGCAAGTCATCAGTCATCCTTCATCCCATACCGTCATTTTCCCCAAGCCCTGTGGCGACAGGTGAGCAACGAAGTGACAGGTGTGGGTACACTGGCAGTCGTAACCGCGGACCTGCACACAGGCGGCTCAGGCCATAGGATCGTTTTTCACTGACTGGAGCAGCGGTGGAGATCGGCAGCCCCCTGAGCGACTGAGCAGCCCTCTTCAGGACAGCACTGCTCACCTCCATGGCATGAGGAAGGGGCTAGAAAAGGTGCCCTAAACATTGCCTGCTCCAAACCACCCTAGTCAGCATACCGCGGCTGACGGGGACCCTACTCAAGTGGTCGACACACAAGGAAAGAAAGAAGAAAACAAGGAGCACCCCATTGACCATTGCCACATGGAACATGCGTACGCTTCTGGACAGAGGTAACTCAGCCAGACCACAGAGACGCACAGCACTCATTGCGAGTGAATTAGCTAGGTACAACATCGACATCGTTGCCTTAAGTGAGACCAGACTGGAAGAAGAAGGTGAACTATGTGAGCGAGGCGCAGGCTACACCTTCTTTTGAAGTGGTCGCGGACCTGAAGAGAGACGTGAGGCTGGAGCTGGCTTTGCAGTGAAGACAACCCTCGTTGGCAAGCTGGCTGGCCCCCCGAAAGGAGTGAACGATCACCTGATGACGATGAAACTCCCGTTATGCAATGGGAAGAAGTTTACCACCATTGTCAGTGCCTACGTGCCCACCATGACCAACCCAGATGAGATCAAGGACAAGTTCTACGAGGACCTGAACGCTGTCATCACCACTGTTCCCAACACAGACAAGCTCATCATTCTTGGTGACTTTAACGCGAGACTTGGTTGTGACAGCACCTCCTGGGAAGGAGTGATTGGGAAGCATGGGGTTGGTAACTGTAACAGCAATGGTCTACTACTTCTCCAGACATGTGCTGAGCACGACCTTCTTATCACAAACACCATCTTCTGCCTCCCTACCCGTAACAGGACGTCACTGATGCATCCTCGCTCTGGGCATTGGCATCTCATCGACTTTGTCATCGTCAGGAAGAGGGACAGGCAAGACGTACGAGTCATGAGGGCCATGTGCGGCGCCGAGTGCCGGACAGACCAACGCCTTATCGTCTCCAAGCTCAACCTCCGCATCCAGCCCAAGAGACGGCCTCAGGGCATGAAAGCACTCAAACGCCTTAATGTCAACAAGCTAGAGCTAGGCAACATCAAGCAGAGCTTTGCTGACACCCTGGAGGAACGCCTTGAGTCCACCGTGCTGGACAACCAGAATGTGGAGGCAGCATGGGGCGCACTGCATGAGACGGTGTACAACACTGCCATGGAGTGCCTGGGGCCTTCTGTCAGGAAGCACAAAGGCTGGTTTGATGAGAACTGCACTGAGATCAAGCAGCTGCTAGAAGACAAATGCCAAGCCTACAGAGCCCACATTGAAGATCCCAAGTCACAGTCAAAGAAAGATATACTGAAGAGCGCATGCAGCACCATCCAGCTGAAGCTGCGGCAGATGCAGGATTCCTGATTGAGCAACAAAGCTGATGAGATCCAAGGCTTTTCAGACAGGAACGACATGAAGAACTTCTATAACAGCCTGAAAAGTCTACGGTCCCACCACCTCTGGAACTGCTCCACTCCTCAGTGCTGATGGTTCTACCCTGACAAGGACGGGATCCTTGAGAGATGGGCTGAACACTTTGACAGTGTACTGAACCGCCCCTCCACCATCAATGATGAAGCCATCGACCGACTCCCCCAGGTGCCAGTCAGTGAGTCATTGGATGCCATTCCAACTTTGGAGAAGACCCAGAAAGCTATCCATCTGCTATCCAATGGCAAAGCCCCTGGCTCAGACTCCATTCCAGCTGAGGTCTACAAAGAAGGTGGTATGGCGCTGACTGAGAAGCTTCAGCAGCTGTTCCAGCTCATCTGGCAGCATGAGGCAGTTCCACAGGACTTCAAAGATGCTTCCATCATACACCTGTACAAGCACAAAGGAAATCATCAGGCCTGTGACAACCATCGTGGAATATCCCTGCTGTCCGTTGCAGGCAAGGCTCTGGCCAGAGTGCTACTCAACCGTCTCATAGCACACCTTGAGCAAGGTCTCCTACCAGAGAGCCAGTGTGGCTTCCGGAAAGAAAGCGGGACTATCGACATGGTGTTTGCTGCCAGGCAGCTCCAGGAGAAGTGTCAGGAACAGAATGCCGACCTTTACTCCACCTATGTCGATCTGACCAAGGCCTTCAATACTGTTAACAGAGATGGCCTTTGGAGAATCATGGCGAAGTACGGATGTCCCAGAAAGTTCATCACCATCATACGGCAACTACACGATGGGATGCTGGCCCGAGTCCAAGACAACGGAGAGACTTCAGAACCATTCCCTGTCTCCAATGGAGTCAAGCAAGGGTGTGTTCTTGCCCCCACCCTGTTCAGTCTCATGTTTTCAGCCATGCTGACAGATGCCTTCACAGACGCTGACGTAGGCACTGGCATCAGGTACCGCACAGATGGCTCACTCTTTAACCTCAGGAGGCTTCAAGCAAAAACCAAGGTGAGGACAGACACCGTCAACGACTTCCTGTTGCTGATGACTGCGCTCTCAACGCTGCCTCCGAAGCTGACATGCAACACAGTGTCGACAAGTTCTCTGCTGCCTGTGACAACTTTGGCCTCACAATCAGCACAAAGAAGACTGAGGTGATGCACCAGCCAGCTCCAGGAAAGCCTTACGTTGAACCAAACATCTTCATTAACGGGCAACGACTGAACGCGGTGGACAAGTTCACATACCTGGGCAGTACACTCTCTCACACAGTTGTCATCGACGACGAGGTGAATGCCAGACTCGCCAAAGCCAGCGCTGCCTTCGTTTGGAACAGGAGAGGCATCACCTGGAGACGAAGCTCAAAGTATACAAGGCCATAGTTCTCACCACATTGCTCTATGGATGTGAATCATGGACGGTCTTTTAACGCCACGCCAAAAAGCTGAACCACTTCCACACCACCAGCCTCAGAAAACTTTTTGGCATAAAGTGGCAAGAGAAGATCCCTGACACAGAGGTGCTCACTCGTGCAAACTTGCTCAGCATCTACACCATCTTGATGCAGGCCCAGCTGTGCTGGGCAGGCCATGTAGTTTGCATGCCAGATCACCGGCTCCCCAAGAAACTGCTGTATGGCGAACTCCAACGTGGCAAGCGCTCCCATGGAAGCCAAAAGAAGCGCTTCAAAGACACTCTGAAAGCTTCTCTGAAGGCCTTCAACATCAGCCATGACACATGGGAGCTGAATGTAATGGACAGACCAAAGTGGCGTTCAGCTGTCCACAAAGGCGCCAAATCCTGTGAGGCCAACAGAATCGCTGCAGCAGAGCAACGCAGACAGGCCAGTGCCAGCAAGTCCCCGACAGCCGCCACCATCCCCTGTCCACACTGCGTCAGAACCTTCCAGGCGTGGATTGGCCTGACCAGTCATCTGCGCACCCACAGAGCCCAACCCACCCACCCCCAGGATGACTAGATGGTCCTCATCGATCCCAACGGATGAACCACAGACTAATCTGGAAGACGCACCACATTATGATTTGAAGATAATTGTAATGGGAGATCTGAACAGGAAGGTCTGAAATGACACCACCAACTATGACAAGGCCAAGGGGATAGAAGGTTGTGGCAAAATGACTGACAACAAAGACCTAGAGTTATGTTATGACCTAGTTATTGGAGGGACTCTCTCTCCACACAACAATATAAACAAACTAATCTGGTGTTACAATGACTCGCGTGTGCAAATACATATGTGAGCAAAAACCAGTTATAGTCAATCATAAAGGGGAGTGGTCAGGTGCAGCTGTTAACGGTGTCAGAATACGACAATATGGAAAGAAAGTTTAGTCCCAGTATCTAATATCTCATGCTAGTCTAAAAAACAAAAACAAAAACAACCATCATTCTCTCTACACACAAATAATGAACAGCCAATGCAATGCATTATTCACCTTTCACTCCATGTCTCTCTGAGTGCTTTTCATATTGTCAGTTTCACATTAAGTTCATCAGAACTGTAGTCACTATTGTTGTAAATGGTACAGTGTAGTCATGAAAGGTCACAGAATAGTTCTTTCACTGTTAGTTTCACATTACCATTAAAAACAAAAGTCATATCTGCACAAAATTGTGCAAAAGATGTGACTGTTCAGTGCAGATGCAATATATGTATAATCTACCCAATAGTATGGATTAAGTTCAATTATGTCAAACTGTACATACTTTTGCATGGGTCAACATTTACTTTTTTCACTTACCCAGTCAGGCAAGTCAGTGGGAAATTCACTTGCCTGAATGGGTTTTTATACTTGCCCAGTATTTAGAAACTGATGAGCATCAATCATGCACACACACTGACACCCCCCCACCCCCACCCCCCACCACACACACACAAAAGAAAGAATAAATGTTTCCTGTAGGCCTAAAATCTGAGAATTGTTGTATGTGTGTATTAGGTATTCACACTGTGAGTGTGAGAGAATGTTGGGGTGACAGGATAAAACTGAGAGAACAAGTGTGGGATATAGTTCCAGAGGAGAAGGTGATTCAAACAGCTGTTTAATCTACATGGTGGATGCAAGGAAACAGGGCTTTCCAAACTGTCCTTTGGTATGTCACATGTGTCTGACCTATCAACAGAACATGACTTTGACCACCCTCACCTCCACTATATTATTCCTCAATTACTTCTCCCATGTCTATTATGCCCATGTAAAAGGAGGGGAGGAGGGAGATGATACTACAAACTGAAGGATGATATCCCTGAGAATATCAATGTGATATTCACAAGTCAAGGTTCCTGACAACAACAACAACAACAACAAAAAAAGAAAAGAGAGAGAGAAAAAAAAAGAAAAAGAAAAAAAGCACCACACAGACACATTCAACCGCTTGCAGCCAGCTCATGGGTAAACAGTGCTCTTTATTACGACTGCCAGAGACCTTTCTCTGATGCACAGAAGCATGTGGTAGTTCCCATCATTCCTCACAGGACTTGCACTGTTCAGAGCTTACCGAGACAACAAGATTTGATTCATCTTCAAACAACTCCCACATCCATATGGTCAAATATATATATTGATGTGATATGAACATGGCACGCAGGAAAATGTCTTAAGACTACCTTAACCACAGACACAAGGCTGGGTCTCTGATATGGAAGATCTCCCTACTATTTGCTTCATACCATTCTTCCAGTTAGTATAACTGGTAAGAAACCATTCAATTTGATAGGGATATTTCATCATGTCTGTCCACAGTCCCTGGCACCAGAAAATGTATTTGGATGTGTCTGGAAGCAACATGTCAGGGTCGTAAGGGGAGACTTGGGTTGTACCATTATTTCCCCCCAGATAACAGCATGAGCTGTTGACTGTTAATAACCAGTGACATATCAAATGAGATAGCATTCTGAGAAAGCAGCGAGCATTGGAAGAGGGAGTGGGAGAGGACTGATGTAAGATGATAGCTGAATGCCAGCTAGAGGGTGTGGTAGTGGGCGTGGCAGTTGGACATCAGTCAATTATCATTTCAATGCATACTGTCAGAAATAGACAACTGCCAATGCTCCACAATATTCATTAAACTTAGCATTGAAAATGCACTGGATATGAAACAAGTGCTTTTAGTTTTTAACGCTTTTTGTCACTGAATCAGATGGTTGACTTGTTTGAAGAGGGAGCAAGCCAGATGTACAGCAGACACTTTAATCGGCCCGCATGCAGCCTGGAGGGAGTGAGTGTCATCAAAGAAACTTCGCGCTCTAACTGGGGAAAGCTCTTAGCTGTCAAAAAGCTTGCCTGCTCAGTTTCTGAGAATGTGATTATGTTTGTTTTCTTTATGGATGCCTTTCTGTGGAGATGGAAATATGTTGGTTTTTTTGCCCAAAAATTATCTTGATTTGAAATGGCTGAACAATTATCTACAATCAAAATAATTTGGAATCTACATAAATTTTCCTTCATTTACTTTCTTTCCGTATCTCCCTTAGTTGTTGTTTGTTTGTTTTTTTACAAGAATTTAAAAAAAATTATTACCCCCAAATCCTCAAATTCCCTGGCAAGGGGAGAGCAATTTCATCTTCTTTTTTTTAAAACAAAATTCTCTGGCACTCAACTAGTTAATGTTGAGCCCTATTTTCTTTCAACTTAGTAGAGATGACAAGGTTAAAAATCAAATCAAAAGACAAAAGTGAGAACCTCATCAAAAAGATGATGCCAACTTAAGTGACAGGTATATCACTGGGAAAAAATGTTAAAAACTACATACTTTCAGTGCTAACAAAATAAAGATAATGCCAACTTAGTAGGAAATAACTCACCTGGAAACAAGTATCAAATCAACTACAACAACAACAAAGAGAGAGAGAGAGAAAGAGGCAAGGCCTTCAAGACTCTATTGCAATACTAACTTTATCCAATAACAGAATCATGAGAAAAAATAGAGAGAAAAAATTGTAGAAAAAAAATGTGTTCTGTATTTAATACTATTAAGCTTTGGGGGGGGGGGGGGGGCAGGGGTGAGGTATTGGGGAGGGACTGAACCAAGCACGTCAAGTTCACAAGCAAGAAGTCTTACTGACAGCACCAAACACATCTTCCCACTACCAACCAAAATCAATATTTAAACTAATATTTTTTAGCATAACACCATTCAAATCATGTTCATCTGATGTATCTCAATTATCTAAGAAATTTTTCTAAGTCCGTGGTACAGGAGTTGTTGCCATCGCCTAAGGCACACCTGAACATGCTGCTGTTTTCTCCAGATGTGCACAGACCAGTGTACACTAACTAAACTGAGATATGCCATCAATTTTACTGTTTTATTTTTTTTTTAATTTTTTTAATGTTCATTCCAATCAAATAAGTATCCACTTTAAAATATCCATAAGCAGTAAGCACGTCGATGGTTTATCAGTATCATTGTAAGTGTTCTGTCCAAAATTTGTTGCGAACATGAGAAACAATGAATGTCATGCTGTCTTCAAACCCAAACATATGTCCAAGCAACTAGAAAGGGCCCAACTATAATATTCTGGATCCAGAACCACAACAAATAGACTATTCATGATTCGGAAATATGGCTTAATCCTGAAGACTTACAACCTATTATTGGTAGGGCAAGTAGGCCGAATTGTGAACGATCCAGCAGAAGCGACCAGCTCAACGTGTGTATTGTACAGATAACATGTTGTATGATCATCAAATGAGGTTCTTCTGTTTTTGAAGGCTTTCTCCGATCAGTAGCAGCAAGAAAAGTAAGTCAACTCCTTCTTTTCAACATTCTTTTCAATGGTTGAAATAGCAGGGGTGCCTGAGAGTAAATGCGAACTGGCAAATTTAATTCCAAACAATAGGTTTGGGTACATGCAAACAATTAAACATTGGAGCATCACACCAGACTGTTGGTTTTGATCACACATGCACACACACACACAAACACACATCTATACACACACTCCCCACACCCTTTTGAGAAAGCTCAATAACTGTACACTATTGTTTGCAAATAGACTTGTGTCAAAATATCCTATGGCCTAATTGCAAACCACACATTTTGGCAATTCCTGTCAAAACTGATGTTCTGATCCATCATCAACATGCTTCCTTAAATTCTCCCAGCACTGGTAATGCACAATTCATTCAAAATATCCAATAATTCATTCAAAATATCCAATCAAATCAGCTATTTTAAACTTATAAAGCCTACCTACCCTATGACTAAATTTTACCCCAACAATAATAAATCCAAATTTGGTATTGGCAGTATTTCCAGAGAAAAATGAATTTCTTATACTATGGACACACACACACACATGGACACACACATAACCAAACACAGTGTTTGTGAGCCCACAATTTCTTGCAAAGTGAGAGGAATCATTGGGGCGCCCCCCACCATTTCTCACAATGTGTGAGAAAGCATGGAAAATCTCCCTTATTTTTATCAAACATAACGAGGGTTGACTGCCGAAACCTAGAATCTCTGTTTTTTGTACTTCCGGAGAAAACGCTTTTGAAAGTTTTGAACACTTGTCATGATGCTAGAAATTAAGTTTTCCTTTCGAAAAAAAATCACAACACTGTAGACACATAACCCCTGCACATGTGACAACTATTGGTATCTAAAACGTCTTTCTTCTTTGTTTAATCAAATAGAGTTGAACCTTGGTAAAGATACAACACTTTGTTCAGCCACATGTGCCCCAAATAGCGGCAGCAGAGAAAAGGTATATTGAGATAATTGGTTTGTGCAGTTGCAGGACCAAGCGGAAAATGAAAAAGTGTGACTGCCGAAACCTGGCATCTTGACCTGCAGTTGTGAAACCAGTGATTGTGCTGATATTTCGGGCAGCAGAATACACATATCTGTATTTACTGTCTTTCTGCTGTAATAAAATGCATTTGTTTATTGGAAGCAAGTATTTCGAAATACATATTTCGGAGGATAAATGTATTAGTTCTTCTTGAATTTTGAAGCTGTTTAACGTAACACATATCAAAGCAACTGGTTATACGGTCATAAAATCATGCTGTTTAGCCAATGAATAGTTTGTTAATTCAATGTAATGAGAGATAGAGAGAGAGGGGATGGGGGGAGGGAGGGAGACAGACAGAGGCAGGCAGACACACACACACATGCACACACACACACACACACACACACAAATATACACATACAAACTTGCACACACATACAGACGAACACTTCTGTAAATGATATCAACAACAACAACAACGAACAAAAAAACAAAAACAAAAAGACTGTGACATACCTGCTATGAATTTTTAATTGATCCATTTGGCATCCAGACACACGATCACTCCAACAGTAAACACTTTTAAACACTTGTCCCATGAACTGCGAATATGACACATCACTTCTGGACACCATCATAAATGTTCTGCCTTGTTGTTAAACTTGTGTATGAGAACAAAGACACACACAAACTGTGTCTGTCATTATCATGACCAGCCTAAGTATGAAGGTAACTGCTCAGTGCACAAATTCACTGTGAAAGGCATATATAATTGTAAATCACATTCATGTATCTATGGGTTGGCAATTAAGACACTTTATATAGATTGACTGGCTGGAAAAGAAGAAGAACTGGCAAGCCTGGTCAAACATCTGGACAAAGCCTCCACATCGTATGGAATGCAAATCAGTGCGGAGAAAACCAAACTGATGACTAACAACACCAACGGCATCAGCATTGACATCAAAGTCAACGACGAAAAGCTTAAAACAGTCCACAGCTTCAAATATCTGGGAGCAATCGTGTCAGATGAAGGATCTAAACCAGAAGTACTCTCGAGAATTGCCCAAACAACAACGGCACTCAACAAGCTGAACACCATCTGGAACAACAAAAACATCGCTCTCAGCTCAAAAATCAGACTGATGCGTTCCCTGGTTATATCAATATTGCTCTACGCCTGCGAGACTTGGACCCTGACTGCAGACATCGAGAGAAGAATCCAAGCTGTCGAGATGAGATACTTTCGTAGACTACTTGGCATCTCCTACAGAGACCACATCACTAACACGGAAGTGAAGAACAGAATCAAGCAAAGTATTGGACCCTACGAAGACCTTCTGTCCATAGTGAAGAAACGCAAACTTAGGTGGTATGGACACATCTCCCGATTATCTGGTCTTGCCAAAACGTTCCTGCAAGGCACCGTACAAGGAGGCAGAAGGAGAGGACGGCAGAAGAAGAGATGGGAAGACAACATCCGGGGGTGGACAGGCTTGACGCTCGGTGACGCCCTGAGGAAATCAGAAAACTGTGAAGAGTGGAGAGGGGTGGTGGTCAGGTCAGCAGCGGTGCCCCAACGGTCTGAACCCAGACTACAGGAGAGGTGAAGGTGAAGGTGATATAGATTGTTCAGGTGTACATCTTGAAACAAAATCATTTCACCACTGTTCAAAAAACAAAGGAAGTTACATCTGAATAGAATGTGGAAGGGTATTCTTAACAGCGGCTGTCAGGTTCCTGGACTCGTCAGTTAATCTGTGTCTTCATCACTATCGTTGATGTCTGGCTCAGCCAGTGTGTCCGAAATGGAGGATGAGGATGGAAGAGCCTGGAAGAATGGATGATGTTCCTCTGGAATGATGTTGGATTTGCAGAGAGAAATCAGGTCTTCCTTTTTCACATCTAAGATGTTTTTCTTTGTATAGGCATGGGAGTGATGACAGTTCTTGTTAACCTCGTTTTCCAGTGAGATGAAGGGACCTGAATTCCTCTTCAAAGTTGTACTTGAAGAACATCAGATCTTTATCATTCTGGGTAAACTGAAGGCACTTGATGTTGAGCCAGTTCACCTGTCTTTCTGAAATATCCATTTTTGTGTTTTGGACTCTTGTTGAGGCAATTTTCTTGAAGTCAATCATGTCTGTGTGCTTTAGTGGTATAACTCTGGAGGGTTTGTTCCTGCGTGCAGTTCTCAGAATAATATCCCAGTTGCTTGGGGTGTACACTGGTGTGGATTTCTGGGCAAATGAAATGGCAGAGTGCATGGAGTCACACTCCATATGTGTGTGACCTTCTTCTAAGAATTTCTTCATGGTAGGTTTGCTTTTCAAAACTTGCACCAATGCTGTTGCCAAATACTGGTTTCTGTTCTGACCACTACAACAGTCTGAATAAATCACAACCTCTTCACTGTACTTGGCAATGATGAGAGAGAGATGTACAAGCAACTTGCAATTTCACAAGCACCATGCTTTCCTTCTGTTTCGTCCCATTTGAAACCGCTTCCATTTCCATCTGACAGAGAGCATATGGTGAAGTTATAGACACACAACTTTCTTTTGTAATACAACTGGCCTACAAGTCAGCATGGAGCTTGAAGAACAGCCTGTAAGTCAAAAGTCAAAACAAGCTTAGAAGAATCTTTCCTGGTGTCTTGTTTGCCCGATTCCTTTTCCGTTCTGGCAATGTCTTCTCTGAAGGTGTTGTGCCTGCGACTCTCTTTCTCCATCTGTCAGTGTTCCGTGTTTTTCCTTCATGGTGTACACAGAGCATCGAGCACACTGATTTTTCTTTGGGTGATGCATAATCTTCATTGAAAATGTCTATGTTTTTTCAGACACTGGTGTTTGTCCGTTACTTTCACATTCATACTGGTACAGTTTAAACATTTTCCTCAAAGTTAAATTTGAAGAAATGTACTTTCTCTGAGTGTCTTTACTTGTGTAATGGGGATTCCACGACAGGAAAAGACTCAAATGTATGCTCTGACCTGCTTAATTTGCTCTTGTGGTGTTTTGTTGTGTGGGGTTTTCTGTCTCAGCTGATCTCCTCCTTTGAAAATCCCATGCTGGCTTCTCTTCAGAGCATGGTCAACAAAGGCTTCACTGACAGAAAGGGTGGCTAAGAAGAACTTTTTACACATGTGAGTACGCTGACCACCAACATTGAAACAAAAACTTCAGCTGACCCTCCTTGTCTTTGGCATTGGTATATTGTCTTCACCAACAAATTGTTTTTGTCTGTTTTTCTTCAACACTGCATACAAATGAAAGTTTTCTGATTGTCACTGTCACCCATGCTGTAAAAGGCCTAAAAAATGTTATGTCGCTCTGATTCAGAGATTTTACTGCAGCTGAAACAACACTTTGAGCAGTCAACCCCTCTCATTGTCTTTGCAGGAACTGTTTTTCCTGTTTCTGAAACATGCTCTTTCCACTTAAGTTGCAATGTCTGCTTGGAGCTGACATCTTTCTTTTGCTTTGTTTCTGTTTGGGAGGTGTAACAAATTTCCCTGTTTCCTGGGTGTCTGTATCTTGGGAGTTGAATGCACAGGTGTTGTTGGAGAGGTTTGTTCGCAACAGTCATACTGATCAGGGGCTGATGGAGAAGTGTGTGACATATTCTCATCCAAATACCAGACTGCTCAAGGACTCATTTTTGTCTTCAGAGGTAGGTGATCTGATCTCCAAGGCCGTCTGTGGGGTGTCCATATTTCTCTGTGGCACATATGCATGCGGAAAAACTGCATCATAATGTGGTGTACTTGTTTCCAGGAGAGAAAACATGATAGACGGGTGTTACTGCATTTCTGTTCCATCAGATGATCCTTCTGGATGGATGACTGTTTCATAGTTCAGTATCTTACTTGAGAAGATGACAAATGTCCATCTGGACCAGTCGGCGAGAGCTTTCAGAAGCAAGTCTGCTGCATCATTACTCCATGTACCAGAAGATCTAAACTGTTCAACATTCAGAAAGTACTGAAGGTATCGTTCATTTTCATCATTTTGACCTGTCTCCAGGAACTCAATGTAAGATGAGATATTGTCTTCCAAAAAACTGCACAGGATCTTTCGCAAGTCGGAGGCACTAGTGCCCAGGTGCATCGAGGCTGACTCAAAGAAACAATTCCCATCAGGGGCAACATCAACACTATAAAAGCTGTTTGCACAAAACATGTTCTGAAGCCTACTTTTATGCTCCGCAAGTTCGTTCTGGTGCTGTTTCAGATCTTTCCTACTCAGAAACTTTGCCGTTTCCATGTTGTCTAGCATCTGCACGTTTTCATTTCTTCTTCTTTTTCAATGAGATAAGAGGAACATTATCAATGCTATCCCCTTCTGAGGAGGAAGGTGAATTGAGTATTTGTGGAGAGTAATCTGGGTCCTTGCTTTTATCATCAGCATCATGCTCTATGTCTGTGGCAATGTACTTCAGAATATAATTTCTTTTCACTCCATGCTCATCACTAGACCTGATATTGCCAATCTGCTTTTGTAAAGGCTCAAGATCAGACTGACACCAACCCAAATCTTCAGGGTCAGATCCTCTTTGACAGAAACTAACCTCAGTTTTGCAGTTTCAGTGTTCTTCAGGATTACATTTTCAGACTGGCTCCATTGGGGATCACTTGGAATAGTTCCAGATATGGTAATGGTAGTGCTGTCCAACTTCTCTTTAGAAACAACCTTGGCACCAGCACCCCCAGATTTTAACGGTTCGTCATCAGATGGGCACCAGTAATCAGGTTGAGTCCAGACAGATGCCTCATGTATGTCTTCAGTGTTAACACTGTTACCGGCTGTCAAAGCGTTGGCCAGGTTAAGGTACACCCTGTCATCACCATCATTCCCAAATGACTCGTCCATTCTGAAAAGAAACCTATTTATGTTCACAAGTGAGCTTATCAATAAATGTTTAAATGTTCACTGCTTCTTTCACTTTACAGACTATCTTTTAATTCCCATTTTAACAACTTGTGTACATGTGCATGCGTGAGAATCATACAGAATACTCTTTTCTCCACTCTTGCAGGTTTACCATCTTCCTCCATCAACAGATTACAGAAAATTCAGAACAATGCTGCATGACTGGTTCTCGCCAAAAAGAAATCTGATCATGTTACACCTCTGCTGAATCGGTTACACTGGCTTCCGATTGAGTCCCGCATTCACTCTAAGTTAGCAACACTCGCCTTCAAACATTTTGACAAGTCTCTTCCATTGTATCTCTCCTCTGTACTGGAAACATACGAACCGCACAGAACATAAAGATCCAGTTCTGGAAAGCTGCTTAAAGTTCCAAGGACTAATCTCAAATGCGCTGGAAATAGGTCTTTCAGAGCTCAGGTTCCCCAAGTGTGGAACTCTCTACGTTCATCTGTTAGGAATGCCTCTGATCTACATTACTTTAAGTCAGATATGAAAACTTACCTTTTCCATAAGCATTTTTGTTCTGGGTGAAACGGTTAAACCAAGGCATGCCTGTTAACAAGTATCTTTGTACTAGTATTAATTCATTGTGTATTTTATACAGTTTTGGTCTTCGATGTGATGGCATTTTTTCTATCTGGTTATTTTTAATGGGCATGTGTGTGTGTGTGTGTGTGTGTGTGTGTGTGTGTGTGTGTGTGTGAGAGAGAGAGAGAGAGAGAGAGAGAGAGAGAGAGAGAGAGAGAGAGAGAGAGAGAGTTCTATGAAATGCATTTTGTTTTAATCTAAGCCTTATTTACTTCATAGCTTTTATAATCTGATTCATCTCTTAAGTGTGCTTTTTCATTCATATGAACACACTGGATGTTTTCCATTGTCAGATAGTGGTTGACGTGTTTTTTTAAGGCATGTTTATAGTCAACTGGATGATGTGAGGCGCTTTGAACAGCATTGGTGCAGGATATCGCGCCACAGAAAAACTATGTATTATTATTATCATTGTTGTTATTATTATTATTTTCTACATATATATATATATATATATTTTTTTTTGTTTTGTTTTGTTTGTTTGTTGTTGTTTTTTTGTTTGTTTTTGTTTGTTTGTTTCTTTGTTTGTGGGTTTTTTGTGGTTTTTTTGTTTTTTTTGGTTTTTGTTTTCTCTGTGTGTGTGTGTGTGTGTGTGTGTGTGTGTGTGTGTGTGTGTGCTGGGTGAGTATGTGTGTGTCTCTGTCTGTGTTATGTCTGTGGTGTGTGTGTGTGTGTGTGTGTGTGTGTGTGTGTGTGTGTGAGAATAATATCCTGGCATAAAAATGGTAATGTGCTGTGGAGACATGGGGTTATGACTACACTACTACTACTACTACATTATTACTACCACCACCATAACTGATGATGGAGTCTCCCGTCGGACTGACAGATGAGCAGGCAGGCAGGCTTATCTGTCAGTGTGTGTCCTCATATGGGAGAAGAGGCCGATTCTGGATGCGCAGCACTTCCCACAAGTGTTGCAAGGGAAAACATCTCCTGAAGTTAAGCCTTGCTTCCTTCACTCACGCTTCTCCTTAATGGCCAGCGTTCTCTTGTTTTCAAACGTCTTTATGCCACAAGAGCACAGCATCCTCCAGCGAGAACGGTCAAGGACATCAGTTTCCCAGGAAGCGATGTCTGTGTCAAAGGCTTTGAGGTTTGTCTTCAAGGTGTCCTTGAAGCACTTGCAGGTTCTTCCAAGTTTGCGGTGGCCTTCCTTCAGTTGGCCATACAAGAGCATCTTCGGGATCCTGCTGTCTGTCATGCGGACAACGTGTACTGTCCAGCGTAGCTGGCACTGGATCAGCAGGCTTTCGATGCTGGGCAGGCCACTCCTCTCTAGGACCTGGAAGTTGGAGACCCTGTCTTGCCACTTTATGCCAAGGATCTTTTGTAGGCACCTCTGGTGAAACTGCTCAAGTTGTTGAATGTGACGGCGATATGTCGTCCATGTTTCACAGCAGTACAAGGTGGTCAGCACAACAGCTCTGTACTACTAGTACTACTATTATTACTACCACCACCACAACTACTACTACTGCTACTACACTGCCATTTAAAAAGGACCGTTCATTGAAAAAGAGCTACTAATAAACACTACACTATCTAGACAGCACAATCAAGACACAAAGCAGCGGAACATCATACATTCTGCACATCTTCTCACATTTTTTTTATTCTGCAACCTACAGCTGCAACCCTGGACCTTTGTCAGGTTGAGTGGTTTTATTCATATAAGTATATATATAACGTTAATCAGTTTTGTGCATCTAACAAATAACATAATAAACATAAAAATTCTGAAAAGCTTACCTGGAAAGTTACTTTCTGCACTTTTTCCTCCATGAATCTGCTTGTTTTCAAGGTCTGGCACAACTTCTACTTTGAATGGAATTGTGAGCAGTGAAAGCAAGTATGTTGTGTTATTCCTCATCCATTTCAACGGATGTAGTAAGTTCAGGGTTTAATTGAATATGTCAACACGAGGTCCCGCAGGTCTGTTTGACACGAACCGTACAGACCCCACGGGCCAGAACAGGGCCCCTTTCCAGTGCAAACTGAAAACATTGTTGACAGGGAAAACAAGCAGTGGACACTTACGTCTATTCCGCAGGGACAGAACTGAAAACCAGACGGAAAACTGGGCGTGCGGAAGGACAGTATTTTGATTTACTACCATATTAGCAGTATAAACAACCAGACTTGCTGACAGCGACAACAACGCAATTCAAGATACTTGGTCAGAAGAGCAACTACTTCAGAAACGAATCACAGTATGAAGAGATACTTGGTTTCGGCAGTCACTGTTTCTTGTTCGTCTATACTTGTTTACGTTTCCAATCAATAACTAGATAAATATTGATTTTATTTCAAAGGAACTACATTTATATGAAAGAGTACTATTTTCTGAATCTTTTGATATCAAAATGTCAAAATCACCAAAATACCAAGATACTAGGTTTGGGCAGTCAACCCTTGATAATTCCTTTATCATCGGAGTTGGTTTCTTGTTTTTCCCCAATGCAAATCTTAGTGAAAAATGAGAGAGAAAAAAGAAAAAAGGGGGAGACGACAATGATGATCATGATAATGACAGTGGCGTTAGTGAATAAACTAAAAACAGACTGAAAGAAGACCAAATCATCCAACCAAGTAAACACACATAAGGAAACACACACACACTCACTCACTCACTGACAAACACATACATTCAGTTGTTGTTTTTTAAACCAGCACTGTGCCATCACCTCCACCGTCTATTGTTGACGTCTTCTCTAACACCACTGTCATTATCATGATCATCTTTGTTTCCCCCATATCTCGTTTCTTTCACTCTCTCTCATTTTCTCCTAGATATGCATGGAAAAAGACAAGAAACCAACTCCGATGACAAAGGAAATATTTTTGATAAAAATAAAGGGGACTTCCCACAATTTCTTAGACTTTGTGAGAAATTGTGGGGGCGCACACCCAAATTTCTTGCAAATGAGAGAAAACATAGAAGGGAACGACCATGATTTCTCACAGTCCCACTAATTTCTCTCAAAGTGACAGAAATCATGGAATTGTGAAAAATTGTGGGCTTACAGAGTTATTACATAGACTCGTTTACGAAAGTGAGACCAAATATCAACAACAACCAACAAAAATCACTTTTGTTTTACCTAAAACAAACCCACCACCAACAAACAAAAAACATCACTTTTGTTTCGTTTTCCCTCCACTTAAAACTCCACCTGTTTCGTGGTACTTGAACGCCACACCTTGATTGATACATCTTTTGGTGCCTGTCTCAGCAAAGTCACAGCCTCAAAATGGCTTAATCCTGTCATATCTTGACCATTTACCTGAACACACACACACACACACACACAAAACACATAAAACTTATGAGATCTCTTAGGAGTAGCAGAGTATTCAAGATTGTAAAGACCAAAACCGTATTTTTCAGCCAACAAGGCACACTTTGTTACACTCAAATCTCACCCGCGCATCTTATCAGCTGAATATGTTGGCTGAAAAGTGAAAACACATGAGCAAATAAGATAGTGTAAGGCCTTTAAACTGAGTGTAAAACACACATCCTATACACCTTGAGTCTTTTAAAAAAATCTTAATATGATTTAGATGAGGGAGATGCATGGAAAAAACTGATTTCCCATTGTATGTCCAGACTGATATCCCATTAATTGAAAGAATTTTTGCTGCTCATCGCAGATGTGTGCATCAATGTAACTTCCATAGTAATCTCAGAGTAAGTTATTATTTGAACTAAAAATGATAAAGTGACTGTCATAAGCCCGATGAGTATCTGGAAGTCATCAGCTGATGTCTTACACAAAGTGCTTCCCCACTGCCTATGAAATGTCCACTGATGTCATGCACCTATTTCAATTTTTCCTTCATTGGAGTTTGGTTCAATGAACATAGACTGAATGGTTAGTTTGTCTGGATTATAAAGATATTATTTAAATAAGCATATGCCAGGTGGAAGACTCCTTTCTTCTCAATAGTGATTTGCTAACTGGACCATGTCAAGCTTGTGTGAAAAGGTGGCTTGCCTCATGTGCCAAAAAAGAAAAAAAAGAAAAAGAAAAAAAAGGTGTTGGAAACTTTGTCCAGTAATGATAGTGGTTCCAGAAGCAATTCAACTTTGCAGGCTGTGCAAATGATTATGGAGCAGTTTAACAATGGAGATGGATCTATCTTGTCTGATGAATCATCATGCTGATGACAATAGTAACAAAACGCACTATCTGATGCTTATTCAGTCAGTCTATCCAATCAGACATCATTTTTGAGTGGGTGACAATGACTAACAGTGCTGTGTGCATTGTGTGGGAAGAGAAACCCAGGGTTGGAAGCTCTAAGGTGTCAAAAGCTTGACTGCACAGTTTCTGAGAACATGATTGGCATTATATATTGAGACAGTTATTTACTAACATGTATACAAGAATTGTCTCTGTTATCATAAACTTATAAACTGTTTTACTTTCTTCTACTGATGAAATCTGACAACAAGCATGTAATTTCCAGCTGTATTTTGTATGGGTTTTTGTTGTTGTTTTTTGTTGTTGTTTTTTTGGATGTCATTCTGGAGGTGGAAATTGACTTTTCTGTTGCACAAAAATTATCATCTTCACTCTGAAATGCCTAGATAACTATATACAATCAAAATAATAGAGTGACAAAGCCCAGATTCGGACTCCACATCCAGTTTCCTTCACAATGTAGATGACCAGTGGTCAGTTACAATGACCACTGGTCACTTTGACTTAAAAAATCATATCTTGACTCTTGACAGCTTATTTCTGTCACCAGAACATTTCTGCACCTTGTATAATGCAGATGACCAGTGGTTTGTGCCATTGACCAGTGGTCACTTTGATGTAGATGCAGGTTTTGATTATTCAACATTGTATGAGGTACAGTAGTACTCATGACACACTAATCAGCTGTTGAATATTACAAATCTGCTTCCTACGTTGAAGTGATCTCTGACCTGTGCTAGGATACAAGTTCTAAAGTCTTTGATTTAACTCAGCTGTGGATTTAACTCGGAAGCTTCCACTCCCCATCTTAACCACAAGGCCATGTGTGTCTGTGTGATAGTGGTCATTGCTTACTCACCTTTTCACCTGTACTTTACTCAACTGACAAATCAGACCTGACAGAAAAAGGTCTATTCATGTGTGACAAATTGTACCGCAGTTGACATAAATATATGACAATGTTTTGACATTTTGTACTGAGCACACAAGTACAAAATGTTGAACAATGAACACAGTACAAAATGTCGCAATTGTGACTTTTGTACTGTTTTGACATTTTGTACCGCAACAGCACTCAATGATGCCCTCCTCCTCACACATGCATATACCTCAGTACACACTGGCAACAAAGGCATGCCAACCACATTACATCATTATGAAGGTCAAAACCTTATAGAAAACATATTATTCGCTAAATAACCAAATACAATGAAAGAAGATACAAAAAAATAAGATATAACATGTCAAGAAGAATTTCATCTAGAACTGGCTTGACATTAAATCATGCTGGTTTGCTCCTAATGATTTGCAAAATTATGAAAAAAACAACCCAAAACATGAAAAACTGCTTCTGAATGACAGGCAGGACTGCAAAGTCACCAGGAGGGAAGAAGCAATGGAGTAAACTCCTTTCCAAAATGAAGATTCATGCTATTTGAAGCGAAAGTAAGTGGGTGCCACTGACCAAAAATTTGCTGGCTGCAGGCACTGGAAGAGGTGTTGTCCTGGCCAACAATATGTCAGCTGGATAGTTCAATGAGGTAAGTTGGATGACTTGTCTAATTTCATTTTGTTTGAAAATACAATGGGAGACTTTCACATGTATAATGATAATACAATTAGTAATGTTTTGTTTTCAAAGTTATTCGTATCTGGCTTCTCAAATGATGTTTTCCTTTGCAAAAATGAGCTTAGATAGATTTCTTTCAGTTGTTTGATAAAAGCAAAAAAAAAAAAAAAAAAAAAAGAATCACGTGACAGATTTCAACAAATGTGTCATCGGTTACCAGCAACCAAAATTTCAACTGACAGAACTGCAGGAGTTAAATACTGCAATACCAATTGTTGCTAGATCAATTACAATAAAGTTGCATATTTCCCTTAGCTGAGAAAAGACTGCTTCACAGAACATCAATGTTCAGTTCATCACACACAAACAACTGAAACGGGTTCATTACATATAGTCATTTTGTATAAACATAAACAAATATGAGTCTGCTTTAAATATCTTCTCACCTGGATAAGTCTATCACCTGCATGCAAACGTCCATCAGAAAGTGCTGGATCCTGCACCACTGCTTTAACATAGCATCCTCCTGTGCTGTTCACTCCACCCACCACTGTGAAGCCCAGACCTCCACCTGGAGTTTTCACCAGGTCCACAACAACATTCTGGAATTGGAAACAAGTGTCTGGCTTGCAACTGTTTATGATATAAAGCCAGAGGATTTCCACCCGGCCCAATACCTTGTTTCTTCCTTTTTGTTTGGTGGTTGTTGATGTTGCTGTTTCTTTTTGTTTGGATACTGCTGCTAGTTCAGTGGCCTTATTCTTGAACTGCCCAGCCCCAATCTCCCTTACATTACTACACCCAGGTTCATCAGCTGCAGTCCCAGCAGTCCACATAGATCTATCTATGTTTGGTCATCATGAAGCCCAAACCAGAAGAGACCATGCTCTAATGCCAGTTCAGTTTAGTTGTGTTCAGTTGTGCCTGTTCTGATTAAACATTCACAGAACACCGCCTACCATGCCCCCTTCTCATGACAGTTTTCAGTTTCAGTTTCAAGGTGTCAGAACATGCAGACTGATCCATGAATGCTGCACCTGATCTGCTGTTAAATAGAGAAGAAAAAAAAGGCAGATGGCACCTTCACATTAACCCAATGCACTGATCAGGCCTTGTGAGCCTATCCTTGGTTTGTGTAAAATGTTAACATGAAAATGAAATAAAATAATGTTATAAAATGAACAAATAAGTAATTACATTAAAATCCAGTGAAGGAAAAGATACTGAAATAATACAAGAACAAATATGGGCCACACTTAGTGAACTGAACCTGCATGAACCCATACATGTGCACACACCAACATAAATGTACAAATGAAAACTATAATTGATCATACTCCTCAAATCTCAATTTTCAGTGCAAACTATCTTCATCTTGAACTCTACATTTAATTCATAATTTCAAATTAAATCAAATCATGCCAAAAACAAAAGGGCCATTTCAGGGCTGAATACCCATCAATTCTTATCTTATTTTAGATATGTCCCTTCCATTTTTGACTCATTTGTGCAAACAAAGTGAGTCTATGTTTTAACCCGGTGTTCGGTTGTCTGTGTGTGTGTGTGTGTGTGTGTGTGTGTGTGGTAAACTTTAACATTGACATTTTCTCTGCAAATACTTTGTCAGTTGACACCAAATTAGGCATAAAAATAGGAAAAATTCAGTTCTTTCTAGTCATCTTGTTTAAAACAATATTGCACCTCTGGGATGGGCACAAAATTTTTTTTTAAAAGAAGCCAAATTATATGCAAAATGAATTTACTGTTATATTTATTTATTTATTTTTTATTCTCTAAACTTGGCACTTTGATATGATATTCTGACACAGCATCAAAAGCAGTCATTTTTATCATTTTTTGTTCAAACAGGAACTTTTGCTAAGCACAGAAGTTATATTTCTGGTGCATGTCTTTGGTGCAGATAGTAAAAAAGGGAAATTAATCTGTAATTAATGCTAGGGGGGTTAATTTGCTTTAAACTGATCTTTCTCATCTTAAACATTACATTTTGAAATTATACTCAATACATAAAAAGCTTTGTGTGTTTTACTCTCAGTGTACAGGGCTTTCACTGTGTTCATTCGCCCAAGTGGTCTTTTTCGGAAAATACTAAAATCAATATTACGAGTGGACTTTATAGATCTACTGGCTGAGCCATGAAGGTCATGGGCAAAAACAAATTGCGTACACATATTTATACGTATTCAAAGTGTGTGCTCATATTCCTCGCAAACGCGAAGGACACCATTTTGTTTCAAGTTGTTGACCTGCCCATTCAATCCTATATTCAATCGACAATACATGATAACATGTGATGGAAAGTTGGAGAAGGAGACCGTTAAATATTTATTCAGAGAAAGATTTGTGAACGCCTCATCACTTACTGGATTATGCCCCAAACTGCCATAAAAATATCCACAAAATCAGTTGGAATTCACAGTTAAAAATAATAAACCATGAGAGTTAATACCCTTGATGAAACGTAAAAATTTCCAGTCTTGACTTTTCTCCAAATTAAGTCCTTTTCACTTCATACGACATTTAGAAGTACTTGTACTTGGCTCTACATGTTATTAGTTTAACAAAATACTCAATTTTCATATCAACTTTAAAATCCAAGTTTTTTATGTATTGAGTATAATGCATTTACTGTTATATTTATATTTTTTGTATTCTCTAAACTTGGCACTATATATATATATATATATCTGTGTCTGTGTGTGCGTGTGTGCGTGCATGCACGCGCATGCATGTGTGTGTGTGTGTGCGTGTGCGTGTGTGTGTGTGTGCGTGTGTGTGTGAGTTCTATGAAATGCATTTTGTTTTTATCTAAGCCTTATTAGCCTCATAGCTCTTATAATCTGATTCATCTCTTAAGTGTGCTTTTTGACTCACTTGTGTAAACAAAGTGAGTCTATGTTTTAACCCGGTGTTCGGTTGTCTGTGTGTGTGTGTGTGTGTGTGTGTGTGTGTGTGTGTGTTTGTGTGTGTGTCCGTGGTAAACTTTAACATTGACATTTTCTCTGCAAATACTTTGTCAGTTGACACCAAATTAGGCATAAAAATAGGAAAAATTCAGTTCTTTCCAGTCATCTTGTTTAAAACAATATTGCACCTCTGGGATGGGCACACACAAAAAAAAAAAACCCAAAAAAAATGAAGCCTAATTATATGCAAACTGCATTTACTGTTTATTTATATTTTTTTGTATTCTCTAAACTTGGCACTTTGATATGATATTCTGACACAACAAGAGCAGTCATTATTATCATTTTTTGTTCAAACAGGAACTTCTTTTGCTAAGCATGGAAGTTTTATTTATTTTGCAAACGTTTTAGTGCAGATAGTAAAAAAAAAGGGAAATTAATCTGTAATGAATGCTAGGGGACTTAATTTGCTTTAAACTGATCTTTCTCATCTTAAACATTACATTTTGAAATTATACTCAATACATAAAAAATTGTGTGTTTTACTCTGTGTATAGGGCTTTCACTACGTTCATTCGCCCAAGTGGTCTTTTTCGGAAAATACTAAAATCAATATGACGAGTGGACTCTACAGATCTACTGGCTGAGCCCTGAAGGTGATGGGCAAAAATCAATTGTGTACACATATTTATACATATTCAAAGCGCATGCTCATATTCTTCGCGAACGCGAACGACGCCATTTTGTTTCAAGTTGATGACCTGCCCGTTCAATCCTATATTCAATGGACAATACACGGTAACATGTGATGAAAAGTTGGAGAAGGAGACCGTTAAATATTTATTCAGAGACAGATTTGTGAACACCTCATCACTTACTGGATTATGCCCCAAACTGCCATAAAAAATATCCACAGAATCAGTCGGAATTCACAGTTAAAAATTGTAAACCATGCAAGTTAATACCCTTGAACTGATCACGATGAAACAAAAAAATTTCCAGTCTTGACTTTTCTCAAAATTAAGTCCTTTTCACTTCTTACGACGTTTAGAAGTACTTGTACTTGGCTCTACATGTTATTAGTTTAACAAAATAATAAATTTTCATATCAACTTTAAAACTATAAAACTAGAATGAACATAACAGAGAAACTGAATCGACTGTGTCGTACTACATTCCCGGTGGGTGTAACTAAAGTTGTACATCTATCTAGATCTAGTGAAAACGGCTAAATGTTGCAGTGTGATTGCGGCAATAGCCATTAAAAAGAATTTTTAATTGCCCTTAAAGATTTTTGGAATGTCCAAGATACACCAGAATAATATGATTTAAACAGCATCCTCACTGCGAATACCGCAACTGATTTATTGCCCTTTAAAAAAGTATGTTCAAATGTTAAATTTTAGAACGTCAGTTAAGGAGCCACGATAGTGTAATGGTTAAGGCAGTTTCTTCTCACCCGAACACGCGGGGTTCGAATCTGGTTAGGACTTTTTTTTTTTTTTTTTTTTTAAATGCGAAGCTTCATAATAACAAATACAGAACACATTTTAATGATTAGACTTTTTTTTTTTTTAAGTGTATCACAAGTGAATCTTGAAGGCCTTGCCTCTCTTGTTCATTCATATGAACACACTGGATGTTTTCCATTGTCAGATAGCGGTTGATGTGTTTTTAAAGGCATGTTTATAGTCAACTGGATGATGTAAGTCGCTTTGAGCAGCATTGGTGCTGGATATCGCGCCATAGAAAAACTATGTATTATTATTATTATTATTATCATCATTATTATTATTATCATTACAACGTGTTAAGTAAGAGTTTTTATCGTTCAACATGAATTTCAAATTAAAAATGTCAGTCGGCAATAACGGAAGCTGGAGTTTCGGTAAACCCTTGACCAAGTGGGCATGCCTGTATTCCTCTTGACGGCGTTTTCAACAATGGAACTGCGATGGTAAGGTTATGAAGTTTTGTTGTCACAGGGTTATTTCCTGTCCCAAGTAACACTTTTTGTAACAAGTAACACATGAAACATATTACATTTAGATTTTAATCAAAAAGAAGCAATAACCTGGATACATATATAAACAGATTGATGCACAACTTCTTTTGGGGTTCTACTTCAGTCCCAGTAGGTATCCAAATAATGATGTGAGTTAAGAAAAGCCCAAGTGACAGGCATCCAGTGTTGTCACTTGTCACAAGTAATTCAGGAATCCCCATTTTAAGTTTCAATTATGTACATAACAGGTTTAATTTCCTGCATAACCTATCATTCAATGATGTTGAAACAATACCTTGAAACAGTATGCAAAGTGCTTGATGACTGATCAAACCAAATTTCTTTTCATGTAACGAATGACATTTGAACCAGTGATAACACACTCAGAAACAACTTTTCCATCACTCGTAATCAGAATCTTTAATTTACACTTGTGTAAGACCATAAGTCATAATAATGTATTATTCAATATGAGAGAGTAACATGGATATTGCAGCATTCATTCAGCTGTTTTCACCAACTTTCGTTATCTTTTAAAGTAAAAAAAGTGACAGGATCTGTGTGTCTTATGACAAGTGACAACACTTCTGCAGTGCAGTGTTTATAATTTTTGTTGAAGCTATTGCCTGGGAGCAAATCATTTCTTTGATTAGTAAGTAATTAAGGGGTGGGGGTGGGAGAACAATTTTATTTATAATAGATGTGAAATAGATTTCGTATGTGTGTGTGTGTGCGTGCGTACGTGCGTGCGAGTGTGTGTGTGTGTGTGTGTGCGTGCGCACGCACGCGTATGCACGTGCGTTCAGGTGTGTTTGTATGTATGAATACGATACTTTGGTGTGATTGGTACAAGATCCATTGCTGAAGTATATCATTGGATTTTTGCTCTCTTTTCCTTTGACATGATGTATTGATGCACTGTATATTTGTTGTATGAGAAAGACAGAGGGAGAGGGAGTGAGGGTGCATGATGTATAACATAGGAATTTTGTTTTCCTTTCCTTTGATATAATGTATTGATGCACTGTATATTTGTACGAGAGAGACAGAGTGCCCACCTATATTTACTTGCATTCCTTCCAGTACATACTCATATTTTATTTTGGACTTTTGCCCATCTTGCAAGGTCATAGTTGCGAGCTTTCTTCCCCCACCACTTTGTGACTTGTGCATTGTGCCTGCCACGGCAAAAGTCATTGAAAAAAAACTTTTTTCTTTTGTCAAGAAATTTTTGACTGATCATTTTTTGTATGTGTGGGTGTATGCTTGGTTTTTTTTTTCTTTTCTCTTTTTCTTTTTGTTAAACTTGCTGTTTTTCTTCCGTCTTATTATAAAAATCCATGTATATTTTGCTCCCGTAAGTGTGTTGCCTTGTTAACAAGGCAAGCAGGTCAAAACAGTTCACATGAGAATTTCAGTACATGCCGGAAAATGGGTAAAGCAAAATTTAATATGCCTAAAAATCCTGTGCATTTTGACGCTGTCGCAAAATTTTGGCTTTTGCTGTTTTGTACCTGTGAAAACAAAATTGGTCAACATGTATGTTCTGAGCTTTGTTCAAAAACTCTTCCTTTAATTCTTGGAATTTTCAACTCCTCTGTGAATCTTATTTATGTGAAATGCACTTGCATGTTTGTCATTATCAAAAGCATTATTATTTTGTTATGTGTCATAAGTATATCAAACATATATGTGTATATATGTAGGTATGTAATATGTAGTTTTTTGGGGTTGTTTTTTGTTTGTTTTTTGGTTCATAAGTATGTCAAACATATATGTGTATATATCCTCATCTCATCTATCCCTTGACCCGTGGGTGGGTCGTTGGGGCACCATGGATGACTGCCTGGTCAGCTCGCGCCACCTGCCTCGGTCCTCAGCGGCCCTTTGAGTTGTGGCAAATGGCAGGCCCGTCCACTCTTTGATGTTGTCCTCCCACCGCTTTCTCTGTCTGCCTCTCTTCCTCCTTCCTTGTACGGTACCCTGCAGGATGGTCTTGGCTAGGCCGTCTGATCGTGTGACGTGTCCATACCAGCGGAGCTTGCGTTCCTTCACTGTGGTTAGCAGGTCTTTGAATGGGCCAATGGCATTTTGGACTCTTCTTTTCACTTCCTCATTTGTGATGTGGTCTTTGTATGTAATGTTCAGGATCTTGCGGAAGCATCTCATTTCCAGGGCCTGGATTCTTCTCTGGAGTTCTGCAGTGAGGGTCCAGGATTCGCAAGCGTATAGAAATATTGAGAAGATGAGGGAGCGCATTAGTCTGATTTTGGACGAGAGGGAGATCTTTTTGTCCTTCCATATAGTCTTCAGTCGACTCAGTGCGGCAGTAGTCTGCGCGATTCTGGACAGGACCTCTGGTTTCGAACCCTCGTCTGACACAATGGCACCCAAGTATTTGAAGGAGGAGACTTCTTCCAGTTTTTCACTGTTTACGTGCAAGTTGGACGTTACGCCTTGGCTGTTGTTGGTCATAACCTTGGTCTTCTCGGCACTGATCTCCATGCCGTAGGCTGATGATGTCTTGTCAAGTTTGCGCACGAGTTCTTCGAGTTCTTTCTCTTCTCCTGCCAGGCCATCAATGTCATCGGCAAAGCGCAGGTTGGTGATGACTCTGCCTCCAATGCTGACAGTTCCCACATGATCTTCCAGGGCGTCAGTCATGATCCTTTCAAGAAAGAGGTTGAAGAGAGTGGGAGAGAGTAGACAGCCCTGTCTGACTCCGACCGTGGTTCTAAACCAGTTACCCGAGCTACCATTGAAGAGGACTGCACTGGTTGCTCTTTCGTATAGGTTCTGTATGGCTTGGATGATGTCTTCACTGATGTTGAATTTGTGCATGGTGGCCCATAAGGCAGCGTGCCATACCCTGTCGAACGCCTTCTTGAAGTCAATGAAGACGTGGTAGAGGTCTCTTTGGTGCTGGAGATATTTCTCGCACAGCAAGCGCAGGTTGAAGATTTGTTCTGTTGTGCTTCTCCCTGCTCTGAAGCCGGCCTGCTCTTCAGCGATGATCATTTCTGCTTGCGGCTTCAGTCGGTTGAGAAGGACCTTTAGCATGACCTTGCTGGGGTGGCTGATTAGGCTGATAGTGCGGTAGTTTTTGCACTGTTGTAGATTGCCCTTCTTGGGGATTGTGATGACCAATGATTGTGTCCAGGTGGTTGGCCACTCTCCCGTCTGCAGGAACTTATTACAGATGGTGGTGAGGGCATCAATCACCGCTTCGCCTCCAGCTTGAATCAGTTCGGAGGGAATGTTGTCGACGCCAGCTGACTTCCCTGCTTTCAGTGTCTTCACTGCTGCCTCTACTTCTTCCCGAAGAATTGGCTGGCTGTCGTTGTTGGTTGATGGGGGACAGTTCAGAACTGAAGTGTCACCTTTGGTGTCATGGTTGTACAACTCGGAGCAATATTCAGTCCAGCGCTGTAGGATGTCTTTTTCTTCAATGAGGCATTTCCCTGATTTGTCCTGGATGGTGCTGACTCGTCCTTACTTGGTTGTTGTCAAGTTTTTGACAGTTGCGTACGCTCTTTTTGAGTTGTTCTTTTGCAGGTTGTCTTCAATCTCTGAGCACTGTTGTTCTATCCAGTTTTCTTTTGCTTTTCTCATGCTGGATTTGACCTTGTTGTTGGCGGTCCTGTATTTGTTTGTTCCTTCAGGGGTGCCTTTCTTGTTCTTCAGTGCTCTTCGTTTATCGCATAGGTCGAGGATGTCAGGGGTGACCCAGGGCTTCTTCACTGGTCGTTTTGTGCCCAGAACTTCTTTGGCAGTCTCAGTCACTGCAGTGTTAAATGCAGTTGTTTCTCTGTCGATGTTCACCTCTTCGTCCTGCAAGATGGTCAGTGCGGCAAATTTTCCTCCATATGTATGTATGTAATATGTAGTTTTTTTGTTTGTTTGTTTTTTTTGTTTTTTGGGTTTTCGTTTTGTTTTTTTGAAGCCCTAGAAAACAGGTGGAAAGCATTAGTATTGTTTCACTGAACTGCCAAGGTCTTGCCAGTTTTAAAAAGACAAGAGATGTCTTCCATTACCTAAGACAGAAGAAACATTCCATTTGTCTTCTTCAGGATACACATTTTGATAAGATTGAATATCAGATAAAATGTGAATGGGGATATACATGTTATTTTGCATCCTTTAACTCTCAGTCAAGAGGTGTTGCTGTCTTATTTAATAATAATTTTTATTTCAAAGTTAAAAAAAGTATTCAAAGATCCTAACAGTAATTATATATTTGTTTCACTGACAACCATGGACAAAGAATTTCTTATCATAAGTACATATGGTCCCAATAGAGATACCCCTGAATTTTACACAGCTTTAGAAGAAAATATAACAAAAGTTGGCTGTCCAAATTTAATCATTGGAGGAGACTGAAATTTAGTACTTGATCCAAACTTAGATCATTATAATTATAAACAAGTAAATAATCCAAAAACTAGAGAAAAAGTTGATGATATTATTTCAGATTTAGACCTTGTAGACATATGGAGAGAATTAAATCCTGAAAGTAAACGATTTACCTGGCGCAGGACTACTCCTTTACAGCAAAGCAGACTTGATTTTTTCCTTTTGTCTGAATGCTTGATTCATTATGTACAAGAAGCAGATATACAATACAGATACAGAACTGATCATTCTATGATAGTATTAAAGTTAGAGTTTGGAAAGTATATTAAACGTAATACGTTCTGGAAATTTAATAACTCCCTGCTTAAAGATGCTGACTACGTTAATGAAGTCAATGAAGAAATCACTGCAGTTCTTGAAGAATATGCTCTGCCAGCATATGACAGAAACAAAATAAAAAATATCCCAACAAATGAAATTCAGTTTACGATATCAGACCAACTAATCTTGGACGTTTTATTGGTGAAAATAAGATCAAAAACGATAGCGTACGTCACAATGAAGAAACGAAAAACAGCTGAGAAAGAAGACAAACTAGATCTAGAAATATGTTTATTAGAAAGAAAAAAGAGTTCTATCGAGCGAAGAAAGCCAAAAATTAGAAGATTGTAAAGTAGAACTGACGGACATTAGAAGCAAGAAAATGGAAGGGGTATTATTATGCTCGAGGGCCAGATGGATTGCTGAAGGGGAAAAAAATTTCTAAGTATTTTTGTGAGCTGGAAAAGAGACATTTTGTTAGTAAATGTATGAAAAAACTAATATCAAAAGAAGGAAAAGAGTTGTATGAGCCTCATGAAATTCTGAATGAAGTGCAGTGCAGTCGTTTTACAAAAATCTGTATAAACAGCATACTGTCGACAACTGTGAAATATCTGATATGGTCAGGGAAATACCAAAGTTATCTGATATAGAATCAAAAAGCCTTGAAGAGAGAAATATGCAACTCAGTCTCTTAAACAGATGAAAAATGATAAAAGTCCAGGCTCTGATGGTTTTTTGGTAGAATTTTTTAAGATGTTTTGGAAAAAGTTGGGAAACTTGGTGGTTAGGTTTAAATGAAGGTTTCAGGAAGGGTGAACTGTCGTCGACTCAAAGAGAAGGAATTATTACATGCATACCAAAAGGTGATAAACCAAGGGAATTTGTGAAAAATTGGAGACCAATTTCACGGTTGAACATTGTTTACAAAATTGGCTCTTCTTGTATTGCAGCTAGACTAAAAGTCGTACTGTCCACTGTTGTAAGTGAAGATCAGTCAGGTTTTATGCCAAACAGATACATAGGAGATAATATTAGGCTAATTTATGATATAATCCATTATTTAAACTGTAAGAAATTGCCAGGTTTACTCCTCTGTATTGATTTTGACAAAAGCTTTCAATTCTATTGATGTGTCATTTATAATGAAAGTATTAAAAGCTTTTGGATTTGGACTGGATTTTTGTAATTGGGTCAACACCTTCTATAAAAACATAAAATCAACCGTTATTGTAAATGGACAGGCTTCAACATGGTTTCCTATCGAAAGAGGATGTCACCAGGGAGATCCCCTCTCACCTTATTTATTTTTGTTAAGTGTCAAAATACTTGCAATAATGATACGAGAGAACCAGTTGATCAAAGGAATAGAAATTAATGGAACAGAACATAAAATAGCACAGTTTGCAGATGATACACAAATGATGACCAAAGGTGACCGGCCATGTTTCATTTGAACAAATGATTGAAACTATAGACTCTTTTGGGAAGAAATTGGGTTTATTTATGAATACAGGAAAAATTCAAGCAATACGGTTAGGCAGCAGGAAAAACTGCAACATTAGATATTTACCTCATTTAAAAATGGAATGGAACCCATCAAAATTCAAAATACTTTTAATATGGTTAACAGTAGATCTATCAGATTGTGAAGAGATAAACTATGAATTCTGTTTAAGATATGGATAAAAAGATTAATTACTCCATTAGGATGAGTGGCTGTGTTAAAATCCCTTATTCTATCAAAGATTATTCACTTATGGATGCTACTACCTAACCCACCTGATAAGTTTATTAGCGACCTTCAAATCACATGTTTCAAATTTATTTGGAATAAAAAACAAGACAGCATTAACAGAAAAATAGCTGTAAAAAATGTACAGATGGGGGGATTAGGATTATTTGATATTAAGAAATTTATCACAGGTCTAAAACTTAGTTGGCTATGCAAGATTAAAACATCAAACCATAAATGGAAAACTATTATACAGGCAATATATCCCCAAATACAGAATCTTGACCTGTATGGCCCTTGTTTACCTATTCATGATAATTTAAACAGATTCTGGATTCAAGTGTTGCATGCATACAAAGAGTTTTGTCAAAACATTGTTCGTTCAGACAGTCAGGAAGTTAACGCTGAACCAATATTTTTTAACGCAAACATTAAAGTTGGAAATACAGTTTTATTGCATAAAAATTGGCTAGAAAAAGGCATCTCACTTACTGCACGAAAATGGGGAATTTCTCACACATGAAGAATTTAATGATAAATACTAATTAAGAACAATTTTTGACTCACTTGTGCAAACAAAGTGAGTCTATGTTTTAACCCGTTGTTCGGTTGTCTGTGTGTGTGTGTCCGTGTGTCTGTGTGTCTGTGGTAAACTTTAGCATTGACATTTTCTCTGCAAATACTTTGTCAGTTGACACCAAATTAGGCATAAAAATAGGAAAAATTCAGTTCTTCCCAGTCATCTTGTTTAAAACAATATTGCACCTCTGGGATGGGCACAAAAAAATTTAAAAAAGAAGCCTAATTATATGCAAACTGCATTTGCTGTTATATTAAAAAATTTTGTATTCTCTAAACTTGGCACTTTGACCTCTTATTCTGACACAACTACAAGAGGAGTCATTATTATCATTTTTTTTTGTTCAAACAGGAACTTCTTTTGCTAAGCATGGAATTTTTATTTATTTTGCAAACATTTTGGTGCAGATAGTAAAAAAGGGAAATTACTCTGTAATTAATGCTAGGGGACTTAATTTATCACAAGTGAGTCTTGAAGGCCTTGCCTCTCTTGTTTTACCTTACAACAGTTGTGTTAGATCAATAAAAAAAAAACTATATTACAAACATAAACATCAGCCTTGATAGTAATTCAGTAAGACACATGTGAAAATCACTACAACTGCTATATTCTGTTACGAAAGGAACACAATTGTATTATGATATACTTATAAAAAAAAAAAATGATATAGCTCCTAAATGCTGCTACAAATGGGAAGAAAGACTGGCCTTAAAAATTGATTGGAAGACAACATTTTGCAAAGTGAATAAGATTAGCGATGTGAATTTAAAATGGTTCCAGATGAGAATAGCACATAGAATTATAGGTACAAACACGTCATTAAAAAGAATGAAACTTACAGACAACAATATGTGTAGTTTTTGCAATACACATACAGAATCTATCCGCCATCTTTTTTGGCAGTGTGATGTTACACGTAACTTTTGGAAAACACTAGAATCATGTTTAAACAATAAATGTGAAAACGCACAAAATGTAAAATTTACTGAAGACTTTATTCTGTTTGGAGCTTCAAACAGTGTTGCCTCTGATGACATCCTCGATTTCATTGTTCTGATTGCAAAACAATTCTTATACAAAAGCAAACAAAAGAAACAAATTCCGCAATTTGAAGTACTCCTAACACAACTTAGATTAAGATATAAAACAGAAAAATATGCATCACATTTACTTATGAATAATGCCAAATTCTTAGCAAAGTGGTTCTATTACATGCCATTAATAGAATGTAATAATATTGATAAATTACCATCCAATACAGAACCCTAACAAATCTTGTTTTATAATTTGTAGTTTGAAAAATCTAACCAAACTGATCATAAAGGCAAGACATCTAAAACTATTTTTTCCTTCTTTCTTTACATCTTAAGAAATAGAAGACTTGAATTCTGATACCTATGTAAAACACATTGAATTACGTGACAATAGTAATACACCTGCTTGCATACTAAATTGCTTATTTCACTTTTTTCATGATAACACCAAAATATATTTTTTAATGTACGAATATAGAGACAGATATGTGTATATATATATGTGTGTGTGTGTGTGTCTGTGTGTGTGTCTGTGTGTATGTGTACATATGTGTATGTATGTGCGTATGTATGTATGTATGTATTTATGTATGTGTATATGTATGTATGGTTGTTGTTTTTTGTATATATATATATATATATATATGATGTGTGTGTGTGTGTGTGTATGTACATATATATATATATATATATATATATATATATATATATGTGTGCGTGTGTGTGTGTGTATGTATATATATGTGTGTGTGTATGTTTCTGGTACACATATATCAATAGCATTGGTCCATTTCATAATGAGCACTGTAAAGTAAAAATGAATATTTTTTTTCTCTTCTTCTTTTTTTTCATTTTCTCTCTCTCTCTGAGATTTCTCTTCACTCTTCTTCCCTTATTCATTTATCTTTATTGATCTATCTATATTTCTTTTCATATTTAAAAAATGACCTACATATTGATATATATAGAACTACTAAGGACATACAGTTAACGTAATACAACGTTAATATATAAAATGTTGAATACATAGTTGATCTATTCATGATGCATATTTTCTTGTAATGTAAATGTATTCTGTTATATATGTGAAAAATGTAAAAGCAAAAATGAATAAAAAAAAAAGGTTTGAAAAAAAAAAAGAAAAAAGGAAAAGCAAGAAGCTGCTTGGGATAACCATGTGGTCAGTCCAAAAAAACAAACAAAAAAAACCCCCTAATATAATCTGATTTTATTCAAGAATCTAAATGATGACACCCGCAATACTTTTATTTTTATTTGTAAATTATTACACTGGCTAATATCCTGACAGACATAATGCTAATTTTAGAAACCTCATGTTTTAACATCCACAAGTACTGGTTCTAGATACTACAGTATACGTTGAATCTCTACTAGTTCACTGCCCCTACAGCCCTTGGGCTATGGGACATTTAAGCAACCTTTAATCTAATTCAGTAATTCCTTTAATCTAATTCAGAAATTGCTAAATACATTAACAGATCTGTTTTTGATTGTAAGTAAATCTATTCACAGGTCTGTTTTCAATTGTAAGGAATCAAAATTTTACTTTCTAATATCACCACAGAAATGTCAAAGCAATTTTTGGTACTGGCATTTGCTCAGACCTGACATGACCATGAATGTTATCTAATAATAATGGATATTTATATAGCACACTATCCAGAAATCTGCTCTAGGTGTTTTACAAAAACACTTTTGTTAACACATTACATCAATGTTACATACACATACCAAGATGTGACTACACACACACAATGATAATGATATTTACACTGGATGTGTATATATCCTACCACAAACATCGTCATTTGGTCGAGACAACACCGCGAGCATATGGGGCAAGACAGAGGACAGCGTGGAACAATTAACACTAAAAGGAAATGTTATATTGTGTGGTGATTTTAATGCACAAACTGTGCAAGTTACTGATTACATTAGGATGGATTCTGGTAACAATGTATATAATTTACCACGTACTTATTCATTTGACACAGAGTGTGATAGAAATTCCATGGACTCGTTGATACAAAAACTGGCAGAAAATTGATATCAATGTGCATTGACAATGATCTGTGCATCCTCAATGGAAGAACACTGGGTGATCTTCATGGGCGTTTCACATGCAAAAATCAGCATGGTAGCAGTGTTGTAGATTATTTTATTTGCTCTAAGGCAATTAGACAGGAAATATTACACATGAAAGTTCATCCTCTTACAAGGCTTTCTGATCATTGCCAACTAGAATTAAAATTATTTATGACTGGGCTATGGAGACAAAAATAAAATATAGTAGATAAATCTCACGATAGAAGTTTACTTAAAAATATATTTAAACAAAACTATATTGATAAAAAATACATTTGGGTTCAATATTCATCAGCAGCACATGTCAAAACTTTAGGTTTACCATGGATACAGGAACAAATACATGATATATATATAACAAACTGAGCAGTCAAATTGTTAATCAATCTATCGTTAATGACAGAAGTGAATGAATTTACACAAATAATGACGTCAGCTGCGAATGTTAGTCTTAGAACAGAATCTATATTTCATAAGCAAAAATGCCAAAGAAATAAAAAATGGTTTGACAGAGACTGTTATCAACACAGGAGAGACATTAAATCAATTTTGAATGTGTTACATAGGCAGACACACAATCAGTCTTTACGTCAAAAATATTTTGCTAAACACAAGGTATACAACAGACTGGTAAAACAAAACAAACGTTCATATAAAAATCTCTCAGTGAAAGAATTAAACAAGGTGCTCAATAAAGATCCAAAGTCTGCATGGAAAACAATTAAAACTTTGCAGACAATGGGAGAACAGAACGAATGTAAACATCAATTTAATGTTTCAAAATGGATTTATCATTTAGAAAATTTAATTGGAAAAGATGTGGAAATAAATGACGAGCAAAAAACAAAAGTTCAAGATGAACTTGAAAACACTGAAATGTTAGATGATGATAATACATTAAGTTTAATAAAAAAAATAACTGAAGAAGAAATACGAAAGGCATGTCTAAGTCAAAAAAACAAATAATCGCCAGGAAGGGACGCAATAACAAATGAGATGATCAAAAGCAGTCTTCTGGTTCTCTTACCTGTCATGCAAAAGCTATATCATGTAATATATACAACAGGTATGTATCCAGACAATTGGAAAACTGGTATCAGTATCCCTTTATTTAAAAGCGGCAACCCAATGGACCCAAATAACTATCGGGGGATTACACTGACTAATACATTAGGTAAAGTATTCTGCACAATCCTGAATACAAGAATGAATGAATATCTGGAGACTAACAACATTTTGATCAAAGAACAAGCCGGATTTCGAAACAACTATAGAACCACTGATCAAATCTTTGTTTTAAAAGAGCTAGTAGATAAGATAATAAGAAGAAAAAAGTCAACTATATGGTTGTTTTGTAGATTTTCAAAAAGCATTCGACAGTCTCTGGCATGATGCAATGATGCTGAAGCTACACCGAATAGGAATAAAAGGTAAATGTTTTAATATCATAAAAAAAATGTATACGAACGCTAAAATCTACGCAAAATCACAAGATCATTTCAGCAGAGAATTTATTATTCGAAAGGGGGTACATCAGGGAAATACACTCAGCCCAACTCTATTCAATATTTTCAAAAATGATATTACCACAGATATGACAGATATGAACTCACCAACGATTCACAACACTTCATCTACTGGACTCTATGTCTTTTATATGCAGATGATTTAGTTATTTTATCATTATCTAAAGACAGCTTGCAACAAAAGCTTAACATTTTACACTCTTACTGCAGTCAATGGGGCTTACGTTTGAACAGAGAAAAGACAAAAGTAATGGTTTTTTTCTAAAACTGTCCCTAAAATACCCCTACATTTTAAATGTGGAGAGGACATAATTGAAACAGCAGAAGAATATAAATATTTAGGGGTTATATTTCATAGAAATGACACTTGAAAATCAAGCAAATAAGGCTCTACATGTGCTACTCAGAACATTTTGTAATACAAATATGAATATAGATATCATGTGTCAGTTATATGATACTTTGATAACGCCTATTTCAACATATGGAGCAAAAGTTTGGTTTCCATGTGATGTTGCAGGAGATGTATCATTTAATTTATTCAAATTATTCAGTAACTGTCTTTTCAACAAATTTCCACATGAAAGACTTCATGTCAAGTTTTGTAAGCAATTACTTGGTGTACATAAAAGAGCAATGGTTCTCCCCATTTTAGGAGAATTAGGAAGATTCCCTATTAGCCTAAAAATAATATGTCAAGTTATTGGCTATTGGATACACATATTAGAGCTTCCTTGAAATTCACTTGTATACACAACATATAAATGCATGTATCGTCAAACAAATGAAAATGTTCAGTGGCTACTTTTCATAAGAAATTTATTAATTAGCAATGGATTAGATCATGTTTGGAAAAATCAGTTCATTTTTAGTGTTAAAAGATTAAGTATGCTATATCCAAGAAGCTTGAAAATGAATATGTAAAATTTTGGAAACAGAAACATAACAGTTCATCTAAATTAGAATTTTACAAGAACGCTGTGACAAATTATAAAACTGAACTGTATTTAAAGAATACAGCAAATACACAACACAGGAAAGCACTGACCATGTTACAAATCAGCGCCCATGACTTACAAATCGAACAGGGAAGATATAAAAATACACCAAAAGAACAAAGACTGTGTGATACTTGTAACAGTTTAGAAGATGAGATTCACCTTTTAGACAATTGTGTTAAGTACAATGCTTACAGACACAGATTCCTAATCGATAGGCTAGTGAACTGATCCTTATAACAGAATTACAGCCAAGGCTGGCGAAATTTGTTCATGAATGTTTCACTTCTTAATATGCTCATTTTTATGTTTCATTGTGTCTTATAAACTTTAAGGTTTTATGATAATAAAAAGTATTCTATTCTATTATATTCACACACACACACATACATGTGTATCTAACTGCTACACTCAACACATACGCACACATAATCAGGCACAAACTTACTTAAAACTTACTTCTAGGCAATGAAAGTTGTGTGCAATTTTTTTTCTTTTAAAAATTATATTTTAATTATTTATCTATTCATTTATTTGCAGTCTCATCTTCCATGCCATTCCACCGGTATTACTCCCATGCACAGCCACACCCCCATTTGTCCCATCAACAAAATTTGAACATGAGAAATATTGTATTGTTTTTGGTCCAGAAGAAAAGAGTTTAAAAAAAAGAAACATTCCATGTTTTTCACTATTCAAATTTATGCCCATAACATTTAGTGCAAGTTGTTAAAAATATTCGTCAACTGTTCTTTCTGGATTCAGTTGTTTTGTATTCGTGGGATAGAACTGATCATTACAGCAGAGATATGTTGCAGATCTGGATTACCAGTATCTGAATTTTCTGCGTGCATGTCCCATAGTAGCAGATATGACATGTGCCCATTTTTTTTCTTCATGGGATATTTAATACTTTGTATTTCTGCTTCAGGTGACCAAGACAGATGCAGCTGCTGCTTGTGCTGTGTGGGTGCGGTTCCTGAAATCATGGGACATAGGTGGAAAGACAGCACGGAAGTGGGAGGACGCAGCAGTGTACAACAAAGAAGATATAAAGATTAAACAAACAAACAAAAAAGGACATCCACATGCATGATGACGAAAGATATGTTCTATACCTTTAAGTAATAACTGAAAAATTACCTCACTGTGAAAAATGTTTGTTTTTTTTCTTCCATGTCCACAGTCCACCATTTTACAACTGAACTAGGTAGATGCCTGACCAAAACTTAACCCAGCAAGCAAGTCGGGCCACTAGCATTTCATATAAATTTTCTTTTGATTCCTTGTGACTCACAAGCAAGCAGACACTGAGCACAAGTGCATGTGTATGCTTACATCCAGTATGCAGGAAATTTTTGTCTTTTGTCACCAGTAACATTAAAGGTAATATATATATAATATATATATATATATATATAGAGAGAGAGAGAGAGATATGTGTGTGTGTGTGTGTGTGTGTGTGTGTGTGTGTGTGTGTATGCATGCTTACATCCAGTATGCAGGAAATTTTTGTCTTTTGTCACCAGTAACATTTAAGGTAATTATATATATATATATATATATATATATATATATATATAGATAGATAGATAGATAGATAGATATTAAAAGGCATTTATGTGGTTTCGGCACAGAGGATTCCCGCTGAATGTGACAATTCATCAATAGAAGTTATAAGGTTGCATTGTATTTAGCCATTAAATTGACCAGCATTAGCTATTTAAGTTTGTAAGGACCTGTGACAACGTCCTTTTGATACTGCATGGAAGGGATATATTGTTGAAATTATGTTAAGATAAATGTTCATATTTAGACAAAACAGTCAGTTTCTGGGATGGAAATTTTACTATACGTGTTAGTAAAATATCTAGTAGAATCTTAAGTATTATATTCTTTATGTTTCTGTTGACTTGATTTCATGTCTTGGTGTCACAGGCAAGCATGTCACAAGTAACTTTTACTGGAATAAATTTTGTTGAATTATGCATCAGAATTTCTTATATTTGGTTCATTAAAAAATCCTTTGAAATATTTCAATGCAACTTTTGAAAAACTGAAGCCACTTTCTTGGCTAATTTGCATTAGTGATGACAAGGTGACAGCATTTTCCTGTTGTCACAAACAACTTGCATCACCAGAAACATGGCATCTCATAGATTTTGTTAGCAAAAGAGATGAAGACCATTTCTGCAAAACTAAATAACAATAAGAGAGTTAGTTTGGTATCATGATAGCCAGATAGACTAATCAGAAGGAAAAGGTTTGGTTGTTTTTTTTATAAATCATATTATCCCATGTTACTTATTACCTGTGACAACATAAGAGTTTGTTGTCACATGCGTTTGTGTAACAAGTAACATGTACTTAACCCGGAGAGCCCGATGAGCCATGATCGTGGCTTTCCCAGTGAAGTGCGATGGGCCACGATCGTGGCTCTGTTTACATTAAGGTCTGTGATCGTTCGACTATACTCGGCAGCCTTCGCAAAACTGCCTCGTTCTGATACCACACTATCCCGCTTGTGTTTACACAAAGGATTGACCAAGTTGACTTGACCGGCTCTCCATCTATTTTGAAAACAATGAGTGATACTGAAGTTGACGAAGTTCTGGAAACGAATGACAGTGTCACTAGTGATGCAAATCAATCATCACTAGTGACATTGTCACTCATTTCCCGAGCAAACTAAGAGTACAATTTGTGCAACTGAAATAAACAGTTTGGAAACTTTTGATCATCCAGAAAGACAGACTGCAGCAAACTGATATAAGTGAAGCAAAATGTTCATAAGACTTTCTTTTATTCCTATTCAGAATCTGGGGACACTGGTGCTGAAGACAGTGGTGCTGAGGGCAATGGAGGAGCAGCTGGTGGAGCTGCCCGTGCTGGAGGTGTGTGGCTGCCCATCATCGGTGAAGATGCTGGGCCTGTTCCTGTGGATTTCACAGCTGCCCCTGGTCCCAAGCATGCCCCCCCACATGATGCCAGACCCATTGACTATGTGAACTTGTTTTTCACTCAAAATTTTGTGGAAACCATAGTCAATGAGACTAACAATTATGCAGATCAGTGGGTGGCGGATCATCAGCAGCATCTGCAAGACAGTCCACAGTCACGGGTCCACATGTGGATAAAACAAGGCCAGACCAACACAGAAGAGATGAGGGCCTTCCTTGGCATTATACTGAGCATGGGACTCATCCAGAAACCCAATCTGCAGGCATACTGGGATTCTACCCACAAAAGCCAATCCACACCATAGTTCACTGAACATTTTTCAAGGGACCGTTTTCAACTGCTGCTGAAATTCCTGCATTTTGCAAATAATGAAAATGTGCCTGACAGACAGGATCCAAACTACAAGCTGTTCAAAATCAAGCCATTAACTGAACACTTGCAAAATAAATTTTTGTATCACTACCTCATCAAGACATCAGCATTGATGAGAGTATGATTGGATATAAGGGGAAGACGCCTCACCTTCGCCAGTACATGCCAAACAAAAGACATGCCCGGTTTGGTATCAAGCTGTGGTGCCTGTCAGATAGCACAAATGGCTATCTTTGCAGGTTTGAGGTATGCAAAGGGGCCCATGATCCACTGGATATAGAAAATGTACATGGAGCGACATACGCCCTTGTCATGCGACTGATGCGTGAAGCAGATTTGTTGAACAGAGGCCACCATCTTTGCCTGGACAATTATTTTTCCTCACCAGTGCTGTTCCAGGCTCTGTATGAGCAACATACTACTGCCACTGGAACTGTGAGGACAAACAGAAGAGGCCTTCCCCATGAAAGCATCAGGAGGAGACTGAGGAACAGGGACGTGTCCGAACGGAGAAAGGGTCCACTGCTGTGTGTGGCATACCAGGATGACAAGAAAAAGCCTGTTATGCTGTCAACAACTGCCACAGTAGGCTTCACAGAGATTCAGAACAGGAGGGGCAACATGGTCCAGAAGCCCAACATTGTTGTCTTGTACAACAAAACTATGGGAGGAGTGGATCTCGGCGATGCACAACTCTACCAGTACTTGGCGGAGAGAAAGACAATAAAGTGGACAACAAAAGTGGCATTTTCACTGTTTGGCAGGGCAGTGCTCAACAGCTACCTGCTGTACCAGCAGAACACCAGTGATGCCCCTAAGCTGTCCAGGTACATGTTCATGGTGTCTGTGGTGGAAAGCCTGGCTGGAAACTATCACACGCCACAGAAAGTTGTGCGCAGGAGGCGTACAGCTGCTGAGATCAGGGCTGCCAGAGACAACCCCCAACCCCAAGTGGCACCACCAGCCCCTCAACCTGGTCGCTCTCATCCCATGCAAGGACATGACCTGGTCAAGCTCCCAGTTGGAAAGAAAAGAAACTGTGTGGCAGGACATGACACACGTGTTCGTTCCAGCTGGGAGTGCCGTGCTTGTGATGTGGGACTCTGCCCAGGCTGCTTTGCTGCATACCACAAGAGGCCCAGGAACTAACCGCTGGCTGTTTCCTGCAGCAGAAACATTATTTTGTACAGTTTTGTTTGAATTTTGTGATTTTGACTGTAATACACATATGAAATTAACTATCAAACATTGTTGTTGACGTTTTCGAAACTCCATGTGCAAACTTGGTGGTTTTATTCTGTGGATTATCTCCAGCTGCATACAAGGTACAGTCTTTTTCTTATTTTTATCTGATTCTTCATTCTATCTAGTTTCCAAAAATGTATAGGTTTACCTATCTAGTGTTACTAGTAAGCATACAAATGCCCAAAAGCAAAGCATGGGTAGCGGAGGCAAACTTTCCTTAATTTTAAGCATGCTTTCTTGAAGCACCTTTTATTATATCCAGCACTTTGAGGGTTAATACTGCCAGCACATTGAATAGGCTTGAGCTTATTTGTCTTCACTTTACAACACAGAATTGGACTGTTTTCTTTAAGAAATAAATGTTTTTTTGCACTTTTAGGGGTTCTCTTTTACTGTAGTGAATTGTGTGAGAGTGGAAGGTTGACACGAGTGCGGTGACAATACAAGTACAAGCAGAATACTACTAATACTATCATCAAAACAGTGTCAGAAATAATTATGCCATGTTATTCCAGTTATATGACATTATATATTTATGCTTTTTGAACATGGTCTCAGCTTTACTGCTCACAAATGAAGATCTTTTCTGTCACAAGTAACATGCATCCAGAAGCAAATTTAAAACTATGATAATTCATAATCCAAGCAAAGTTACCCTCTAATTCATACCAGACCATTTCAGTGGAGTGAAGAACAAATGGAAAAGGCCCCCAAAATGGCTGACAACAGTGTTTTGATTTTGGCTTGACATTGTCTCATATCAATTTTCATAACTGGCCTCAGTGGTGTGTTCGGTACCATTATGTTCACAAAACTGCAGCCAGTTTCAAACTGGGTCAGTCACCCGTTGGGGTTCCTCCCCAGCTCATTTTGGAGGGATGATCATAGCTCTACCCCTATCTTTTTAAGAGCTGTTTCGATGAGTTCATTATTGATACATAGCGGGATGTTATTCACCCACAGCTTTGTGGTGGGTTTTTCATCCCCCTGGTCTTTGTTAACAAAAATATTCTTGTCCAGGAGAGACACTCATGCTCCCCTGAACAGGAACCCTTCCAGTAACAACTGGTCTCTTGCTTCTTGATAACACAGATATATCCGCCACAGACCACGAACCCGCTGCGCCCCCTGAATTGTTCCTCGACCACACAAATGTCATATACTGTAGGCAGCGACTCGTATGTGGGGAGTGCCCTGGCAGTAACGTGTACTGGTTCCACGACTGGCGTGGCCACCGCCATGGTGGGTCCAACACTGGAATCTGCTATCTCCTGGTCTTTTTCTCTCGTTCCGCACACAGGTGATGTCTAAAGGAGCACAGTACAAACACACAGTATACTAACTCACTTTTCTCACAAACCTGGAGCTAAATCCTTTGACATATCGAAGCCACTATATTTTGCAAAAAAAGCAGAGTACAGAAGTACGTGGCCTGCTGACATCAGAGGCCAAACTGGAAGAACGTGGCCTGCTGACATCTGAGGCCAAACCGGAAGTCCATTGGGTTTTGATGCATTCTTGATGTACTACTTATTTGTTTTTGCATATTAGGTGGCATCGGTTAAATGTGATGTTGAACAGATTTGCAGGTTAACACTGTCAGTGTGTAACGAGGATTTTTCATGTCTGCACATGACAGTAGCAGCAAGTGTTGTGTGACACGTTTGACTTGGTAGCTGTGATAACATGTGTTGGAGTTGTGTTATGTGCTAGTGGAGTTATTTTTTCATACAAAGTGGGACAGCACATTGTAATGTGGTTAATGAGTTGGTAAACACTGAGAGCACTGAGGGTTAGTGCTATGCACATAGTTTGCTGTTTACCAGAGATAAGTTAGAAGTAACGATTCCAATACATTTACTTACGTCAGTGGGATACTTAGTGAAGACAAAGAGGAGATTTGTTTGGTCATGGTAACACACAGTCATTATTGTATAATGGGTAACATGAGTTGAACCCTCAAGTTGTATTGGTCAGTCATATGTTTGGTGCACAGTTTAGAATGTCACTGTTGGTGGCAGGTGAGCATAATGATGTTTGTTTACCTCACAAAGATCAATGTGTGAGAGGAGTGCATACTGTTGACATGTGGTGAAAGGTGCTGAGAGTGTATATAGGCTTTTCATGTCAGTGATGTCCAGGATATTTTGAGATTGTATCTGACCTGGGTTTTGGTTTTGTGTTTGTGTTCCAGGAGTGCTGCTTAACCCTTTCACCGACAGCAAGTTTAGGGTGCAACACTCACTGGCGCCAGCTGATTTTCAAGAAAAACAAGAAATTACACCTACCGATTTCAAATTACTATAACTGCAATGCCATTGGAAACAAAGCAAACTCACCAACTGAAGTCTTCAGTACAACTATATTTCCCATGTAATGGTGTAATCCAGAATATAATCCATGGGAAACACACAAAACGAACTTGCGTTTTTGTAGAAAAATGGTGATTTCTGTCACTTAACTTGAAGGTTTCACAGTGTCCTCACTTGAAAAATCTTACTGTGGTGGAACTACATATACACTTTACAACTATCTGATGAAAGTGAAATACTACTAAAATCAGAAAATAAATGAATGGAGGTAAAATATCTATACAAATATGTACACAGGTCTGAACTGTTCACTGTTTGAGACAGTGAATTTTGGTTGCTGCTGCTTTCCTGTAGTCCTCCACAGTATGATACAGTTCAAAGCACAGAGTGGGACACATTGGCTTCTTGCACATTATGGTTCCAAATGGCAGGCTGAGCAGACAGTATGTCCGCCAGTAGTCCTCAGTTTCAGGCTTTAACACAGCCCCATCGCGATCTGAAGTGCTGTGCATGCCTTCATCTCAGGGACAGTGACATCTTTGGCAGCATTCAGCCTTGAATGCTGACTGAGTTCAGTGATGCCTGACAGCAGCCCCTCTGCATACAGATTAGACTGGTCAGCCATGAGTTGGAATGCTGATTCTGGGAAGAAAAGCATAAAGAAGCCCAGAAGAAGTTGTCAGTGTTGACAAGGACACCTGAAACACATGAACAAAAAAAAAAGTAAAATACAATCAGTAATACTGATATAACAGCTGATTTATTATGAGCTAATGATAAATACTGTGAATAAATGATATTATACTCATAAACAAGTGCACAAATAGCAAAAACATAAGATTTTTACACTGGCATTGCTTTACACAGTGTATCTCCATAATCTTTACAAGAAAAAAAAACTGACATGAAATATTTGTGTGGTAAATGAACATACTGCTCTTCCTCTTCAATGTCCTACACTTGTCTGATACAATGCAAACATAATTTTATATGTGCTACTAGTGAATGAACAGTGCAGCTCTGATCTGTCCATATAAAAATAAGTGCAACCTAATCTTAGTCACACACACTCTCAGTGACATACATGTGCGAGCACACACACACACATAAACCATACACACACACACAGAGCTCTTACCTGGGGTTTTTTTTTTTTTATAGTAAAATTTGAAAGCCATTCTGCAGGACAGTAAGGATCATCCATGTGGTGCAACATCCACTGAAGCAAATCAGGGCTTGGCACAGCTGATGTGGTGGCCTTAGCAGGAACACATGCTCCACTCGTCTGGCCATACCTCATACACTCATGACTTGGTACTTGGCTCAGTGCCCAATCACCACCACTATCACTCTCCCCCTCAGACAATGAAACTTCTTCATCATCATACGTGAATTCTTCACCCGAATCTTCATTTTGCTGGTCTGGCTGATGTCTCAGTTGCTCTATAACTTGCTCAGGTGTGAAGTAGCGTTGTCTGCTCGTCGATGCAGCCATTTTGGAAAATGAAAAGATCGAAGTTGCGGATAAAACTATAATAAATTCACTAAAAAAAAAAACTTGCAGAAGTACTGAAAAGATGGCGGCAGTCAATAGAAGGGGATTCCCCTGGTCACATGCACAAAATATGGCTTTTCAAGCCTCCCCAAAATAAGAGTGGTTGGTTTGTGAATGACCTACCCTGTTTTGGTCGCCTTTTGGCAACATCAGTGATCTCCCTAGCGGGTGCCGAAAGGTAACATCAGCAACCAAAGTGTTAAAGTAGGCAATGTTTGCTGCTTTATGTAGGATGTGCTTTATGTAGGGCTGTGTGTTGCTTAAAGTTGCTTTTGCTAAGTTAGGTGAACTGCTTCGTGTGTGTACTGCTTACCAGTGTTATTGTAAAGTAAAAGTAAACACTATAAAAACCACTTCACTTGGGCCCTGCTACTGGAATGAGGAGACAGATTTAGTGAGTAAAGTGCATGCATCATCAATCGATCCATTATCCCCTCTCTGTTTCCTCTTACCTGAGAACCACTCTTTCAGTTTATACACAAGGTTGGGACATAGTTCCAGAGAAGGAAGGTGGTGCAGCTGTGAACATCTACATTGTAATTGAAAGGTTACACAAGACTTACCATGTGAGTATAAGTTTGCCCACAGTTCTACACTATGAAGGGTGCGAGAAAATAATTACAGCTGAGTGAGTGTTCAATGAAGTGTGCTCGCTAGGCCAGTCTTGAACCATGTATATATGGACTTTCAGATTAGGAAAGAATAAGTCAGATGCCCACTTTGGGTGGAACTGTAATTCTTTCCTTGCGCCCTTCATAGGGTAGAATTGTAGTCAAATTTCTACTTACAATCTAAGTCTTGGTTAACCTTTCATCGCAGCTGAGATTTGAACTTCTTAAAGGCAGGATTACATAATGCTGATGACTTGTTTGTTTGTGAGTCAAAAACCACTTAAATGAAAGAAACATTGCACTCACTGAACTATGATTCTGACATAGCGCCCTTTCACAGGGTAGAACTGCATGGAAAAGGGGCTTTCCACACTGTCCTTTGATATGTGACTGACACTTCAACAGAACTGGACTTTGGACCCCCGACCTTCACCTCCACCATATCACCTCTACCTCCATCCTTTCTTCCATTTCAAGTCTGTCCATGTAAAAGGAGGGGGGATGGAGAAGGAACAAGTACAATATAGACTATGGTATAAGGGAAAGAGAGAGAAAGGAGGTGAACAATAATGAGAGTTAGATGGGGTGAGGGCATGTGCATGAAAGGGGGAAGGGTGATTGTGGTATGCCTGATTGTGGTGATTTGAGTCAAAGTTTGTGAACAGAGTGGATCTGGATACTTTGTTGATGACACCTGTCCATTTCCTTTTGAGGACAGGATTTTCGAACAGAAAGAGAGAAAGTTGGTATGATCTGATTGTGTGTAAGTGAGATGGCAGGATTAGCATACATGTGTATATTTGTGTGGCACATGTGTGCGCACGTGTGTGTGCACATGCGTGTGCGTGCATATGTGCATGCATGTTTTCCCCGTCAAAATTTAGTGCAGAAAACACATCTGCACATCAGTCCAGAGGTATATCAGTACGCGCCTGAATACTGGAGTTTTTTTTTTTTTCTTCAAAAGTGTGCTGGTTGTGATTAGAATCTATTTATTTGATCAAAATGAGACAGTAATTGAATCCCAGATTTAAATAACACATAATGTTTGCCACAAGAGTTCACTGGATCAACACAGAACATATGAAAAATGGGCCTTCAGACAGATGAAATCAAAGTGGTAGTTAATTTTTGTCTTCACTATTTTGTCGTGAAATACACTGGCAGTAGTGTCACAACACTGCTATCAGTGACATCAAATGTAAGTCTCACCCCTCCCCCATTTTCTCCTCGGATTTGTACAAATCTGAAGAACAGCCTCTGGGGCTTTTCTGCAGCAGTCACGCCCAACTGACAGACATTTTTCAGGGTATTTTTAAGTGCATTTATGCGTTTCCGCATAGCTCTCACAACCTGTTCTTCTTGATGGTTTGGTGCACTTCACTGGTGATGTGATCAGTTTGTCTCATGTTTAGTATCTTGCAATAACACCTCATTCCCATGGCTTGAATTCTTCTTTCTAAATCTGCATGAGGTTCCATGTCTTGCATGCGTACAGGAAAATGGAATATATCAATGCATATAGAAGTATGATCTTGTGTATAATGGGGATGTTGTCCTTCCTAATAGGTTTCAGTGTAGACAAAGCTGATGTTGTCTTTGCAACCTTTGAGAGGATTTCTGGTTTGGATCCTTCATTGCTGATGATGTATCCCAGATGGGTGAACTGTTGGAACAGTTCCTAGCTTCTGTCCCTGGACGGTTATATTAGTAGTGATCGTGATGTTGTGGCTGGCCATCAACCTGGTCTTTTCAGTGCTGATTTCCATTTCATATCTTGTCAATGTTTCATCCAGATTTTTAAAAAGCTGGGTGAGTTCTTGCTCACTGCTTACCAAGTAATCAATGTCATCTGCAAAGCAAAGGTTCATGATAGTTTCCCCCCCAGTGCTAACTGTGCTGACAAGCTCATCAGTCATGATGAATTCCAGGAAAAGTTTGAACAGCATAGGAGACAAGGTAGCCCTGACACTCCAACTAAAATATGGAATCACTTTCCAATAGTGACACTGAAGAGTGTATAGACTGCAACATAAATAACTAGAACTTACCTGTTCTGTATACTGATCCTGTGTGAGATCATCAAGAGATTTTGTGCGGGCTATTTTCAGCAGGCATATGTCAGGAGCAGACAGCAATGCTTTCCCAAGGTCAGTTCTGGTAACACCACACAGAGACTGACCGTTCAATTCCAGCAAATAATCACCTGCACACAGCAAAGAATACTTTTAACAGCAAATATAAATGTGCCACAGATTAATCAATTTCATTTCCTTTAACGATTGCAGAGGCTACCTCTTGGTGCAGAACACAATGAAAACAATTTAAGGGAGTTAAAAAGGAGAGGGATGGGCTCCGCCATGCTTTTCTGCCCAAGACTCACCGCATGAATGACGACCACTACTCAACCCATACCGGCTCGGTCGTCACCCGGGTCAACAAGGACCGCGCCTTCCATTGCAAACCAGGGTGGAGGTGACAAATGTGCTACTGGTGGACCACACAACAACAAGCTCCGGGCCAGGAACAACATCTCTATTGGCACGTGGAATGTCAGAACACTAAGGACGCCAGGAAAATTGGAAGAACTGACACATGCAATGAACAAATATCGCTGGCACATCCTAGGACTCTGTGAAACACGATGGAAAAACATCGGTGAAATACCCACACTTGAAGGCCACAGACTATTTTACAGTGGTAGAGAGGACAAACACGAACATGGAGTAGGGTTCCTGATCCACAAAGACATTGTTAACACTGTCATGGGCTGCCGACCAATATCCAGCAGGCTCACTACCATCCGCCTGAGGGCATCCCCATTCAACATCACCATCATACAAGCATATGCTCCAACATCTGATCACAGCGATGATGAAGTTGAGGAGTTCTACGAACAACTACAAGAAACCCTTGATCAGACACCAAAGAAAGACATCATAGTAGTACAAGGTGACTGGAACGCCAAGATCGGAGAAGACTCCTACAACACCTGGAAGGGCACATGTGGACGATATGGTAACAACGCTACAAATGAAAGAGGTTTGAGACTCCTGGAATTTGCCTGCTTCAACAACCTGAAGATAACAAACACATTTGGACCACACAAAGCATCCAGAAAATGGACATGGCACAGCCCTGGAGGAGATCACCACAACCAAATAGACTACATCATGGTAAAGAAGCGTTTCCAGTCTAGCGTGAACATTGCCAAGACAAGAAGTTTCCCAGGAGCTGACACTGCAAGTGACCACGACTTGGTAATGATGACCTTCAAACTCCAACTGAAGAAAACAAGGAAACAAAGCTTCTCAAGACTGAAGTTCGACCTGGAAAAATTGAAAGATCCTGAAGTACAAGAGGCATTCCAAGCCATGATTGGTGGGAAATTTGCGCCACTCATCACTCTCGATGCAGATGACGCCGACCTGGATACACTCGTAAGCGACTTCAACGCAGCTGTAACTGAAACAGCCCAAACAACTCTTGGAAAACAACGCATCAAAAAGAAGCCCTGGGTCACGGACGACATCCTACAGCTGTGTGACAAACGTAGAGACCTGAAAAAGAAAAAGAATGAAGAAGAAGGGGCAAAACAGTACAAAGCAGTTAACACCGAAATCAAGAGAAGCATGAAGAAGGCAAGGGAGAATTGGATTGAAGGAAAATGCCAGGACATAGAGGAAAACCTGACAAGAAACAACAGCAAGAAAGCCTACCAAGTTGTGAAAGAACTTACCAACACAAGGCAAGGTAGAACTATGTCCAACATCCAGACCAAGGATGGAAAATGTCTAACAGAAGAACAAGACATCCTAAAGCGATGGACAGAATACTGCTCAGAGCTATACAACATACAGACCACAGGTGATCCAGCAATACTGAATGTTCCACCAGCCACTGATAACAGTAATCACCCCATACTCCTTGAAGAAATAGAGGCAGCAATAGCATCGCTGAAAAAAGGGAAATCGGCAGGAGTGGACAACATCCCATCAGAACTGGTCCAAGCAGGGGGTGAAGTTATGATAGATGTGCTACTGAAAATCTGCAACAAGATCTGGCAAACAGGGGAATGGCCCACACCGTGGACACAATCACTGATCATCACCCTCCCCAAAAAGGGCAATCTCCAGCAGTGTCAAAACTACCGCACCATCAGCCTGATTAGTCATCCCAGCAAAGTCATGTTGAAGATCCTGCTTAACAGACTGAAACCACAAGCAGAAAACATCATTGCTGAAGAACAGGCAGGTTTCAGACCAGGAAGGAGCACAACTGAACAAATCTTCAACTTGAGGTTGCTATGTGAGAGGTACCATCAACACCAACAAGACCTCTACCACGTCTTCATTGATTTTAAGAAGGCATTTGACAGGGTCTGGCATGCAGCTTTGTGGGCTACCATGAATCTGTACAACATCAACGCCAACCTGATCAGACTGATACAACACCTCTATGACAAAGCCACCAGCGCCGTCTACCTCAACAATAGCATCGGGGACTGGTTCAGAACCACAGTCGGAGTGAGACAAGGCTGTCTACTCTCCCCATCACTCTTCAACATCTTCTTAGAAAGAATAATGACTGACGCACTGGAAGAGCATGTAGGAACAGTCAGCATAGGCGGCAGAACAATCACAAACCTACGTTTTGCCGACGACATTGATGGACTGGCTGGAAAAGAAGAAGAACTGGCAAGCCTGGTCAAACATCTAGACAAAGCCTCCACATCGTATGGAATGCAAATCAGTGTGGAGAAAACCAAACTGATGACTAACAACACCAACGGCATCAGCATTGACATCAAAGTCAACGACGAAAAGCTTAAAACAGTCCACAGCTTCAAATATCTGGGAGCAATCGTGTCAGATGAAGGATCTAAACCAGAAGTACTCTCGAGAATTGCCCAAACAACAATGGCACTCAACAAGCTGAACACCATCTGGAACAACAAAAACATCGCTCTCAGCTCAAAAATCAGACTGATGCGTTCCCTGGTTATATCAATATTGCTCTACGCCTGCGAGACTTGGACCCTGACTGCGGACATCGAGAGAAGAATCCAAGCTGTCGAGATGAGATGCTTTCGTAGACTACTTGGCATCTCCTACAGAGACCACATCACTAACACGGAAGTGAAGAACAGAATCAAGCAAAGTATTGGACCCTACGAAGACCTTCTGACCATAGTGAAAAAACGCAAACTTAGGTGGTATGGACACATCTCCCGATCATCTGGTCTTGCCAAAACGTTCCTGCAAGGCACCGTACAAGGAGGCAGAAGGAGAGGACGGCAGAAGAAGAGATGGGAAGACAACATCCGGGGGTGGACAGGCTTGACGCTCGGTGACGCCCTGAGGAAATCAGAAAACCGTGAAGAGTGGAGAGAGGTGGTGGCCAGGTCAGCAGCGGTGCCCCAACGGTCTGAACCCAGACTACGGGAGAGGTGAAGGTGAAAAAGGGACAATTCATAACAAAACATTCAACATTTTGTAAGGTAAGTATCAGTTTTCATTTTCTCAAGGAGGTGTTAGGGCAAAATCATATACGTTATACTGTATAACACACCATGCTTAGTCAGGCCTTGAGTGCATGCATATATATTTCTGTTTCTATTGTAGTGGATTTCTGTACAGACTTTTGCCAGAGGACAACACTTATGTTGTCCTGGGTTCTTTCTTAGTGTGCCAAGTGCATGCTGCAAACAGGATCTCAGTTCATCATCTCAATCAAATGACCAAATGCTCAGTTTGATTTTCCAGTCAAACTTGGGAGAAATAGCATGACTAGACCATCACAGACATGTCCATCCCCTCCTCTTCCCCCTCTCTGACCTGGTACACATTCTCCAGTTCCCCCCAGTCCCCTCACACTGTCTCTACCTCTCCTGCACTGGCTCAGTGCCAAGAATGTTGTTTCCACTGTGTACTGATGCTATTTCAGTCGGTGTTAGTAATGTGGGCAGAGCCTGCTCTGTACAGCTGGTGTCACTCACTGTTCACCGACCTTGCCATTCTCTTTATTGCTCCCTTTATTTTCTATTAAATCCTCCGATAAAAGTCCATCACTGTCTTCTTCTTCTAGTTGACACTTCAGTTCTTTCTTTCTGAGCATCATTTAAAGAAAGCAATTTTGGTCGTTATGGTGCACATTGATCACACGCTTAGAGCTGGGTGTTGCCATTTTGCCGAGTGTGCAACAAGCAAGCCAAAACACAGCCATTAACCCAACCAGATCATTCAAATGAAAGGCTACCTCATGACATAATTGGAGTTTCTAGCCATCAACAGAATCTAGAAAGATTCCCCAAGCTAAAACCACCATTTTTTTTCTGTCAATGAACAATAAAAACCAGGGAAAAATCAGAATATTTCAGTGATGAGCTATCTCATCACTATGGCCATGAAGCATACATGACTGCACTGACGAGGTATCTCATCATATAGGCAGCCTAGGGGTAAAAAAAAAAAAAAGATTAACTACTTGACCAATCATTTAATCAATCAATGTTGACAATAACAATGACAGCAGTAATGGTGATGATATGAATAACAAAAAATAGTAGCAGTAGTAGTTGTAGTAGTCCAATAGTAGTAGTAATGAAATTACTTTGTCAGGTCAGAGGCTCTTCTTTGCCACTGGTAACCATGTAACCCAGTACTAGCTGCCGCTGCACGTGGGGAGTAAAACCCAACATGAAAATCCGATCTGGAGAGGGGTAGTCTCTGCCAGATTTGGCACATCATTAACCCTCTCCTTCTGATAACGGTAGTAGCCAGTACTGCTCGCATGCGCGCTGTGCCTCGCAGCGTCTGGCGCCGGCAGCATGTGTGTGGTACTTTTCTATCATGTGCTGACGCCGTGACGATGCTCAACAGGCACTAAAAGTTGGTGGAAAGTTCCCTACTATAGTCCAATAATCTGGCATCACTATTTTTGGATGCTAGCTCCACTTCCATTCACAAAGAAAGGAGGGAAACTGCATGTGGAGAGTTGTGAATGAAGCTGACCTATTTTCACAATGGCGTCGTCTGCATGCACCAGTGAGTTCGAGGACTATTCAGAAGAGGAATTGGGTCTTATTTTAGAAGTGTCAAAATATGATCAGACTGGAGAGTGTGAAGAATTAGAAGAAGATTCTGATGTACATTTAGGTTCCGATCAAGGAGAAGAAAGTGGTAAAAGTGATCCCGAGGACAATGTGCCACTCACCGCTCTGCAAACCACGTGGCAACCGGCTACTCAGCCTACCAACGTGGCCGCATTCCAGCAGCCGACAGGCCCTGCGCATTCACTGCCAAGCATTGCCACCCCTCTGGAATATTTCTTTTTGTTTATACCCATCACATTTTTTCAAGTTGCAGTAGAAGAGACCAACAGATATGCCCGACAAAAACAAGCAGCCCAGGGCACACCTGACCCCTTATGGTTTGACACAACACCTGACAAAATGCGGGCCTATCTCTCTGTGCTGATCATGATGGGGATCAATCATCTGCCACGTTTGTGGTGCTACTGGTCAACCGACCCTTGCTTCAGGAATAACTGGATCAGCAGTGTCATGCCCAAAACAAGGTTTTTCAAAATCAACCAGTACTTTATTCTGCGCGACACATCTAACACACCTGCATGTGATCACCCCGACTATGACCCCTTGCACAAGGTGAGAAATTTCATCAACATGATTCTCCCTTTGTTCCGGACCAACTACCATCCAGGTCGTGAACTAAGTATTGAGGAGGCAATGATCGGGTACAAGGGTCAGATATTTATCAAGCATGCCAGCCAAGCCAACCAAATAGGGCATCAAGGTGTGGGAGATGTGTTATGCCGGTTGCCATGTGGTTTGCATTTGATATTTACACCGGCCGTGCAAGTCGCAGAGACACCACCATCAGTCTTCAGCATGATGTCGTTCACATCAAAACAGGCACGTGTATTTTGATCGTTTTTTCACCAGTGTCCCCTTGATGACACACCTGGCCCGAAATGGGACATATGCCTGTGCCACTGTCAATGTCAACCGCAAGGGGTTACCAGAGGAGGTCAAGACTGCCAAGCTGAAAGAGAAGGGAAAATTGCTGCAGATGCAGAAAGGCTTGCTGATGGCCACAGTCTACAAAGACAACCATCAGATCTACCTTCTCAGCACCAACCAGCCACAAGGTATGACGACAGTGGAGGACAAAGTGATGCTGACAGTCATCGCCAGCTACAACAAGTACATGGGTGGCATTGACAAGTCAGACCAGTATCGCGCCTACTACCCTGCTGGTCATCAGAAAAAGAAATGGTGGCTCTACATTTTCCATTCTCTGGTCAAATTGTGCATTGGCCAGACAAACCTCACCTGGGAAGTGTCACCTCAAGACCCAGTGAACAAGACCTATGACCACTTGATGTTTCACGCTGACATTGCAGAACAACTTCGCGCAGGATTCACCTCCAGGAAGCGTAAAGCAGGGCGCAGCAAAGCAGTGCCAGATGCCCCCATTGCCTTGGCCAGCACTGACCATCACAAGTTAGAAAAGATCAAAGGGAGACGCAGGGTCTGTCGGCAGCGTATCAAAGACAGTCGCAGGACAGCAAAGGGATGAGGGGTAGAAACATCATATATGTGTTCTTTCTGCCAGGTACCTCTCTGCTTCCACAGGAATGACTGTTTCCGTGATTACCATGGACAGAATGTGGCTCAACATTAGGACAAGCTAGTTTGTTTTTGTTCATTCTTTAGTTTAACGTCTTTTCACTGTAAGTGATATTAGACGAGGGAAGGAAAAAAATCGAGTGGGAGGAGGGGGGGGGGAATTACTGTGTACGCATACGAGTAAGTGAAAGTGTGTGTGTGTGTGTGTGTGTGTGTGTGTGTGTGTGTGTGTGTGTGTGTGTGTGTGTGTGTGTGTGAAAATTATTGATTTAAGTTTTGTTTAAAAAAATAAACAAAAAATCATAATATAAAATATTTCTAATGAAAAACTAACAACTATAACAGCGAACCAACTGGACTGTTTAACAAGAGTTGAAAAAGTCATACATTAGCAATGGACTGCTGAAGATCGTCAACACTGAAGATGATTTCAGTTCAGGGATTTGAGACTTTAACATATCGCAAGTTGGTATATGATCGGCTGTTATGTGAGCACCACAGATGCAAGAAACATTACTGACATATTTTGTTCTAAAACAATTCATTTTCCATCTGCAGATTTGAGAAATGATTTGCCTCTTATGAAAATCATTATGATAATGTTTTCCAATGAAACCATACATTTTCTTTATGTTCTTATGTAACTCCGATTTACCAGTGTGTTTTTCTTCAGACTGAAATTTTGACCATTGGACTTTTTCTACCATGGTGTAACATTCATGTAGTGAAAGCGAAATATTTAAATCTAACTCCTTCGTGGAGCTTCTAGCTCCTTTTTTAGCCAAAATGTCAACTTTTTCATTATAGTAAAAACCGCAATGAGAAGGAATCCAGCAAAAGGTTATGTGAGAGCCTCTTAATAAGAGTTCGTGAATCAAATGGTTAATTTCAATGAGTTCATACCTAACCATTTCTTTTATAAGTTCAATATCGTGAAGAACTGATTTAGAATCAACACAAAATAGAATCTGAAATATAGTTTTCGGAAAGGATATCATGAAATTTAACGCCATTAGGATTGCTATGAGTTCAGCTGTGAAGATGGATTTATTATCTCCCAGTTGAAAAGAGTTTTGAAAGTTAAGGTCTGGAATAACGAAAGCAGCACCAGCTCTATCATTTACAACAGAGCCGTCTGTAAAAAATCTTTAGATGATTAAGGTATTTCTCTTCCAAATGGATTCGTACATGCGATGAAGTAAATTTATGTTGTCATCTTTGGTCAGATCAGTGTGATCGATATCAAAGTGCGCTCTTTGAAGTTCCCATACGATTGTACTGTCGTGACCAGTAATAGGCTTGTAGAAAATATAGTGGATTCATCACTAAGATTACTAAACGATGGCTCATGTACTAGAATTCCTGACGTACCCACTCATCGACCAACAGCTATAGATTTAACACTGACTTCACCCAACTTATCATGCTCATGGAAAACTCGTGATGATACATTAGGAAGTGACCATGTTCCAATATCCATCACGATTAACGAAAAAATTCAGTTAGGAAATACTATCCAGGATGCAATCCCAAAGTACAACTACAAAAAAGCAGATTGGGTCACTTTCGCAAATATTCTAAATGATCTAGATCTAACAGTATCTACCGAAGATAATATTGACAGTATATACAACAAATTTTGCAACAATATTCTAAATGCTGCCAATGAATCTATTCCTAAAATGAATACATGCAGTGTTAAAAACCGTAATCACTTAGGCAATGTATGGTGGACTACAGACTGTGACGGGAGCAGTCAATAAGAAAAAGCATACATTTAGAATATATAGAAGAAAAGCATCGACTCAGAACCACAAGGCTATGAACCACGCCAAATTAAAAAGTAATAGAGTAATAGAACAAGCCAAGAAAACATACTGGACAACATTTTGTAACACCGAAGTCTCAGACTATAAAGATACTAAAAAAGTGTGGGATCAATTAAATATCATGAAGAATGGGATAAAACTTCCAGAATATCCTGTCACTTTAGGAAACAACAAATTCCCCTCAACATCAGAAAAAGCTGAAGCATTTGTCAACTTGTTTTCTAAAGTAAGCAGACTAGATGGACTACCACAGGTTCAGAAAGCACTTAGAGAAAAAGAAGAAAAATCTGAAATTTATAACGATCCTGCTCCTGATAATCAACATTACGTTAATGCTCCTCTAACACACCAAGAAATGAAAGATGCAGTCTATTCCATTTCAAATAAGAAATAAGTAGGAATTGATGCAATTTCTAATGAAATGAGTAAGCATCTACCAGATAAATGGATGAACATTCTTCTTAATATATTCAAACGATGTTGGGACACTGATGTTCTCCCTAAAATCTGGAAGGAATCAATAATAGTTCCAATCCACAAACAAGGCAAAACAAAAACACACATTGGCAGTTACAGACCTATAGCACTCACCTCTCATGTCTGTAATTTGCTAGAAAAAATAATATCAAACAGACTCATATACTACTGTGAAAAGAATAATGTCATCCCTGTTAATCAAGCTGGTTTTAAAAAAAAGAAGATCCACAATTGATCATTTAGTGAAATTAACCACTCAAGTTAAGCACCAATTTGCAAGACGAAAATGTTTGCTTGCAACTTTTTTCGACATTACCAAAGCCTATGACCAAGTGTGGCATTCACGTCTAATGTTAAAACTGAAGACGATTGGATTATCGGGACATATGTATAACTTTATAAAAGACTTCTTAGAAAACAGAACAATTCAGGCTAAAATAGGGAATACGTATTCATCTACACGGACATTGCAGACAGGTATTCCTCAGGGCTCTGTAATTGCTCCAATTTTGTTCAACATTCTAATGAATGATCTACCAAAAAAACTAACAAAGAATGTTGTAATGGTTCAATACGCTGACGATATATGCATGTGGATGAAAGTTACAATCAAAAAGAATATGCCTGCCCGATATAGGAATTACACAAAAAAGCTATATCAAAATGAATTGAACACAGTAGCAAATTATATGAGCGAGAATGGTCTACAAATATCAACCGAAAAAACACACTTGATGCTTTTTAATAATGGATCAAGTCCAGCAACATTGCTTTGCTTTAAGATTTATGATAACACCCTGGAATATAAAAAAGTAGTTAAATTCCTTGGAGTACACCTTTCATCAAAATTAACTTGGAATCATCATATCGATTACATTTTAACAAAGGCCAGGAAAACATTAAACTTCTTGAAAATAGTATGCAAACAACCATGGAGCCAGGACATACTCATTCTACTACACCTTTGCACTTCACTTGTTCAGTCAAAACTTATATATGCACAAGAAGTGTACTTCAGTGCACCAAAATATTTATTGAAAAAAATTCAAAGCATAGACTGCAGAGCATATAAACTGGCACTTGGCTTACCAGTCCATGCTTCCAGTAAGAAAACGTACAGTGCAGCTGGAGTATTACCATTAGAGGATCAAAGGGAACTTGCGTGTAGTAAATTTGTCTTGAGAAGTTTAACGGACGAAAATGATTTGGAATCGGAAATAAATCTCAAATCCAACCGCGATTTTCCAAAGAGAGCTAGATCTATATCCTCTCATACCACAATGGGAACATACATGTCAAGTATTTTAACAAATTCCGGTGTGAATAAAACCTCACATTTTGCTAAAAGGTCTGTAGTTGTTTGGGTTTTTTTTGTTTGTTTTTTTTGTGTGTGTGTGTGTGTGTGTGTGCTTACCTGTAGTTTTGGTGACTCTATGACACTTAGCAGTGACTCTACTCACTATCCTTACTGTACAGCTATACATTGTGTGCATATATAAACGGATCTGTACAAAGTGTTTAGAACAGTGACATAAGAGCAACATGGAACTGTGCTTGAAATTATCTCCAGTAACTCTTCAGTTGTGACAACTGACACTAGTTGTGTGGCATTCTTTGGATTACATGTGGGGACTGTACTGGCAGACAGGAGACAGATCATCCCAGGTAGGCCGCAGCTTCATTTCACAAAACTAACGTGCATGGGATAACTGCATATTGGTGTGCTGTATTAGAACTGTCATCATTGCATGTGACATATTTGGTGACATTTTGGTGACAGAGGCATGACCTTTCACATCTAGACACACAGAATCTCGCTCACACGACAGAACAAGGCCTCATGACCATACCTGCAGAATTTCATGACTCTAGAGGTTTATTCTTGGTTGTGGTGAAGCGTGAACCATACATACCCATTCTGAGGCTAAACTCACCAAAAGAATCCGAAATCTAGGGGAGTTTGGCCTCAGAGAATCTGAATACAAGAGGGTTAAAGATGGGATAAGGGAGGTGGTAGCTGGCCCACTATATATAATGTGCACCGCGCATGGTCCACCGGTGTGTGGATATGCCCTGGCGCCCACAAACCAGCCCCCATATATAGGTAAAATACAAAGAGGCTGCAATGGAGGATGAGGATGCCAACAATGGGTTGGGAGACATGCGAGCACACCGCAAGAACTGCCGTGGACACACAATATTTAGGGCCTGTCTACCTATAGAGTGATGCCTGGATTCAGCGGACTGCGTGGAAGAAACCATCATTGGTTCAACGGGCAGAAAGGCGACTCTCAGCAATAAGCCATAGAGCGCTAAAACAGAACATTGAGACACATGCAGAACACTACTGGCCATCTACTGCATCCTGACCTATCTGCAGCCATCTTGACTATTGTCTTGCCACTGGGTCCAGATAGGCTGGGACAAGCAAGAGGGGCTGATGACCTGCGCAACTGTCCCTCACTTTAATCCAAGTTAAGCGCAAGCAATGACTTCAAAATGACTTCAAATTACCAAAATAAAACCAGTTATGAAGTAGCAATAGCACCAATTATGCCAGCAAAGACAATAACAACAAGAGAAACAAGAACAGTGAAAAAACAAGGTGAATGATAGCATCATATTATCATAACATGGAACAGTGAATACCACTTCCATGTCACTGGAAAAGAAGAGCTTAAACAGCTTATGCCTAATAAAAAACTAGCACCAACCAAGCCTGGTTCAATTATAATGATGAAGAAATAGAGGCACTGATAACAGAAAAATCAACTGTTCAGAGCACATCATAACGACCCAACATCACAAGCCAAGACAGATGCCCTCGCTAATGCAAAAAGAAAGGTGCAGAAGAAACTTCACAAGATACAGGACAGTCAGTTCAGCAAGAAGGCAGATGAAATCCAAGGCTACACAGACAGCCATGACACAAAGCGTTTCGATGAGCTTGAGGCTGTATACACACCCCAGTCCTCTGGCTCCTCAACACAGATGGGACAAGCTGCTGACAGAGAAGCAGATTCTGAAGCTGTGGGCTGAACACTTGAACAACGTCCTCAATTGTTCTGCCAACATCATAACAAGACCATTGTTCGCCTTCCCCAGACAGATCAATGAGGACCTCGACACCCTCCCCACAGAAGATGAAGTCAGGAAGGCAGTGAAGCAATTCTCCTGTGGCAAAGTGCAAGGATCCGATGCAATCCCTGCTGAGGTATACAGGGCAGCCGGCCCTGCCATGATGCTAAAGCTGACTGAACTCTTCCAGTCCATGAGGAACGAGGGACAGATCCTGCAACAGCAGAAAGATGCCAGCATAGTCCACTCTCTACAAGAGGAAAGGCAACTGCCAGTCCTGCAGCAACCATGAGACATCTCCCTCTTGTCTACTGCTGGGAAGATTCTGGCCCATGTCCTGCTCAACCACCTTCTCCAACATCTTGAACAAGGTCTCCTCCCAGAAAGCGAGTGTGGCTTCCGTGCTGAACTTGGGACTGCAGACGTGTTCTTTGCTGTGTGCACAAACTCCAGGAAAAATGCCAGGAGCAACACAGCAACCTCTTCATAACCTTTGTCGATCTGACCAAAGCTTTGATACGGTCAGCAGAGAAGGCATGTGGAAGATCATGGAGAAGTTTGGTTGCCCGAGCGAGTTCATCACAATCATCTGGCAGTTCCACGACGGCATGATGGTGAAAGTTCTGGATGACAGAGACGAGTCAGAGGCCTTCCGAGTGACAATGGGCATCAAACAAAGCTGGGTTCTCACCTTGACTCTATTCAGCATGGAATCCTCTGTCATGCCGACAGATGCCTTCCATGACTGGGAAGTAGGAATCCACATCAGGTACAAGACTGACGGGAAATTGTTCAACCTCAGGCGCCTGCACGCTGTTACTAAAGTGAAAGAGACTATCATCTGAGACTTCTTGTTTGCTGATGACTGCACAGCACAGAGCAGAAGATACAGTGTGAAATGGACAGCTTCTCACAAGCCTGCGGCAACTTCGGTTTCACCATCAGCACTAAAAAACAATCGAAGTTATTGCACCAGTCTGCCCCAGGAAAGTCATACCAAGAGCTGTACATCACAGTGAAGTGGCAGAACCTTCGAGCTGTTGACAACTTCACCTACCTGGGCAGCACGCTCTCTCGCACAGTGAACATAGATGCTGAGGTCAACTACAGGATCGCCAAAGCCAGCGCTGCCTTTGCAAAACTCCATGAGAACGTCTGGGAACAGAGAGGACTCAGTGCTACCACCAAGCTGAAGTTCCACTGTGCAGTGGTACTCACCACCCTCCTTTACGCAAGTGAGACCTAGACCATCTACAGCAGACACGCCAAACAGTTCAATCGCTTCCACCTGAGCTGTCTCCACAGACTCCTCAACATAAGGTGGCAGTCCCCGACACAGAAATCCTGGAACAAGCTGGCCTCTGCAGCGTCTACACCCTCCTGCAGAAAGCCAAAGCCAGGTGGGCTTGACATGTGGTCAGAATGCCAGACAGTCGACTTCCTAAGCAGCTGCTGTTTGGAAAAATGTGTCAGGGAAAACATTCAGTTGGAGGGCAGAAGAAACACTACAAAGACTGCCTCAAAGCGTACTTCAAAGATCTGAGCTGTCAACATCAACATGCAGGCGATGCTTGCTTTGGACCATCCAGCTTGGCACTGCAAGATCACCACAGGAGCCCATGCAGCTGAAGCCAGGCGCATCACCGAGGCGCAATGAAAGCGTGCTGTGCGTAAGGCCCGAGCAGCACCCACTGCCACAACAGCACCTTTTCACTTGTGTCCCACATATGGGCAAGCCTTTAGGGCCTGGATTGGCCTCATCAGTCACCTCTGGACCCACAGCCATCCACCTTCCATCTGATATTTGAAGCCATGGTCATCTTTGAATCCAAAGGACGAACATGAGTAATAAAACCAGTTATAAAGTAGCAATAGCACCAATTACATCAGCAAAGACACTAACAGTAACAGAAACAAACAAGAAATAGTGAAAAAGGAAAAAAAAAGGTGAATGATATCATCATAGTATCTTAACATGGAACAATGAATACCACTTCAACGTCACTGGAAAAGAAGAGCTTATGCCTAATAAAAACTAGCACAATAGCATTCCAGTGGATGCTTTTCTATTTATTCATTTTTTGTTTTATTCCGTCAGGACTATTAAAAGGAATCATTTAGGGAAAAGGCAAGATTATAATTAGGTAACAGTTTTAACAATTGGCAGGCAGCTTCCATTTTGTATGCAACACATAATGGTTCATTAGAATGCAAGATGCATGATAGTTAAGAAAGCCCATCAACATGTATACCTTCAGAGAAAGCTTTTGATGTTAGTCCAGATATACTTCAGAACATATACAGAAGTCTTATCCAAAGAATTTTCATCTTTAACATTGTTTCTAAGAGTGGAAGTCTCAGTATGAAAAACAGGGGGCGGCTAGCTTGAACTCTGAACATGGCTGGCAAAATCACTGGAACAGAACAGCTGTCCTTAGATGATCTGTACCAATTATTCATTTAGTATTTTCATTTGAAGCAGTCTTAATATGCGGCTCACTTGTTCTCAAACTTGCATTGTGGCCCTGTGTGTGTGTGTGTGTGTGTGTGTGTAGAAAGGTTTCCTTGTCATAATATTCATTTCCCTTCCTCCCTCTCACCTTCTTGTCCAGTTCATACCCCCCACCCCCCCTCACCTGTCCATCATTTTAGATATATGTAAGTGTGTATTTGTGTGTGTACATATATGTATGTATGTATGTATATGTGTAGGTATGTGCGTGTTTATATATGTGAATGTATATACATGTGTGTATATGTGTATATGTAGATATGTATCTGTATGAGTATATCATCTATATACATATGTGCATGTGCGTACATATATGTATGTATATGTGTGTATATTTATGATATATATAAACAAGTTTAATGTCAAGATCCAAACTTATCAACCAATATGTTTGTATGCCAAACCTTCATATTTTTATTGTTAACAAATCTACTGTGATGCTGATTGTGCAACATCCTTCCTTCCCTCTCTCCTAACCCTTTCCTGCCATGATAGTGTGAGCGTTTTAATCTAATGATAGAATGAATGCCTCCACCTATAAAAATAACTTTTTTTCTTCTCTTTACGACAAGCCGGAAGACAAATTTCTGTACTCTTTTTTCGATACTAAAGTAAATGATTAACTGTTCTTTGATTTTGTATCTTTAACTAAGCTGTGTTCTAAATACATTGAGTTGTGGTGGCTGTTTATTGAATTTGCATTCATACTGAAAGTTTATGGCATGTAAAATGATAAAATCCAAAACTGTTATTGGTAACAAATGAATATGTGAGTTGCTAAATAAAACTATTTTTTGCATAATTGGGCATTGTGTATATCACTGCACCTGTTATTTGTATCAGTTTGAAAAGCAGACCAATGTCTGCACAATTTCAAATCTCAAAAAAATGTGTTCAATGGTTTTTGGATATGATCCACAAAAGCTATATTTATCATTATCAGAAATGTTCATCTGTTTCAGAGATCTGTTCAATGCAATAGTCCTGTGAATTCTTCTTCTCTGAAACCATTTTAACCGCTTCCCTGCCAGTAACGAGACACTCTCGTACTGATTTCAGAAGGTCTGTACGCCTGTATACAAGAGTATCTCGTACTAGTTAGTCGTCGAAATATGAGCAATCTAAATGGGAGACCACGCTGAAAACTGGCCCAGACTGCTGTAGGGACTCAAAACAATGGTTCTTTCCCTTTGACCACTCAGCAACTGACCTTGACAAAGTGATATTGCCTTTGTTAACGCTTGGACCTAATTATAATATCCAAGATGGTGGATCAACAGCGTACTTCGACAAGACAACCTGTTCTCAGGCAATATTCTGCGTTAGAAGTATTGCAGGAAATTTTGAATGATGCAGACAGTGGTGAGGAAGACTTTGATGATGAAGAATCCATTGGTAGTGACGAGGAGGAGACTGACAGAAACCGACACCAACCGCTTTTGTCAGAAACTGGTGTTGATGACGAAGACTCCGATTATGAGCCTGAATCGTCCACTGATTCAGTGACTGAAGAAGAGT
>NC_134876.1:37011559-37123988 GCF_041734735.1 Babylonia areolata
AGGTATGTTCGTTTTGATGATTATTGTTGCTTGAAATTCTAAATGCAATAAGTATCTATTTATTGTTTTGTAAAATATTTCAGTAATGCAAATAAAAAGATTATGTAATGAATGAAAAATAAAAATAAACACACACACACACACACACACACACACACACATATATATATATATATATATATATATAATTATGTATGTATATATGTAGTGTGTATGTGTGTTATTTTTTCCAGGCTGATAGAGACAGCAGAGGTAAGTAAGAGAATACACTACAACTGTACAAGCACTTTATTTTCCACTGTACTGTTTCAGGTGCAGTTGCTGTTCTTCGTTGGATGGACAAGAAACCTGTCCATGTCATCACAACCAAAATTGATCCTACCCTGATGATCAATGTGACCACACGGCGAGGGGAATTCCGCAAGCCAGCAGCTGTCCAGGACTACATCCTGAACATGGCTGGTGTGGACAAGAGTGACCAGCTCCTGTCCTACATGCCACTCAACAGGAAGACCATGAAGTGGTGGAAGAAGCTGTTCTTCCATCTCTTCACCCTCACCCTCATTCAGGCTTCTATCCTGTATAACATCTACCTGAAAAACAGGAACCAGGGTAGAATGTCCCTGAAAAATTTTGTCATCGCTGTTGGGGACAGCCTGAATGAGCGGTATCAACGTGGAGTGGCAGTCACTCTACAGCAAGCCGCGGCACAGCCTGATCCTGCAGTTCCTGGGCCATCTACTGCTCCACCAATACAATCTCCACTGTCCAGACTGAGTGGCAAGCAGAATGAGCACTTCTCCTGCCCTCTGCCACCCATCCCCAGTGGCAGGAAGAACTACAGGAAATGTCATGTGTGCAGCGCTCGCAGCAGGAGACACCCGGGCGTCCAGATTCGGCAGACCCCCAACTGGTGTAAAAAGTGTGGGGTTGCCCTCTGTGACAAACTCTGCCAACCCAACAAGACCATCACCTGCTTCCAGTTGTACCACTCAGTGCAGAATTACACTGACAACTAGGAAGACGGCGCTTGGGGACTGAAATATCCGGTGTGCCAGTGTGCTCTTTTTTTTCCAATTTCCCATGTGTAAAAATTTGTAACATTTTGACATAATATCATTTGTAATTTACTTTTTTTTTAATCCTGAGCAATACCCACTTTATTCAAGTTATTTTGTGCATATACAGACCTTTTCCCCTGTGACTGTGTGTTCATGGAGCTGATGAAAGTATGTGACTGTAAGGTGATCCTGACCTAAAAAATTGGAGTATTTTCAACATGGCGCATATAGAAAACATATTCAGGTAGGAACTTTCATATTTTGGCATGAACTAACCCAGCATGTCAATAACCTGTTCTGAAAGTTTCATTTTGTTCCTTTGTGTTTTGTATTTTTTGTGATTTTTTTCTAACCCCTTACAAATGGGCCGTCTGTGGGGAAAAGCAAGGGAGAAAACTATCCGTCCCGAGTGTGTTAAGTAGGGTGAACTGCTTAGTGTGTGTGATGTATTGTAAAGTAAACACTCTATAAAAACCACTCCATGTGGCCCTGCTATTGGTGTGAGGAGAGCAAGTGAGTGTGTGCATCATCAGTCGATCCTATATCCCCCTGTCTGCTCCCCTCTCTCTAGGAATCGAACCAACCACACTCTCAAACAGTTTTTTACACATGGATTACATCTCAGAAGAACTCTTACTGGCTGTAATGTGAGTACCAGATGTTTGCTCTGATGTTCCATGAACACTAACTTCTGTTTCTGCAGTATTTTTGTGGTTTTATATGCTGCAGTATATGTGTTTACACCCCCCCCCTCCCCCTTTTTTTTAAAGCATATTTCATTACATCAATCTTGCTCCTACTAATTGCATATAAAATCTAATTATTGTGGATCACATCATAGTTCAGGATATGAGAAAAAAACAATCAAAGTTTCAAAGAGATATTTCAAGAAATAAGTCAGTAGTGATCAGATTAGTAAAGCCACTGAAAAAAGTGAAATTATGTCCCTTTCTGCTGGATTGTCAGTACCGCCAGTTATGCATGGATTACATCTCAGAAGAACAATTACTGGCTGTAATGTGTGTACCAGATGCTTGTTCTGATATTCAGTAAACACAAAAAAACAATCTATGCAGTGTTTTATGTGGTTTTATGTGCATAGGCTGTGTATGTGTTTATGCTCCGAAAATGTTATTTCTTAGAAATAAATGATTATTTAATCACTTTTTCCTTCATTAAATACCCACAAACCCAAATTATTTTGGTATCACAGCATAGCCAAGGGTATCAGGAAAAAACATGCAAAAAAATCATACGGATATCTATATAAATGAATTAGAAGTGAACAGATTAGTGAACCAGTCAAAAAAAGCAAAAATTTATCCCGACACACAGCAGTACAAAAAAGCTATTATATTATGGCAGTGAAGGGGTTAAGTTCACATCACTTACTTAATGTATTTTGTGATATGTCTGTTTCCTTAAGCGTGTTGTAATTAAGTTTTGTTCCTTTTCATAACAATATATCATTCATGACAATTTTCTCATCTGTACAGCATTGTCATTTTCAATTTCAATGTTAGGGTTTTAATATAATTTCTAACTGATCTTATACAACCATTAAAAGTAAGAAAACTGGTTATATTTCCATGTTTTGACTGAAGTCTTCACAGGAAAGGAAACTGCTGTTCCCATTCACAAGATGAGAAATATTCCTGACACCCTTTCCCATCCAATTACTGTGTAACAAAATCTTATTTCCAATTTTAATATTTTGGTTCAGAAAGAGTGTTTCTGCTAAAACTTCTTTGCTGCTTGATATAGTGTGACCTTCTGACAAAATTCTTTGTAGGTCTGGAAAATGTGAATCTTTTATCACTGTCAGATGTTGGTAGACATGGTCCATGACCATACCTATCAAGATCTTCAATGATGGGGTTGACTGCTTTTATTATTGACATACATTTATGGTCTGAAAACTGTTTTTATTTTACATATCCAACTCAGTTTAAGACCTTTTATAAATTCGCTTGATATCAAACATTCCTAGTCCTCCCATTCTTTTATTTTCTGTCACTGGTTTTCTACTTAATCGATCCCGCTTTTTGTTCCAAATGAACCGAAACATGCCTTCTGCACTTCAATATATTCATCATGGGGTTTTGGCATAAACATACATAAAGTAGTTATTTTTGAGAAGATTACTGATTTGAGAACAGTTAAGCTTCCTAAAAATGTAACTGATCTTCTCAACCATATTCTAAATAACATTTTAATTTCAGAGATTTTGTCTTTGTCATAAACCTTGTATGCTTTGAAACAATCAGTAAATGATTTTTTCTAGTCATTCTTTACAATTAAAATGTTTCCACTTTACTTGGATGTAAAACTGTGACATGTTTCACATATCATGAGCTGTCTTCTGCAACAAAATAAATAAATAAAGCTGTATTACATAATTTTGTTTAGTTCAGAATGTGAGTTCAGTGCTGAGTTACTTCCCTTAACCCTTTCGCTGCCAGGAAAATAAGATTTAAGTGAAATCTATTTGCCAGGGTTTTTTCCACAAAAAACGGGTATAAATTTTAAAAAAAATTCTGTGCTCTTTGTTATTGGAGAAAGACTTTGCATGAGAAAGACAACCATGATGAAAATTTGAACCGTGCCTGTGTATTTGTAGAAAAACAACAAAAAACAAAACTGGTGACATTTCATGAATTCATGTTTAGAATCACTATCAAACCGTATCAGCAGACTCTCCACAATCACGTGTACAACTAACCTGGCTGAAGTATGCCCCCCAACTCTGCAGGTCCCCCTGGCACCAGTGACTGCACGTACAGTCTTTTATTTCTGTCGCAATTATCTCCTTCCTGAGTACATACAATGACAAAACATACATGATGAAAATAATATTTTTAAAAAACAACAACAAAAACAAGACAAACAAGGTGTCATACCCACTTAATCCTGAACAGAAATTATGGAATACATTAGAAAAACAAATGACACTGCAAAGAAGTTATCTTGCAGCAGCTTTTCAAATGCCATCCCATACTGGAGAATGGGATGCACAGGGAAATAGAAATGATAAGTGTCAAGGAACCATTCAGCAGACAATACTGGCTATGACGTCATATTTTGTGAGAGAATATGGACATACAAGTCATATAACAGATGTCTTCATAATGTTTTTAAAGAAATATTTAACCAGTAGAGTGCCTATGTCAGCTGACGTCCTACAAAAAGTATTGCCATAGTGCCTATAAGACGTTCACTGACGTCCTACATATGTTCCGATCATTCCTTCATTGGAGTTTGGCTCGATTCACATAAACAGACTCTTAACAGTTAGTTTGATGTGTCTGGATCATAAAAATACTATTTAAATGGACATTCATCAGGTAGAAGACCCCTTTCTACTCGATAACAATTTGCTAACTGACTATGTGATACATGCATGGAAAAGGGGGCTGCATAATGTGCAAAAAATGGAACTGAAAACTGTGTCCAGTAAAGGACGTGGTCATAGTCAGCAGTTTTACACAATTCTGAAAGCTCTGCTTGTGGTTATAGACAGCTTTCGCGATGGAGAAGGATCTCTCTTGTCTGATGATTGGTTTGAAAACGAAGGTGATTGACGACAGTGATGAAACTGACAGTCCATTTGATGGTAATTCAGCCCATCTATCCAATCAGACGGTGTTTTTGAACAAGTGGCTATGACTGACAGAATACGTGCAGCTAACATTGGAAGAAGGGGAGGGGAGGGAGAGGAGTGATGAAAGACGATAGGTTGAATGTTAGCCAGAGTTCATGAAGGGGGCGTGGCTTTTAGGAATGAGTGTGCTCACATTTCAATGCAGACTGTAGGATCGACAACCGCCAATGCTCCACAATTTTCACGAAACGCATGGTGGAACCTGCACTGGATGTGAAACATGTGCTTTTTGTTTTTCATGCTTTTTTCCCTGAATCAGGTGGTCGACTTGTTTGAAGAGTTGGCAAACCGGATGCACAGCAGACACTTTAATCAGCCCACATGCAACTTGAAAGAACTTCACTCTCTCACTCCCAAATGCTGTTAGCTGTCAAAAAGCTTGCCAGCTCAGTTTCTGAGATGGTGATTGACCTTTTTCATTGACTTTACCCACTTTTGTCATTGTTGGGACAGTGATTTACTTACGTGTCTGCATGAGGTGTAATTTGTTTTTATAAACTTATAGCCTGTTTTAATTTCTTCTACAGGTATAATCTGACAATAGGCACGCTAATTCTAGTTGTATTTTATTTTTATTATCTTAACTTTACATGCCTGAACAGTTATCTACAATCAACCTAATTGGGTAAAAGAGCCCAGAAGCAGAATCTCCACTCATTTTCCTTCACAAAAATGTTTACTTTCTTTCTGTATTACCTATAGCTTTTGTGCTAGAATTTTTGTGATTGATTACCCCCGAATCCTCAAAATTCCCTGGCAAGGGGAGAACACTTTTTTTTTTAAACAAAATTCTCTGACACTGAACTGGTTTAACACTGTATCAGGATTTTGTTTTTGTTTTTAGTTTTTTTTACTATGCAGCTCTTTTTTCAGCAAAATGAGTCGCATTTATAGATACTGAATAAGCACGGCACTACAGGAACAGAATGACATCAATAATACATGGAATTGGATACATTTAACCAGTTTAGTGCCAGAGAATTTTGTAAAAAAAAAAAGTGCTCTCCCCTTGGCAGGGAATTTTCAGGATTCAGGTCTTGCAGACATGTAAGTAAATCACTGTCCCAATAATGACAAAAGTGAGTAAAGTCAATGTAAAAGGTCAATCACAGTCCTAGAAACTGAAAGGGCAAGCTTTTTGATAGCAAAGAGTGTTTGCAAGTGAGAGGGTGAAGTTCTTTGATGACATTCCCTCCTTTCAAGTTGCATGTGGGCGGATTAAAGAGTCTGCTGTGTATCTGGCTTGCCACCTCTTCAAACAAGTCATCCCTCTGATTCAGTGAAAAAAAAAAGGCGTTAAAAACAAAAAGCACGTGTTTCACGACCACTGCAGGGCCAGCACTGTGTTTCATGAAAATCATGGGGCATTGGTGGTTGTCGATTGCCTTCTGTTTGCCTTGAAATATGAGTACGCTCTTCCCAAAAGATGACCTCTGGCTGGCATTTGACCTATCGTCTAACATTACTCCTCTCCCTCTCCTTCTCATCTTCCAACACTGGCTGTACGTATTCTGTCAGTCATAGCCAGTTGTTCAAAAACGCTGTCTGATTGGATGGATGGACTGAATTATCATAAAAATGGGCTGTTAGTTTCATAACTGTCGTTGTTAATCACCTTCATTTTCAAACCATTCATCAGACAAGAGAGATCCTTCTCCATCGCGAAGCTGTCCATGATCACAAGCAGAGCTTTCAGAATTGTGTAAATCTGCTGACTGTGATTATTTGCTTTACTGGACACAGTTTTCAATGCATCCGTTTGCACATGATGCAACCCCCCTTTCCACACATATATCACGTGGTCAGTTAGCAAATTATTATCGAGTAGAAAGAGGTCTTCTACCAGATGTAAGTTCATTTAAATAGTATTTTTGTATAATCCAGACACATCAAACTAAGTGTTCCGAGTCTGTTTATGTGAACTGAACCAAACTCCAATGAAGGAAAAATCGGAACATATGCAGCACGTCAGGGGACGTCTTATAGGCACTATGGTAATACTTTTTGTAGGACGTCAGCTGATGTTTTATATGCACTCTACTGGTTAAAAAAAAAAAAAAAAATTATTATATTGTTTTTTTTTAATATTGTTTGACAGCTTGCACAGCTCACTGTGAGCATGTGAAAATGGAGAGTTACTGGCTTGATGAGACACACAACCCCGACATAAATACCTTGACATTAAAAGCTTTCGCTTCTTGGAGACATGAGCAGACCCCACTCAAAACTGTCGCCATTTTGCTTGCCTTGCGTCAAGACGTACATCATGTGAATTAAACAAAAAGACTTTTGAACGCACATTTCCCTCCCTTGACCATGTGCAACAATGGCTGTTTGTGTATGAAAGTTTGTTTAAAAGACATCCTCACTGAAGTCTAAACTTAAGACTTGATGCATCCTGTAATATGGCAACTTGTCTATCAACTCCACATTTTAGACTGCAAAAAACCCGATGATTTATTGTTAGAACAAGACTCCGACAAAAATAAAGTAGAAGAAGCTTTTGTAGTGGTTTTTTTTGTTTTTTTTAGAGTTTCAGATACCAGGGAGTCCAACATGTAATTAGTGATAGAATAGTGACCAGAATAGTGAGATGACTGACTTCAAGGAATCTGTATTTCTCGGGACTGTTCGAATACTTTTTTATATGGACTGAGGAAGTTATATCTGCATCCGCATACAACATTTAAGAATATTTATAAACCTTATGTTTTGCATTTTCCTTTGATAATAATTTTGTCTGAGTATTTGGGTTGAAAATCATGTGATTTCTGGGTGCCCAGAGCAAGGTCGTGTCTGCAACTTCATTGAGTTGACGGATGTCAGCAGATCTTCATATGGTCCAATGAGCTTGATAGCTAGGCACATATCTTCATTGGTGATCTGATAAGTGTATTTATTTTGATTCTAAGTATCTTGCGATAACACCTCATTTCACTGACTTGAATTCTTCTTTCCAAATCTGCCGGGAGGGTCCACATCTTACATGCAAGACACATCAGTTTCTTCCAAAGGTTGGGGATAGATGGTGTTACAGCCTCCTTGAACTTTCAATCAATTTAATTTTGTACACTTAATATTGTTCTATTCCTAACACAGGCGCAATAGCTGAATAAAACAGTTTCAATCTGAGGGTCCCAGATTTAAATCTCATAGACGGCACCTGATGGGTAAAGGGTGGAGATTTTTCCTATCTCCCAGGTCAAGTTGCTAGTGCCTGAACCCCCTGCATGTGTATACACAGGCAGAAGATCAAATACGCATGTTAAAGATCCTGTAATCCATGTCAGCATTCCGTGGGTTATGGAAACAAGAACATACCCAGCATGCACACCCCCAAAAACAGAGTATGGTTGCCTACATGGCAGGGTAAATAAACAAAACAGTTATACACATAAAATGTTACATGTCTGTCTGAGTGTGTATGTGTGTGCCTGAAATTTGATTGAATGACACAGGAAACGAAAGGTGAGTGCCCAGTGGCAGCCGTCAGTTGGCTCTACCAAGGTAGGCAGCCTGTTGTGCAAATGACCCCGTGTTTGTAAAGTGCTTTGAGCTTGGTCTCCAACTGAGGATAGGCGCTACTTAAGTACCCATATCAATCAATCAAAAACACAACAGTACCACATTGGTATAAACTCATGACACATAGCTATGTTGGCTAAGTAGAGAGCAACACATATTTCATTCTTTGTAATATATGTCTATCACATTGCATTGTTTTACAGTTGCTCCTGTAAGTGCATTTACAAAATCAATATCACCTTCATATTACTTACTGAAGTTATGATGCCAAGCGATCCTTGTTCTTTTTCCAGCACCACCTCATAAATAACAGTGTCTGATGATGAGTCACTGATAGCCTTCCTGCAATACACAATTACTGAAAGCATTCTGTTATCATACAATTCCAGAGGTATCTTTCAAGATATGATACAAGCAAAGATCTTTGAAGAAAGACGATACTCACCAAATACAAAAACTGAAAATCATTTAAACCATAAATTTAATAATAATTGCACACTTTCAAAAGGTGAAGAATTTTGGTCAACGGTGATGTGAATACACACAAATATATATATATATATATATATATATATATATATATACACACACACTTGCTTCTTATATGTGGAAGTTTTTATTATATCATCCAGACAAAAAAGTAAAGAAATTTACAAAAATAAACAAATAAGCAGACAAAACTAAATACAAAAATAAAATCTGAATAAAAATTTGGAAGTTTACCATAATAAACATATCTGTCCTCATATCATATTAACCTCTTCAGTGCTACACATAATTTTAACTTGTGCATCCTATTTGCCAGGCAGTTTTGAGTTGTGGAGGGTAATGATTAAAAAAAAAAAAATCTAGCACGTGAACTACTGTAATAAACTATACACAATCCATACTTGTCTGAAAGGAAATTGAACAGACTGATAGCTAGAAGTTCATTTAACACAATGATTGTGTATACACATCCTTCAATTCCATCTCCTGCATGTGCCACACCCACTCACTTTCAGTCAGTATCAAAGAGGTTAACGGTGACCCAGATGGCCCACAATGCAGGGGGTATGGGGGGTGAGCACTGTTAATAATTTCACCCACAGACCATGGCTGTTTCATCAATGGGAGGCTGCTTTTCCAAAACCATGCTGTACATGTAATTCATGACTCACACTAAACTGTTCACCACCCTTCATCATACACTCCCTCACTCCCTTCCCTGAATTAGTGGATGGTTTGTATTTGAGGTCAACTCTAGGTCAACCAGAGCTGTACTGACTCCTCTGATTCCTCAACTTTGCTGGCAACATCAAGCTCTTCAACTACCCCCACCCTCCCTCCTCTCTACAAATCATTATTCTAACATAAGTCACATCAAGCGAACTATCCAACAAGATTTCGCCATACCTAGCACTCAATTCAACGTCGTCAATGACCTTTAAAGCTTCTGCAACATCTTGGATGGCAAAATCTCTTTCTTTTTTATAGCTGGAACAGGCTACTGTTTCAAGCCACTACGGTAAGGTTGTGGTTCGTCATATGCCATTTTGAAAGCATCGTGAGGGGGGTACTGACAACAAGATCCAGACATTATCATACAGAGCATGGTCGGCTGTTCTTCCTAATGGATAATTGAAGTAGTAATATCAAGCTTTCTGAACAGTGGCTATTGGGATACATCAACTTTAAAACAGAACTGTGAAAAATCCTGAAATGATGCTGATGTATATACATATATATGTCACAGGGCAAATAGGGAAGCATTTATGACATATACATAAGTCATGGGGCACTGAAGAAGTTAATTTTGTTACCAGGGGGATGTGTGGATGGTAATGGTCACATTTTTTTTTTTTTTTTAAATCTAAATTAGCTTTTGGAGATGATGATGCTCCAAGGACACTCCTGATTAGATATGGAAACACACACATGCTGAAAGGCAAAACAATATACATCTTTGCTATGTCCTCTTCTATTATGTACTTATTTTCTAAATAATATTACACCATTGCCTGTAGTGGGACGTGAGACTCACGTCCCATTCGTTGCGTTGTTACATGCCTACACCGAAGTCATTTACCGAGATAGTTGGTCAAATGGTGTTGCCTAGCAAAAATTGACCTCAGCTCACTTTTTGAGGGTTTACTGCCTTAGAAGTGGCTCATGAAATACTGCAAGATATGGACATTGGAAAAGAAAGTTGGGTAGTGATGAGGGTGATGATTCAGGTGCAGATATGGATTATGATGATAACAGTCATAACCCACTTCGTGACACAGAGTTTAAGTAACAGTGATTAACTTTTGTGCCTGAGACTGATCAGTGTGCATCTTAAGTAAACCAGGAGTAATGTGACAGTGAACATGAACTTGTTGCCAACACAAGCACTGTCACTCTACACGTGTTGCTGGAAAGGGAAGGGGAATGAGGAGAGGGTTGGTGAGTCAAGCTCACACTCAGGGGGGAGATGGGGAGAGAAAGAGGGAGGGGGGCAGTATACAAAAAGCTGGCTGGTGAGATTCTTTTTCATCAAGTTCTCTGGAAAAGACCCTGAAGGTTAACACTTTCATGGCAAAGATATACCACAGAGAACAAAAAATGCTTTAAAAAAAACGATCCTTGACAACACACTGTCCATGCAAAATTTATCAGTCAGACATGTCAGTCCTGCTACTGTCAATTGTGGCACATCAGTTCCGTCTGGAACTTGTCGTTTCTCTCATTCTCTCTCGCCTTGACTACTGTAACTCTCTATTGTCTGGTTTGCCTGCTTCATCCATTCAGTCCCTTCGGCACATACAAAACTCTGCTGCCCGACTCATAATAATAATAGTAATGGATACTTATATAGCACACTATCCAGAAATCTGCTCTAGGTGCTTTACAAAAACGCTTTTGTTAACATAAAACATCCTATCTATGTTACATACACACACCAAAATGTGACTACACACACACACGCACACACACACATACTTATATAGCACACTATCCAGAAATCTGCTCTAGGTGCTTTACAAAAACGCTTTTGTTAACATAAAACATCCTATCTATGTTACATACACACACCAAAATGTGACTACACACACACACACACACACACACACACGCTGCATACATACATTTTAACATACATGTGTATCTAACAGCTACCCTAACACATACGCACACATAGGCAGGCACAAGCTTACATAAACACACGCACACACAATACACATTCATATACATGCATGTAGTTATGTACACATACATATGTATACACACACAGTCAAGCACAGCTAACGCAAAGGAAGTGGACCTGCCACAATTTAACTTATTGCTGAGGGAAAAGGTGTGTTTTGAGACGAGATTTAAAAGATAAGAGGGAATCAGAATGACAGAGGTTATCAGGGAGCTTGTTCCATGTCTTTGGCGATTGAAAAGAAAACGATCTGTGTCCATAGGTCTTACTTCTGACGTGAGGTATCCTGAGAAGTCGAGCATCAGAGGAAGAACGGAGCTGGCGAGACGGGGTATGGATATGATATTCTAAGAAAGAAAGATCTGAGCACATCACTCCTCTTTTGCAACATCTCACACAGAATAAAGTACAAGATCAACACGCTATGTTATAAATGTATTCACAAATCTGACCCTTCCTATCTCTGTGGCTGCCTTCACCTCTACACTCAGCTTCGGATCCACTCTGTTTATGCATACCCAGATTCAAACACTCGACTGTTGGCTGCCGTTCTTTCTCTGTCTCTGGACCTTGCAATTGGAATGGACTTCCTATTTCTCTTCGTCAGGTTTCCGCACTCAGCTCTTTCAAGTCTGGTCTTAAAACCCACCTCTTCCCAAAATAGTCTCCCTTCCCTGCCTCTTCCTTGTCTTCAGTTTTTCCAGTTTTAGAGTTATGCATGCGTGTGAATGACTGGAGTGAAAGCGCTTTGATTTGTCTCTGCACAAGATTCAGCGCTATATAAATATAATAATTATTATTATATGCTCAAAATGCTTGGAGCAAAACCATCATGCATCTGAGTGTGTGAAAGACATTGTGTGCAGGTCCTGCAGGAAGCATGGTCACAAGCAGGGAGACTCGGTCTGTCAGCTTTCCCGTTCTGACCAGCCAAAGAGAGAAAGCATGAGTGAGGCTGATGAGAAAGATGAGTCTGCAAGAAATGAGAATGTGTGAGAGAATGGTGAGAGAGAGGAATCACAGAGAAAACAGAGAACACAAATGAAGGATGTATCGATTGATGAGAAAGAAGAGAGTGAAAGTGATTTGCAGGCAGATGAAAAGAGAGGGGGGAGAAAGACAAATCACCCAGAGGACGACCCCCCTCATGACAGGCCACTCTGGGCACTTCCCTGGAGCTAAGGAACTCCCCTCGCCACCACTCAGAGACTCCGAAGAGACCCAGGTCTCTGGATAACAACCCTGAGGTAGAGGGCTACAAGCAGGTGAAGGTGGTCAGTGGTCAGTCCGACCGCTCTGCTTCAACTGGTTCTGACTGCACTGCAAGGAAGGGTGGGGGTGGGGGTGGGGGGGGGGCGCATAGGTAACGCCCGACCATGACTGGGATTGATCTCTATGTTGACAACCTGGCTTTACGCAATGGACTCTGAATTTGTTTTGCGATCTACACTTACAGAAATGTAACCCAACATAGTGGTAAATATAATGAAACAAAATAGTATTGGTAATGGATAAGATAAGAATAATTACACTGAATTGTAAGGGATTGAAAAATGAATTTAAGAGACTGTCAATATTTCATTATTTAAAAAGTAAAAAGTTTGATAGTATTTGCCTACAATAAGTTCATATTACTGATAATGATATACCAGTTTGGGAAAAACAATGGGGAGGTAAAATATTTTATCAGCAAGTGACAAACAGGAGTAACGGACAAGTGATTTTAATTTCAAAACACTTCACTGGTAATGTTAGCTTAAAGATGGCACAAGACAGAATCTTAATTATTTCAGTATACCATGAAAAGTATGATTTCAATTTGGCAAATATTTATGCTCCCAATAACTCTGCAGAAAAGATGATATTTTTTAAAGGACTTCGTGATACATGCAATGAGTTTACAGACAATTTAATCTTAGTTGAAGACTTCAACTGTGTTTTTGATAACAAACTTGATATTGTATCAGGTCATCCACATTGTGTTAATGAAGTACACGAACTGAATAACTTAACAAAAAGACTTGAACTGACTGACACATGGTGAATGTTCCACATTAATGAATGTGATTATTCTGGGAACAGGAATAATCTGTTTATAGCCTGTCATCTTGATTTTTGTCTTTTGTCAGAGAGCATGTTACATCATTGCGTTTCTTGTGAACATTTAACTGTTCCCAACTCTGATCACAAAGCAGTGATGACTGAGCTTAGTGAAAGTGAATTTATGCGTGGTCCAGGTTACTGGAAAATAAATAAGATTTATTCAAAGAATAAGGATTTTGTAAATAGAATGAATGATTTACTTGATAAGACTTTTCAACAATTCTAATAATAACTTGACAGACACAGAAAAATGGGAAATATGCAAAGTTGAAATAAGATCTTTCTGTAGTGATTCTGGTAAGGAGTTGTCTTGTCTAAGAAAAAATTACTCTCACAGAATATACATACAAATTTTAGAAACAGAAAAAGAAATAATCAATGATCCAACAAACAAGCAAGCACAAACCACTCTCATGCATCTAAAGCAGAAATTAGAATTAGAACAGTTGAATGAAGCAATGGGGGCACAAGTAAGGTCTAGAATAAAATGGGTAGAAGATGGTGAACGTAAAACTAAATATTTTTGTAATCTCGAAAAAGTCTGGGGGAAGAAAAGATCTATAACAAGGTCAAGGAAAGAAACGGGTGAATCAGGGTAACGTTTTACAAGAGCTGACATCTTTCTATAAAACTCTTTATAGTCAAATAAATAGCAGACAATGTACAAGAGGAAGTTAACACATTTGTAGAGAAAGAAACTTTTGCACGGTCAAATGAAGAAGATGCAGCATCATGTGAGGGGATAATTTGAGGATAATTTCGATAGATGAAACAACAAGAGCATTGAAAAAAATGAGAAATGGTTCGTTCAGCTCCAGGTTGCGATGGAATAACTATAGAATTTTAAAAATTCTTTTGGGGTAAGGTGGGTATGTGAATGAATTCTTTTGTAGAGTCATTTCACAGAGGTGAATTATCTTATACACAGAAACAGGGAATAGTTACCTTATTACACAAAGGAAAAGATTTAGAAAGAGAAAGACTGACCAACTGGAGACTGATAATGTTAACCAATTCTGATTACAAGATATTACTATTAATAGCGAAAGTTCTAGCCCAAAGACTTAGTAATGTAGTACACAAAGTAGTTAATGAAGACCAGGCTGGGTACATTAAAGGCAGAAACATATCCACAAGTATAAGAACAATAGACGATGTAATTAACTATTCAAATAAAAGCAATAAAGCTGGTTATGCACTTGCTATTGACTGTTCTAAAGCCTTTGATTCTATATCAAAACATCTTTTGTTTCACTTATTTAAAGTTTTTGGTTTGGGGATGGACTTTCATAGATGGGTGCGGGTATTAAACAATGGAATTTCAAGTAGTATTAACAATGGAGGTTGGCTTTCTGAACCATTTGAGATATTATGTGGGATATACACAGGGATGTCCCTTCTCTCCACTTGCTTTCGTACTAGCAATGTAACTCCTTGCTATCAAAATTAGAAATAGTTCAAAAGAAGGTATTCAGTTACCCATAGCTGACTGCACAGATCCAATCCATTTAAAAATAAAGCAGTTAGTTGACGACATGACATCAATTCTTAGAAATAATGAAGATATACTTGAATTGATAGAAACAATCGAAATGTTTGAAAAATTTTCTGGTCTTAAGATGAATGCACATGAAACAAAAGCTCTTAGGTCAATGCTGAACACATTCAGTTCACTTTAGTAAGCAAAATAAAAATCTTAGGCATCTATTTTGAATCTAATAGAATGGCAAAAGAAATTTAAGACAGTTGGACTCATTGAATAGAACAAATGAACTCTGTGATGAAGGAATGGAGTAAACGTGACCTTAGCATCTTTGTTAAAGTTGTAGTAGTAAAAACGTTTCTCTTATCAGTCAGTTCACATCTGTTATGCAATCTGTTGGTCTTCCATAGAATGTGCTTTGCAAAATAAACACTACTTTATATATTTGGGGGGGGGGGGGGGGGGGGGCAGAAAAAAAAACACAGTAATAGGAAAGCATTCAAAAAGGTTAAAAGAAAAATAATGGAAGCTGATTTTGAAGCAGGTGGGGTTACAACAATAGATATGGTAAATTTACAAAAATGTCTATACTTACAATGGGCTGGAAAACTTTTTAAGGCCTCTGAACAACAGAACTGGATATATATACCAAAATGGCATCTATGAAAATTAGCTAAACACAGTAATATTTTCTTTATTAACTATAAAGTAAGAAATATAAAAGGACTAGATAGAATAGAAAATGAGGTTTGGAAAGAAGTGTGTCGTAATTATGTACAAAGCAAACATTTACTAATCCTTGAAGAAATTAACAGTAGCAACATGCAGAGTCCGCTGATTTTTAATAATGCATTGATCACATATAAAGGTAAAACGCTGTTCTTTCAAGCATGGCACGAGAATGGGATTGAACAGATCAGACAAATAATACATCACAATGAAAATTAATTATTAACATTAGAGGAAATACAGAACCTACAAGGTACTAACAAAGTGAACGCAGTGATTGAGTATAATATTTTAGTTAACTCAGTCCCCAAATTATGCATCCGATGGATCCAAACAGGAGTGAAAGAAGAAGGTACCTGGGGATGCAATGCAAGTCGGTACAATGCAAAACCGAAATGCATCAGGAAAATGTTACCCGAGTACACAATAGCAGTGACTCCGAGTGCACCCCAATTTTGGTCCAGAAAATTTGGTGTAAATATTGACATGTCAATGTGGTCCAGAGTGAAAGATGTTACAAAAGAGACCCAATTATTAGTCCTTCATTGGAAGATTTTACACAATATTTACCCCACAAATATTATTCTAAATAAAATGGAAATTAAAGAAAACAACAAATGTTCTTACTGTACGGACACAACAGATTTTATTGAACATTTTTTCTATGAATGTCCGTTTGTACAAAGCTTCTGGAGACACACTGAAGGAAAGATTTACACAAAAACAGACATGAAATTAAAACTAACAGCCACTGATATCTTGTTTCGAGTTCCAAAGTTGGAGCTACTGCAAGAACATTACAGATATATAAACTTTCTGATAATCATTGGCAAAATGTATGTAAGTATTTACAAAAAGACAGAATCTGCCATCTCCTTACAACATATGGTGGAAAGGGTGTGAGTGAGTTGCACATGCACATTCACCAATACAATACATACATTAGAGCATGCACATCCCAGACTGTGTAACAATTGTAAAACATTTATGCCTAAAACTGTTCAACTAATTTTCTGCACACCTATCATGGGGATAAGTTTATGCTCAACAAGGCGTGTGGCAATCAATCTGGGTATCCAGGTGTGACAATGCCATTGCTGGGACAGTTATTCACATACATGGATTGTTATCATAAACTTGTGAGTCGTTTCATTTTCTTTTACAGGTATAATCAGATTTTAAGCATGTTATTTCCATCTGTATTTTGTTTGTTTTCTTTCTGGGAGTCATTCTGTGGAGGTAGAAATTGACTTTTTATGTAGGAAAACTATCATCTTTTCTATTATCTTACTGTGAGAATGATTTGAGTAGGACTATGCCTGACGGGCAGCATAGTCCTACTCTCATTTCTTTTGTCAATTGTGTTGGAATGTGATTGTGTGTTGATGTGTAAGCTGTGAATGTGCTTTATGATGGAGTGGAGTAGACATTGGTGCTTGTTTTGAGTGATTCTGCCACCGGAACTTCCAAGTTATTTGGATATGTTTTCTGTGCAACCTGGCAAGTATTCTTGCTTGTCAGAGTATGCAATTTCTTTACCATCCCCTTTCGCATGCGCAGCCTGCTCCACGTGCTCCTGAAGCTGACCTCTACCACGGCACTCGCTTGATGTTCTTTTGTGCGTGCCTCCTGCAACACTTGACCCTGCTGTCATCGACACCATCAGAGGTGTGGGTATAGGTTGCCACCTCCCACATGTTCACACACATCATGCAGGAAGTTGCAAGCAGAGGAAGATAGCTGTTGTTTGTGGTACTGGACGTGTAACTTTCACTGACCATACTGTTAAATGTATTAACTTTATTAACCTTATTCGTGTATCTCTGTCCTGCTTTCCTTCCCACCGCTCGGCTAAAATTTCTCTATGTCTGTTCAATGCCCAGTCAGTTGATCCTCACCTGAAACACTCGGCTATCAATGAATATCTGCTTTCGATCTGCCTCGACATCCTGTGTATCACATAAACTTGGCTTCGCAGTACTAGTGATGAAGTTAAGTGTTGAGAACTCGCTCCCCCTGGGTACACTACCACCTCCTTCCATCATGTTACAACCTGGGGGGGGAGGAATTGCCTTCATCGTGTCAGACAGACTGCTCCAACACAAAACATACACAACCACCTTCCCCTTCAACCATGCCTCATTTGAACTGGCCCAGCTTTCACTGTCGCTGCCACATTCCTACCTCAATGTGTTCTGCCTCTATCGTCCGCAACCAAACAAGAAAAAAAATTTTTTTGATATAATGTTCATAAATCAGTTTCTGTACTTCTTAGAATACACTAACAGTTTATCAGGCTCCCTACTCATTGTCGGTGACTTTAATTTTCATTTTGATTCACCCACACAGTTTTATACCCCTAAATTACTTGAAATTGTCAGTTTGTTCAATCTTAGCTAGTCTGTAACTGAGCCTACAAACAATCATGGTTACATCGTCAGCCGCCGATATTTTCTCCCCCTCCACTAGACCTTGAATGGTGGTCTGGACGCTAGTCATTCAGATGAGACGATAAACTGAGGTCCCACGTGTCAGCATGCACTTAGCGCACGTAAAAGAACCCACGGCAACAAAAGGGTTGTTCCTGGCAAAATTCTGTAGAAAAATCCACTTTGATAGGAAAAACAAATAAAACTGCACGCAGGAAAAAAAACAAAAAAAAACCGGGTGGCGCTTAGTGTAGCAACACGCTCTCCCTGGGGAGAGCAGCCCGAAAGAGAAGTCTGTTGTGATAAAAAGAAATACAAATACAAACACAGATGAAGACTGCCTCATTAAGTCTATCGCCGTCGATCACACCCTGTCCTCTGACCATTACAGTGTGACATGTCATCTGAACCTCACCAAACCTTCCATGCCCCCTGTGTACAGGGAGGTGCGCACACTGACCTCAATTGACTTAGACTCATTTAAAGCTGACCTCCTGACTGATATCCCTTTTGAGCTGATTGCTGATAAGCTGTCCACTGCCCTGCGTGCTGAACTCAACAGGCACGCCCCATTGACTTGGCACCTGATCTCCAATCGTCCCCCGTTGCCTTGGTATAACACCATGGGACCAGAGCTGATGGAGGCCAAGCGGGAGACAAGGAGAGCTGAGAAGCACTGGTGTGCCACTAGTCTGACCGTCAAATGGGACATTTTTCAGACAGCCAGGAATAGTGTAACAAACATTGCTGACAGGACAAAGTCAAAGTTCTACTCTTCTAAAATCCTTGCATGCACCACATCCAAACAGCTATTCAACACTACGAACAATTTACAAAGGTAAAATGAAAAACACTCTCTCCCTACAATATTTTCGGTGCAGGAACTCCCTCAAAAGTTTTCTGACTTCTTCACTGGCAAACTAGCATGCATTCGTGAGAAGCTTGACTCTGTTGTGTCTCCTTCTTCAACCATTAAAGAACAGTGGTCCTGTTTTACACTGTTTCCAACCAGCTACTGATGATTTTGTTAAGAGAGTGTGTTTGAGAGCTTCTCTGAAATCCTGTGAGCTTGACCCTGTCCCATCTTCTTTGTTGGCTGAATGTACTGATGTTCTACTGCCAAATATTACTCATGTCATCAATTCTTCCTTACTGTCTGGTTGTTTCCCTGAAAGCTTCAAATCTGCTGTTGTATGTCCACTCATCAAGAAACCATCTTTGGATCATAATTGTTTGAAAAAATTATCAACCTGTCTCAAATCTATTATTTTTATCAAAATTTCTAGAAAAGATCATATTGTCTCAGCTCTTAGCTCATCTGGAACAAAATAGTTTACTTAATTCTCACCAGTCAGCTTATAGACGTGGCCATAGCTGGCTTAGAATAGTGAATGATTTGCTTTCTGGATATGATGAGGATAAGATATTTGTTCTCGCTCTCTTAGACTTGTCAGCAGTTTTTGACACTACCGACCACTCTATCCTCTTAAACAGACTTAAAACTTCCTTTGGTATCCGTGACACTGCACTAGCATGGATCACATCTTACCTGATCGTACACAGTGTGTGTAAATGGTAGATACACCAAGGTATCTGCCTTAAGATATGGTGTCCCACAGGGGTCCGTCCTAGGTCCTGTTCTTTTCATGCTGTATGCGGCTCCTGTATCGGATGTCATCATGTGATGTCGCATGAGAGCTTTGCTGATGACGCTCAACTTTATCAGTCGACTTCCATAGCTGAATTTGATGCGCTAGTGACTCAAACACAGGAGTGCATTGCTGGCCTAAAGGACTGGATGACTCTCAATAAGCTGCAACCAAATACTGATAAGACTGAATTTATGATAGCCTGTCCAAATAAGTTTCGTCAACACCCTTCCTTTCCTGACTCTTCTGTTCAATAACACACCTGTTTCACTTTCTCCTTCTGTTTGCAGTCTTGGTGTAATCCTAGACCTGTCTCTTTCCTTCCAACAGCACATTTCGAATATCGGTAAGGTTGCCTATTTGGAATTGCATAGAATCAGTTCTATCCACCACTATCTCTCAACTGATGCAACCAAGACACTTGTATGTGCTCTGGTTCTCTCAAGATTGGATTGCTGCAACTCTCTTTTGGCCAGCCTTCCCAAATATGTTAGACTCCAACAAGTTCAGAATAATGCTGCCAGACTCATTTGCAGAGGTTCTAAATTTGACCATGTTTCTCCTCTCCTTCAGTCTCTCCACTGGTTGCCTGTTTCTGATCGAATAGCCTATAAGCTATCCACTCTGAACTTTTCTATAGTCAATGGATCTGGCCCCAAGTATCTTTTTGAACTCCTCCATATCTATAATCTGTCTAACCAGCTCCGTTCTTCCTCTAATACTCAACTTCTCAGGATACCTCACGTCAGAAGACCTATGGACATAGATAATTTTCTTTTCAATCGCCAAAGACATGGAACAAGCTCCCTGATAACCTCCGTCATTCTGATTCCCTTGCATCTTTTAAATCTTGTCTCAAAACTCACCTTTTCCCTCAATAATAAGTTCAGTTGTGGCAGGTCCACTTCCTTTGTGTTAGCTGTGCCTGACTATGTGTGTATACAAATGGATGTATACATAACTATATGCATGTATATGAATGTGTAGTGCGTGCATGCATGCGTGCGTGCGTGCGTGCGTGCATGCGTGTGTGTGTGTGTGTGTGTACGCGTGAGCATGTCTATATATGTATGTTTGTGCGTGCCTATGTGTTGACGGTAGCTGTTAGGTACACATGTATGTTAAAATGTATGTATGCATTGTGTGTGTGTATGTGTGTTTAGTCACATTTTGGTGTGTGTATGTAACATTGATGTAATGCGTTATGTAAACAAAAGTGATTTTGTAAAGCGCCTAGAGCAGATTTCTGGATAGTGTGCTATATAATTATCCATTATTATCATCTTCAATTTTAAATGCTTGAAAAACTGGGGGGTGGGGGGGAGCCCAGATTTAGAATCCCCTTTCATTTTCCTTCACAAAAATTCTATTTTTGTTCTGTATTTCCAATAGTTTTTGTGCAAGAATTAAAATTTTTTAAAATTACCCATGAATCCTCAAAATTCCCTGGCACGGGGAGAGCACTTATATATATATATATATATATATATTTTTTTTTTTTTTTTTTTTTTTTTAAACAAAATTCTATGATACAGATTTGGTTCATTTTGAACGGTTAGTTTAATGTCTAGATCATAAATATACTGATCAAATGAGCGTATGTCAGGAGGCGGACACCTCTCTGGGATTATGTTTCGGTAAATGGTCAAGTGCGCCTGAAAAGTGGGTTTGCGTCATATGCAAAAATAATGTCGAAAACTTTGTCCAGCTAAGACAGTGGTCTGAGTCAATGGGTTTACACAACTGTACTGGCTGTGCAGATGATTATGTATGATAATAGTGATGAGACGCATATCTTGTCTGATGACTGGTTTAAACTTGAAGGAGAAGAAAACGACAGTGACGAAACTGACAGCAATGTTCTACTCTTTGTCCAGTCTATCTATCCAATCAGACATCAGTTTTGAGCTGATGACAATGACTGACAGTAAGGGTACAGCAATTTCACATAATTTGAGAACAGGAAGAGGAGAGAAGAGTGGAGTAATGTAAGACGATAGGATGAAGGCCAGACAAAAGGCGTGGCAAAGGGATGTGTCCATGACTTCAGTAAACTGCTTTCACAGTGTTCATCTCACAGGAACTGGACAACAGCCAATCAGCCACAATTTTCATAAAACCCAGGGTTGGCAGAGAGTGGACAGGAATCTTGTGATTTTATTTTTTCACACTTTTTGTCACAGATTTGTTGACTTTTGGTGAACAAACAGAATGCACAGCAGACACTTTATTGGCTCAATTGCAACTAGGAGGGAGAGAGTATCATCAGAGAGCTTCGCCCTCTCAACAGGGAATGCTTTTTGGAAAGAAAAAAGAAAAAAAAGAAAGAAAGAAAAAAGCTTGACTTCAGTTTCTGAGAACATGCCTGACTTGACTCTTTATCTTGACAGAACCCTAGTTTGTCATTGTTGGGACAGTTATCCGCATACATGTTAACAAGTGTTGTGATTGTTATAATAAACATTTCTGTTTTCTTCTACAGGTATAATTTGACTATAAACATGATATTTCCAGTTGTATATTCTTTGTTTTCTTTTCAGATGTTATTCTAGAGGTGGAATTAGACTTCTTTTGTACCAAAAACTATCAACATGACTATGAAATATCTGAATAGTTATCTACAATCAAAATAAATGGAAAAATGGCTCGGCTCCTTATTCATTTTCCTTTACAAAAATGTTAACTTTGTTTGTATCACCTATACTTTTTGCACTAAAATTAAAAAAAAAAAAAATCATTACCCCTGAATCCTCAAAATTCCTTGGCAATCGGAGAGCACTTTAAAAAAAGAATTAACAAATTTCCCTGGCACTGAATAGGTTCACTCAGATTTAAAGCACCAATAACAACAGTTATACAATGGAATTATAATAACTTGATCATTTGCTATAAGTACAATGCGTGAGCAATCATCATGCAAAATTTCAAGGGGATATGTTAGTATTTGAGGAAAACCTGTAATTTTTCTTCTTTCGTTTTGTTGTTGTTGTTGGTTTCTTTGGTGTTTTTTTTGTTTGTTTTTTTTAAATAGTTAGGTGGAAACCCCAAATTTTTCCTTGGTACAGAAATGACAAATTGTTAAAATATTCAGCATGCAAGGCTTTTCTAATTTCTTTGAAAATTCTTAATCTTAAAATTGTTGTTGAAAAGAATACATTCCCTTCTAGTATATATGATGCAAAATAGCATTGTAGCCTAACTCAGATAAAATTAATTTTTCTGCCAGCCACCGTGGCGAAGTGGTTAGCGTCGCGGACTGATGGCTGGGAGGACGCGGGTTCAAATCCCAGCAGAGGTGGGTTTTTTGGCCCGTGGCCGGCTCCTACCCAGAGTTGAGTGTGCTGTGGGCTTAAATGGGGAGACTGGGACCACACAGTCGAGTGTCATCCACTTCAAGGATGTGTCTTTGGGTGTGTTGCTCTAATTACCTGACCAACACTGCAAGTGTCTGTATCTCTCGGGCCTGGTTAACACCGGGATATCATTATGACAGGAAGCGTAGAGTACAGCCTTGTCATGCAGTCCCAAACCAAAATGGACCTCCATAGCAACATCATTATCGCCATCGTCATCCTCCTCCTCCTCCATCATCATCAATATAAACAAAACAGTCTCAAAGTCTGTGGCCTTTCATGCCCTGCTATCATGGTGACCTCAGTTTCGATACTCCTCCACTTCTGTGCTTGGGGTGAGTCCTGTCAGTGTCTTCAGTGTCGGCAGATTCATGGGGGGCTGTTGTTTGCGGGACGTGGTGGCGGTCTCCACTCTGGGAGGGACGCTCACTCAGTCTGGCTCTGCGACTAAGCCATTATTGTCGTTAGTAGGGGGCTTAGTAGGTGGTGTCCTAAGTACGTTGAATCAGAACAGACACCACTGAACACCACCGAAGTGACTCAGCAGCAGTGCAGGGTCTCCTCTGGTGTGTGGCCTCCTGGCGACCTAACACTGATGGTTCCCTGCAGACTGCCGACGCTGGAACTGTGGCGGATGAACCCAGGTATGACCATGTATGGGGAAATCTAAATGAGCGGCGTGGGAGTAATGCCACTGAAATGGCGCAGATGATGGGGCAGCAAAAAAAAAAAAAAAAAAAAAAAAAAAAATCTATTTTGATGTCAGAGTATATTGTTATCAATAAATAGGCAATGCATTTATATATATATATATATATATATATATATATATATATATAAACAGGCAGACAACCGCAACAGCCTCTCTGACAGAAAAATTGTGTGAGCTTGTAGGCATATCAACAAACACATGACAACTGAATAAATACAAGAACAGACAGTTACAACAGAAACAATATAAAGTACTGGACAGAACAATGTGAAATACAAATTATCAAGCACCTGAACATATTACCACTTACATTTACAACATCCATTTTACAAACTTATTCATTATCATAAGGTGACTTTAGCTTTGAAAGTGAAATCACAAACACATAATTTTCAGATGGTAGGGCCAATATAACTGAAAGATAATCTCAACATCCCAATGGGGACAGGGCTGCAAACTCAGCACCACCGCAGTTAAGGAAATGGCATGCAAGATTTTCAACCTTGATCTACCATAAACTCCTTGCTGAAAATACTAAGCAATACTTGAGGTATTTCAAGCATTCCAATGTAATGACTTACCTCTCAGTCATAACAATAAGTTTATATAGATTCTAGCCTGTTCAAAGTTTCTTACCTGAGTGAACCAGCACCAGTCTTGCTGCAGACAGACATTGTGACTTTCCCCTCTACGGTTTCCTGCACCGCTGACTCAAAATCAGAATCTGTATCGGAGTTGTCCACTGTCATGGTGGCAATATCTGTTGAAAAAAAAAGAAAAAACAACAGTATCATTGGCTGGTTTCAGTTTATTAAACACACACACACACACACAAAAAAAAAAAACCCTCAGAGGACTGGCCACTGAACAGAAGACAGACAATAAGACTGACCGATATAAATTTTGGAAACATCAATGCAGACATAAAAATTATGTTAATAATAAAATACGAATCACTGCAATGAACATGGAAGCATCGAAATCCTGGTAACAATGGATGAAATGTCCATTTCCCAGCCATAGTTCCTCTTTCTCCCTGTATAAGAATCTGGCTTGGAAACATAAGAACAATGAAGCCAGGAGAGTAAAGTATTAAACAAGAGCAAAGAGAAGTAACTCTCTCCCTTTAACTCTCTGGAGATGCGCCGGCACTTCGGCGCCGGTGCTCTGCCCGCTCAGAATGATATGCCGCAGTGTATGATTCGGCGTATTGCAGAATTTTTTTTCATACACTCAGCAGTGTTCAATTAAAGGGAAACTAATCAGACTGTCTTGAGGGATCAGTCTAGGAAAAACTGAGTTTTTCCCCTTGACCGTTAACTGTGTGAAATGCTTTTTTTCTAGACTTTTATGGACTGGGTGAGAGGTCGATCTTTACATTACCAACCAGTGTTGTGATCTTCTATTTTATTTTTGTTAACAGTTTGTTGTGCAACATTTGACTTCAAACTGATTCATGAGAATCAGGGAACCTCACTGTGTGAGAAAATCATCTTATGCTGCTTTGTGGATTAGCTGATGGATATGACATGCCTGGTGGGTACAGTATACCTATTTTTCTTTTCTTTTTTTTTTGTTTTTTTTTTTTGTTTGTTTGTTTGTTTTTTCAGTATTTAGTGACATAATTGAAAATATTAAAAAAATATTTAGCAGCATCTAATGAGAAAACTGTTTTAAAATACTAAAAGAAGAGATGGGAAACTTTCTAGTGATATATAATTTGTATGTCTTTGTCTCTGTGTGACAGTGTGTTGAATTTTTCAAATATGTCCATATTTGCCTGTCACAGTAAAACTACATGCACTATTTAACTACGTCTCCATAGAGTTAAAGATATACAACTTCAAAGTCAATGCTGCTTATGCTACCTATTAACTGGAACTTCATTTTTTGAGACAGAGTCTGGATTTGTACCCATATATTTATTTACCTCTGTGACTTGAAGTTGTGTACCTTTTAAAAGGAGAAGGTTACTTCTTTTTATTGTTGTTTAATTTACTCTTCTAGCCTATTGTTCTTGAAATAATAATAATAATAATAATAATAATATAAAAAGACAAAAACTTCCCCACCAAATAATCCATCAAGGCAACCATGTATTTGTTCTGTATTGTCTGCATAATCTGTGTAGCATATCCAAGTCTAAACTGTTTTGCCAGCTGCGAAAAAAATGCTCATATGTGTTTACACATTTCTTTTTTTTTTGTTGCCACTGTGTGCACATGTCAAATGATGGGTATAAGGATAGGTCTGGAACTGACCAGTAGTTGTGTACCATTTTAAAAGGAAATAGTAACTTCTCCTTATTAACGCATAGTCTGGCTTGAATTAACTGTCCAATGACACAATCATGGCAAGCAAGAAATTTTGTCAGCATGCCCCCACCTCTGCACATACTCAAAACATACATGTATAAATGTGTAGACTTGTGTGGGAAAGTAGTCTATGTTAACTCTCTTTGGTGTGTGTGTGTGTGTGTGTGTGTGTGTGTGTGTGTGTGTGTGTGTGTGTGTGTGTGACCTGACTTGACTTAATTTATTGTAATGAAATCCAAAAGGATTAATAAACACAACAAAAGAACAAAAGGAACAAAGAAATGATCATCTAAGACGCATGCACTCAAATACATATTTGGCAAGTGTTTTTGACAATTATTGTAACCGAATAAGTCACTTGGTTTCAGGCTGTCCTGAATCTTTTGACTGATCAAAATCTGATAAGTGAGTTGATTGCCGTACAATCATAATTAGATAGTTTCGCTAGTTCTGAAACAAAATATACATATCTAGGATACGGAATTCATCTTTATTGGCTCAGTTACAACCAGGAAGTACCATCAAAGTTCTCCCCCTCTAAATGCTCTTTGATGTAAAAAAACAAAACAAAAACAAAACAAAACAAAACAACAACAAACAAACAAACACACACACACAAAAGATTGATGGTTTAATTTCTGATTGGATTTTTATCTCGACAGAACCCTCGTTTGTCACTGCTGGGACAGTTATTCACTTACATATTTACAAGCGTTTGATTGTTATCATAAACAAACAACCTGTTTTATCTTCTTCTACAGGTGTAATCTGACTATAAGCATGCTATTTCCAGATGTATTTTGTTTGTTTTCTTTTCGGTATCATTCTATGGAGGTGGAATTAGAATTTTTGGTGCACAAAAATTATAATCAATACTTTAAAATGCCTGAATAGTTACCTATAATCAAAATAAATTGGGGGAAAACTCGGATTCTGGTTCCATATTCATTTCCCATCACAAACACTTTTACTTTGCTTCTGTATCTCATATGGTTTTTGTAAAAGAATTTGAAAATAAAATCATAAATCCTCAAACTGCACTTTTTTTGTTTTGCAAAATTTTCTGGGACTGAACAAGTTAAACACAAAAATGTAGGATGCCTTGTTATTAGAATCTCTGCTCCTTAATGCATGAAAGAATCAGTTGTGGCACTGACTGCACAGAGTAGGTAAGTTTTTGTGAGGCAACCTCTGATTGCTTTAAACATTTTTTCCCTCATAAAAACACTAATTTATCATATTTTTTCTCTGTAATATGTGCTTAAAAATGCCCACTTGTTCTGTTATCAATTCTATCCAAGAATAAGGTGCATTCATGTATAGTGTGCAGGGATCAAGATCGGGGAAAAAATAATGCCTTTGTAAATACTGAGAACCCTCCTGGAGCACCTCTTTCATGCATTCCTTTCATATAAGCCTGGAGCTCCACTTCAAACAACACATCACACAGACATAAATGTGCACATGCACACCTCACTACACAAACCAGATAAATTCAAAGGAATTCACAAGGAGCAGTGCTCTGTGACATAATAATGTCATCTGAAAATTCATGTAAATCTCAATTATATGCAATAATAAGCTCTGATAATATTTGAAAATATAATGTAAATAAAACAGGGCCCAAAACTGAGTCCTGTGGCACCCTACAAATGAGAGGCTATCAACAACAGAGCAGTAGCTGTCACATACAAAGGACAAAAACCAACAAGAAATACACCACAAATTCCAAAGGTGGTTAACCTCTTCATGCTTTTGAACTATGGAATAATCCAGTGTGTTGAATGCCACACTCAAATCCAAGAATGCCATAAGGGAAAAGGCCTCTCATCAGTCTTCAAGAGAAGGCCATTCATGACACCCAGCACAGCAATCTTGATGCTGTGATCTTTCCTGCAAGCAGACTGATGCACTTCAAGCAAGTTGTTCTGTGACAAGTGTTTCAGTAACTTTTAAAACCGCCTTCTTTAAAACTTAGAGATGAAAGGGAGATTAGACACTGGCCTCTTGTTCCTTACATTACAATCAAGTCTTCACTTTTTGAGGAGAGGGGTAATGACAGCATGTTTAAACTGCTTGGGGAAAACACTTATGGAGAGAGGCATTCACAACAGCAGTTATCAATAACTCAAGATCACCAAGACACAACTTCAGTTGGTGACTGCATGATCAGTTCACAAATCAATGACTGGTACCGTTCAAAACTGGAAAGCATTGGACCATCAGAAACAGCAAAGGACAGGGGATCACAAGCATGTGAGTCAAGTTCCTCATGATATGTGGTCAATGGAGGACATCTTGTGTGCGCGTGCGTGCGTGTGTGTGTGATTGTAAAACATGGTAGTAAAACATGCCAGTGTGTGTGTGTGTGTGTGTGTGTGTGTGTGTGTGTGTGTGTGTACACCATTGAATTCCTCAAAGTTACAGCCCAGACAATGGTAAAAAACCAAACAAATCTGATCACAGCCAATAGAAACTGCAGAGCAACAGTGGACAGACAGACAGATAAAAGTCCTTTGCCTGACCCTACAAATGGAACATGCAAGAAACAACAGCAGAACATGTAAAATGGCAATAAATGTAATTTACAAACCTCCAACAATATGAAGTTCCTGTCTCTCCTTGTCCAACTCAGTTTCTGCATCCAGAATCAGGCTGATATCACCCGATCCATAACTCTCTGAATCCAGGTCAGCAGCAGATAGCATGTCTTCTGAGAATAACATTTCCTCTTTGGTATCAGCACTTGCACTGTCATAATGCAATGCTAAACATTCTGGCAAAGAATTATTCAGTGTTTCAGGTTCCATGTTGCCACAAACTGTTAAGTCTGAACCATAAGAATGAAAATGAGAAGAATGAAGAACAGGCAAATGATGAGAATGAGAAGCAGCTGTGTTGTAATCGGAAGGAATGTCATTTGAATAATCAGAATGGACATACCTAGTTTTCAAATCCTCATCATCACAAAAGTGCACTGCATCACTGTCACCAATATCATATTTTGTTTCAACTCCATTCAACTTCTGTTTTATGCTGACAGGAGGCTGCATTTGAGACAACAGAAGCCTAACAGATCTCACAGAATCTCGGATAAGTTGCACGGCTTCATGATGTTGTACTCCTTCAAGACTAATACCATTGATGGCAATAAGCCGGTCCCCAGCCTTGATCTGTCCTGTTCTGGCTGCAGGTCCATCCTTCATGACTGACTTCACAAATATACCAAGGTCAAGACTGTTTGTCGTCTCACCACCAACAATAGTGATGCCGATGCCTTTGTCACCTTCCTTCTGCAGAGTCACCTCTGTGATCTGTCTTCCAAGAGATGGCTGACCAGAAGCAAGGTGGAAGGCAGGTCGATGATGATGACTGGGGGGATGATCATGCGATGATAAATCTGTTCACACACATATAAAGCTCATCAGTTTTGCATGTAAGCAGGCGCAACAATTGGAACAAGATAATAACAAATAATAATGTCTTATTTTCATATAGCGCTATAATACAAACACATGCAAGCTCTAAGCGCTTTACAGTCTAGTAACTAAAGTGAAACAAGAAAGCATATAAAAGGCAGTAAAAACATAAAACAGAATCATTAATATTATAAAAAAAACACAATGCATAAAACTCACAAAGTAACATACTATCAATACTGCAACTGTTACACTCCAACACTCGCACAAAAACACACACAGAGACACACACATGATTAAACGGCTGAGATGACAGCAATTTTCACTTAAAATACACACATGTAAAAAAGGAGCATAATTGTAATCTGCATGCCATAGATTTTGTAAAAATTGTAAAATAAAGATTTGGATAGAAAAGGTAAAAGGGGTAAAAATCATTCTCCCCTTTCGAACCACACCACCACCATCCATCTTCCCACCCCCATTCTCTCTCTCACCCATCACACACACTCACATTTCCATGGGCCTGGGACAACAGCACTATTTGAGTTATGACAAGGTTGTTTTTTTTAAAGAGATAAGTTTTAAGATTTGCTTTAAAGGTAGATAAATGAATTGTTTGTCTGAGAGCAATAGGCAGAGAATTCCAAGTTTTTGGGCTGAAGACAGAAAATGACCTCTTTCCACAGGAGTTAGATAAGTATCAGGGAACAGTTAACTCGGAGGAATCAAGAGATCTCAATGTTCTGTTTGGCAAGTACGAGTTAAAAACGGGTGTGGTATCACAATTCAGGCATTGAAAGCATAGACAGGTAACTTTATATTCAATTCTGGCTTGAACAGGCAACCAATGAAGTGTCCACAGGAGAGCAGTATGGACCAGACTGCAGAACATCACTGATTATAAAATGAACTACCAGACAGTCGACATCACTGACAGAACTCTTCCAGACAAACTCAACACATTCTGCTCCAGATTCGACAAACCACTGTCTACTTCTGACATGACTGCACCCAAAATCACCCCCACTCCCCCTTTCATAGTCCAAGAGAATGAAGTCAGATGCCACTTCAGTCGTCTGAAAATAAGAAAAGCCGCTGGCCTGACAACATCTCACCAAGCCTTTTGAGGAAGTGTGCAGTCCAACTATGTAGCGTCTTCACTGACATATTTAACATGTCCCTTCAGTCTTGTGTGGTGCCTCACTGCTTTAAGAAATCAACAATCATTCCTGTTCCAAAAAAAGTACAGCCTAGTTGTCTTAATGATTATCGTCCCGTAGCCTTAACATCAGTCGTAATGAAAAGATTTGAATGCTTGATTCTACAATTCCTAAAAACCTGGATTCCTCCATCTTTTGATCCCTTTCAGTTCGCCTATGGAGCTAACAGATCAGTTGAAGATGCCATTAGCATAGGTCCTCAGATAACAGCTATGCCAGGATCATTTTCATTGACTACAGCTCTGCGTTCAGCACAACAGTGCCATCAAAGGAAATTTTCTATCTAAAATTACGTTTGAATAACATACTTACCGTGACCCAACTAGCGCAGACTCCGGCAGGGGTCTGACATTCCTGCCTGTGCAAACTACTATCCGCCTATGCGGAGAAAATGAAACTACGGCCGATAACCTCCCGGAAGTAGGTAACCTCCCCTTTGTCCCGCTGGCTAGCGCCCTCTTTTGATGGAAATATGCCATCACCAGTGCAGCGAGCAGGGAGAACAGGAAGCGGGGAGGATGGGAGGGTCTTAAATTTGGGTCACGGTAAGTATGTTATTCAAACGTAATTTTAGATAGAAAATTTCCTTTTAATTACACATACTTAACCGTGACCCAACTAGTGCAGAATAGCGCGACAAGGTGGAGGGCTCGCCTGTTCTACTGTCTGTGTGCTGTGATGGCCTGTTGTGCAACTACCACAGAAGCGATGCCTCTGAAGCCATCATCCCGTAGGCGTGCGACGTCTCTCTGGTAGAAGTCGATGAGCCATCATCCCTAAAGCGACAGATGTCCCTCAAGTAGAATGCGACGAAAGTAGAGCGTAATGTGTCACCTAAGGATATTGGTGCAGGCAAAGAAGACAAAAGTCCGCAGCTGTATTGTGGGGGAGGTCTGTGGACCACAGCTGTGCTGATAAACGTAGGGCAAAGAAAATCGGGTCGGTGGGTTGAATCCACACTTTACTGAGAGCCCATCGAATCAAAGGAAGGGAAGGAAACACGTACCCTTATAGGGTTGTCTCATTTGAGCGCGGTTGAGCGTCAATGCAAGGAGGTGCACATGTGGTTTGGTCTGATGATTCCACATCGGATGTGGGCCGATAGTGGAAGTGATTTTTGGTTTTGAAGGAAACTGGCACGAGACAGAGGTAGGTCGCCTTGTTGGGCTTGCCTTAGGCATGACAGCCAGATCTGTAGAGCTCCTCCATGCAAGCTGACAGGCAATGGGCGCTCCCCCCACCACTTTTTTGTCATTGCCAAAAAATGACAGCACTGGTATGTTGCCTATGCATAGAATGGCAGACATTTCGCAACAAAAGACTTGATGTCCCTGGTGCCTCTGGGACAGGGTTGTGTAATTGCCCACGTAGGTATCATCACGAAGGGGCTTACGGAAGGCTTGGTGGCTTCTCTACCTGAGTGTGGTATGTTGGAGCCACCTGCAGATAGTTGTTGGTGGTCAATGGCTGGGTTGGATCAGGCTGTGGAAGTGCATTTCATGCGCCCACAGGTCACTCAGTCTCATTCTGTGGTGGAATACCAAATGGAAGAGGGTTTCCATGGGGAAAATTTTTTGCTGAAGGTTCTGTAGTGAGAAAGGGGACCAGATCCATGACAGGCCTCTGGCTGTGTGTGGTGCACACTGAGTCTGGGATGGAGCGGGGCAGGGGCAGGGAGGTAAGTGGCTCAAGATGTGTTGTACTGGCTATTTACATCAAAGTACTGATCTGACGTACGTTTCCAATATGGCCAACTGCAAAGTGAGAGCTGTATTATCAGTGGTTTCTTAATTGCAAAGGGATATCATTTGCAGCTTAGCCTTTCATGAATGACTGTGTCTCTCAGACTGGAAGTCAAATTGCACTGGGACTTAGTGCTGTAGCCTTGGGCCTAACTAGCCACTGGGATCCGTCCTAAGGCCCTCTTGATCGAGGGACCGGGGATGCAACTTAGGCAAAACACTCTCTACTGGAAATTGTATAATCGAATTCCAGCCCAAATAGTTGGGACAGCAGTTGCCTCCTCTGCTGTTCTGATGGTGACTGTTGTACACGACTGATTATCATATATTGTTCCTAGGATGACACCAATCAGCATGGGTAAATCAGGAAACAGCTGCTGTGTGCTTGAGGGATGAAGGTGTCCACCATGCAGGTTATGTTGCAATGTAAGGGAGCCGGAAAGAGTTGACAGGGTCTTGTGGTGCAACCATGTGTCTGAAAGACATGGTGCTTGCTTCCGAAGTGACAACAAAGTCATCCTCTGACAGGCCCTTGACTGAAGACTGGGGCTCCATGATGGGATAGCCTGCCTAGGCTAGAAACCCCTGGAAGTGTCTCATTGGAAAGACAGTGCTTGAGAAGGAGTGGCCATCTATTACCACAGCAGTGGTTGTGTGTTGAGGCTGAAGGATCGGGCAGGGAAGACCCAAGTGCAGAAAGTGCTTTCAAACGCCAATTGTTTGAGACGTTGATGTTGGATCTCTGTTCAAGCAAGGTGATGGGGCGAACTGATGTGCTTGAATGCAGCATCTGCCGTGCTGGTATGAGTGGGCAGTAAGGTACACCCCTGTGGCTAATGGATGGTTCGTTGTGCTCTGTGAGACGCATCCGTCCTCGTCAATAAGCCTTTCTCCCAAATGTAGAGGAAAACAATTATGACCCAGGCCTTCTGTTACTAGAGAGGAGTGGAAGAGATGGGCTTAGGGTGATTGTCTTCTGCCCAGTGGGCAGATTTTGGGTCCGCAAAAATTTTGGGAATCAAAGACTGACACCCCTTCATGGGAAGGCTGGCTAGGATGTAGGGCCCGTGTGGAGCTGTTGTCACAACCACAGTGGTGCAAACCAAAGGTTGTTGTAGGCAAGGGGGGGGAAGAAGGGATGCCTTACAAACTGGGGAGGAATGAAGGGCATGTGTGTCCGGAGTGGCACTTCTAAGTTGGACTGCCTCATCCCTCCTTGTGCCAAGTTAGGGCATCTCCAGCCCTATGGTTGATTGTTGTAGGCAAATGAGTTGGGTTGCCTTGTCCCTCCTTGCGCCAAGCATTCTTAGCCCTGTGGGTGGGAAGGGGGTGTGTGGGTCCCTAAGGACCAGCCACTACTAAAATGTGAAGGAGCATACATTCAGACATGAATGAGGCAGTTTTGTCTGTGAGTGCAGTCGTCCTCCGAAAGCAAGGTAGGGATGAATTTATGGAAATGAATACATACATGTGCAAAGGGAATACAAATGTACATCAACTGAAGTATTGATGTCAGAAATATGCCAATGCCAAGGGATGGAAACACAAGAAATAAGCGGCTGTATAAGCATACATGTAGCCTGCACAGATATAGCCAAGTAAATGGGTAAGTGTGCATAATCAGTAATGGAAAGGAATCTGTGTATGCACCTAAATATGAGATGTACATACACATATGAATAAAGTGCAAGTACGTAGGCGCACAGAGTTCAGGGCATTGTGGACAGAAGGCCGCAAATGCAAGTGTGCCTATATTGCTATGTTGGGAATCCCAATGAATCGATGTCAATGAACAGAGATAGAAATATAATTGTACATGTTAATAAGAAAATTGTCTGAACCTATCCCATAAGCGCACACGCATGTGTATTCTGAGGGATAAGTATACATCTATAAGTGAATAAATGTAGCAAGATATCTGATAGATATATATGTATATGTGTGTGTATATATATACCTATATACACTCACACACATATACATACACACACACATATATACATACATATATATGGGCTTGTGTTTGTTTTTTTTTGTTTTGTTTTTTTGTTGTTGTTTTTTATGTATATATATATATATATATATATATATATATTTCGTGATTGTTGATCGTGATAAAAATCAAAAGGACAGAAGAGGAAATATTGTGATTTATTTCCTGTTATTGTGTATCACAAGAAGAGAATGGTAATAGGACTGGTTGCCTGCAGAGGGCTGTGTGCCTGTGTGGGGGATGAGGAACCCCCAAGTTCAGTCGCCAATAGCCTGAGAAACAGCAAGAAAGGTGTAGTTGCTGTGCAAAGATGTGAAAGGCCATGAATGGGCATGAGGACCCAATGAGAATTCGAAGAAACATCGTTGGTGGACAGCACGGGGGGGCAGGAGTGACGTGCTGTGTCGGTTACAAATGCGGAGTTGCCTCCCTTGGCGCCGATATTTGGCGAAAGGGATGGTGTCTTTAGAGCACATATCCCCCGGTGTGACGTTTCCTCGCTGTAGAGGGAGGAGCGTCATGCTGCGTGCGAGAGTCCGTGGTTCTATGCCGCCTTAACCGATAATAATAATGTCCCTTAGTGCCGTGGGCATCCCGACCCGAATCGGTCGCCATCGGACGCGAGACGGTGGGGACATGTGGCATGATGGCGCCATAGCACTGCCGAGTGGCAGAATCGAGTTATCAAGAGGCACTCCGACGTGGAATTGCCAATATTAGTCTGGGTAACAGTGGAGATATGCAGTGGGGCAGAAAAAACTGCCACTGCCGAAGTTCAATGGGCTGTGCACGCATCTGCTCTGTGCGCAAGGGGTGGAGCTGGCGCTAGGTGTGGCACCAGTGCATAATTGCCACAGCAAGTTCCCAATGGGTTGCTGGTTGTTTGGTTGAGCAGCTTGCTGAGATGCCATTAGTGGATGGGAAACAGCAGCAACCGGCGGTGTGGCAAATGGGGTCATCACCGCAAAGCTTGAAGGGACCGAGCATGCACCTGCACTGTTGGTGAGGAGCCGTGCCGGTAAAGGGAAGTAACTGTGGTGGTCACCGGCAATGGTGCCGAAGCAGGAGTTGTCTCCCTTGGATTGGAAAATCGGACAACGGGAGGGTGCACACACATAGGCAAGTGTGCCCCCTAGTGGTCCACCTTCCTCCCTACCCCTGGGGCGGGCATCCTTAAGCGCCTCGGTCGCCATTGGATCCGAGACGGAAGAGGCATGCCGCGTGGGGGGCGCGTGAGCCAATGTCACAGCCGCCACCACGGACGCGTCGCACATAGGGCCCAGTCTAGTGTGCGGATCCAAAGCCAGTGTATGGTGTTGTTTTCCAATGGGGTTATGGCACATTCCCAGTATGTGTAATTAAAGGGGTTATGGCACATTCCATTGTTGACATGGGAAAAGTGATAGAGGAGATCGACTCGGGTGTCCTACCGACTGGCAGGGCCGAGAAACGCGGATCGCGTCGACTTCGTTCGCGAATTGAAAAGGAAAACATCAATGGCACCACTGACCTGAGTATGGGGTAACGTACCCCTAGAAGTCGCCGGAGAGGGTGCAGGAGGTGGCGGAGGTCTGGAGTCGACCGGAGGAAGCGAAGGAAGTGGGGGAGGCGTCGGGTTGGCGTTGCTGAGAGGGCCAGAAATAGAGGGCCCAGAGTGTCCGCGAATCGATTTCGATTGCGCCTTAATTTTAGCCCGATATCCCAATCGAACCATACAATTATGTGACCTGGTTCGAGACAAAATTTGACAAAAAACAAGAATGCCAGAGAATCGACAGACAGAGAGAAAATACGAAAAAAACTTAGCCGTATGGAGAGCACAGGACAGGAGTCATAATGGCTGCCGGAAAAAGAGGGCGCTAGCCAGCGGGACAAAGGGGAGGTTACCTACTTCCGGGAGGTTATCGGCCATAGTTTCATTTTCTCTGCATAGGCGGATAGTAGTTTGCACAGGCAGGAATGTCAGACCCCTGCCGGAGTCTGCACTAGTTGGGTCACGGTTAAGTATGTGTAATTAAAACTATATTTTAAACTGAAAGACCCCTCGCTGCCTGAATAAATTTGTGCATGGATCCTAAATTTTGCAGACCGCAAGTTGTTAATGTTGGTGACCTCACTTCCTCCACATGCATTCTCAACATAGGCATCCCACAGGGATGTGTTCTATCCCCACTGTTGTACTCACTATTCACACATGACTGTGCAACTCAAAACGAATATAACACCATGGTCAAGTTTGCCGATGATACAACTCTAGAAGGGCTGATTACAAACAGTGATGAGTCAAAATATAGGGAAGAAGTACATGAACTTGTCAGCTGGTGTGATCAAAACAACTTAGAACTTAATGTATCAAAAACCAAAGAATTAATTCTAGATTTCATGAAGACCAGATCTGACCCCTTACCACTTGTCATTGAAGATAAGCAAGTAGAGATCATCAGCGACTTTCAATTTCTCGGACTGATCATTTCCAACAATTTGAAATGGGAGAAAAATACGGAAAAAAATTGTTAAGAAAGCACAACAGCGCCTGTACTTTCTTCGGCACCTCAAAAAGTTCGGAATTAAAAAAGAAATCACGGTTGATTTCTACCGAGCAGTCATTGAAAGTGTGCTAACCTTTGCTACTACTGTTTGGTACGGAAACATTTCCAAGGCAGAAGTTGCAGCCCTTAACAGAATTGTAAAAACTGCCACCAAGATTACCGGGGCTGATCTACCTTCTCTAGAAGACATATTATAAGCGGCTACTCGGGTGTATGTGTGTGTGTGTGTGTGTGTGTGTGTGTGTGTGTGTGTGTGTGCAGTGTGTGAGTATGCACAAGTTTTTATATTGATATGCACTTGTATGTATCTTATTTCTACTGTATCTGTGTTTGTGTATGATTTTTGATTTATGTTCTTATCTTCTTTGTGACCCCGGTACACTTGGTAATAAAGACATATTCTATTCTATTCTACATATATATTTTTTGTTGTTGTCAAAAGTTACTTACCTGCTGCAAAATGTTTACTAAGCTGTGGGGACAAAATGTGGTTTGCCAGTGGACTGGTTGCATCTGTTGAAAACATGTTAAGCAACAGTATTATGATAGGAGATGTATATCCATTATGAATATTGATCATGCAACGTACTAAATGTTTTCAGAAATTACAAAACAAGAAAGGGGATAAGTCTATTTTCATTCACACATGATCCATTCTATTTTCTTGTCTCTGGCTGCTTTTTCTGCCCTCCGGAAGATATTTCCACCTCTTGCTCTTTTTTTCTGTGTGAGAACTTTGCTGTCAAAGCTTAACATCCCGTCCATGATATGACAGTTGTGACTGATGGAACATTTATTCTACAAGAACCATACTAAATATGTGCATCAAAAAACAAAACAACAAACAAACAAAAAAACTACACACACACACACACAACTATCAGCAAAGTCTTAACCTCTTCAGTGCCAAATGAGGGAAATTTCTGTGAAGTTCTATATACTAGGAAGTGCCCCATGATGGATAAATCAGTGCTCATCATAGCAGGAATTTTTTGGTTTTCCAATACACACCAATGGGAAGGCTTAATATGTCTGCTTTTATTATTCATCCAGAGCAAGCCCTAATGAGACTTTATATGGTGACTCCAGGATGTTATTTGCAGTAGCCATCTCAGAAATTCAGATAACACTTTCAAAAATGGTGAGCAATGACAACCTAGCTTCAGTGGCATGAAACAGCTGCTTGTGGCAAAAACCTGAGATTTTGTCACAAAGATGTTGCAGAAGTTTCACAAATCATTTATGGTGATAAGTTTTAGTGTTATCTGTGCCAGATGGTTCATTTGATGAGAATGAAGGCCAGGGTGACCCTTGGCAGAGAAGGGCGAGGGGATGAGTAGTTGCAGAGCAGGCTGTTGCAAGCAAGAGTAGGTTGTGCAGGAGGCCAAGAATAGCTCTGTGGCTGACCCACAGTTAAACTCAACAACAAATCAACCACTTAATAAGGCAAGGGAGGGGTGGCAAAAGATAAAGGGGATGGAACAATTTCATGTGAAAATGAAACACATGAAACATTTGGCCAGCATGATTTAGCAAAGCCTGCACACATCAAACATGGAAATCAGCTGCTGTCTGCAGACAAGTTATGAACAGTACTCACTTCTATGCACAGTGTGCTTAATGGGTAACTGTTAACCTTAAATATTGTTAAGTGAGCATGTGCACATGAGAGAGGTTGTTTTCAAAGAACACCTGAAGCAGATCCCAGCAGTCAATGAGCACGTTTCATAGTGCAAGACTCATCACAGGGAATACATCGAGGGGCCTTCTCCTCTTTGACAAGTAAGAATGATAAAGAAAAGTGTGCCCCATGCCCAGTCTACACAGCACTGACTCCCTGTGGTTCTTCACAACCAATGGGAGGAACTTGTTTAGATCTGGATGGATTTGGAACAGCTTCTTGTCCGTCTGGGTGTTCCACTCCTATTGCAAAAGATCTTAACGAAAGTGTTCACTTTCTGCTTCATGTCTGTGCATGGTAAGTAGGATTTTAATAATTTTACTTTTATGACGTTCTTGGCCAGATGGTCCGCCATTTCATAACTGCAGGCGATTGCCTCCAGGGCTGACAAGGAGTCTGAAAAAAATCATAAATGCAGGCGATCACCACCAGGGTTGACAAGGAGTCTGTAAAAATCATAAAATGCTTGTGTTTTGCTTGCAGAACCATTTTAAACACCATAACCAATGTGGATAGTTCTGCAGTATAAACTGAGCTGTCAAACAGAATGTGTTTCATTCAGGGCTGGTCAGGAAAGGCAGGACTGAACGCAGATGCAGCGACACCAACCTCTGACTTCAAACCATCAGTGAAGATTTTCTTAAATGTGTGAAATTTGTGGCAGAGTTCAGAAAAGTATGTCCAGTTTGGACTGGACTAGGGCTCTGTAGAGAAGCAATAGTGTTTTCTTATCAGCACCCCAGTCCGTATGTGCTACAACTCAGAGGATGTTCAGAGCTTTATGGCAGGAGGTTTTCATCTGTATAACATGACAGAAAATTTAGCTTCGATCAAAAATGATCCCCAGAAATTCGGCTTCCTTGGATGGTGAATTTTCCCAGAAGGATTTCAAGATTGTCCAGTGAGTTATCTGATCCCTTCTGGACTGACTGGACGCTGTTGTTGATCTTAATGCTGAACAAAGCAGATGACAATATGTGGAACTGCTTGTGCGTGTCGGAAAGAGTGGTGCTGACCCTCTCTCGGAACTGTCGGTCTTGTCAGAAAATGTGAATTAGGATGGGGGGAGGGGAGGGTGTCCTCAAAAAGCCAAGGTTGTAATGATCAGACAGAATGCCAGATTTCAAGGTGGTATCATAGGCTTTTCCCAAATGAATTTTTTTTTTTAAAGTCACAACACGCTGCTTGTTCATGGAAGTGTTTTGAACTGTGGTTTCCAGATGGACCAGATGGTCAACGGTAGACTGATGCTTGCAGAAACCTCAGTCCTCTTTTGCCTGAAGGCCGTCGGTCTCTAGTTTCTACATCAGTCTACCATTGATCAACTTCTCCATTTGTTTACAAATGCAGCTGGTCAGTGCAATCGGGCAGTAATTTGAAGGGTTTGAGAGGTCTTTCCCTGGTTTTGGTACAGGGATGATGAGGGCTTTCCACGAGGATGGGAGAAAAAGCCTGTGGTCCAGATATGATTTTAGACTTTAAGCAGAGTTTCCAAACATGTTTCAGATAGATGGTTCAAAAGTTTGTAATTTATCTTGTTCAATCCTGGAGAGGAATCAGTATAGGTTTGAAGAGCAGATTTAAACTCATTCAGTGTAAAGGGTAAGTTATAATTTTCAGTATTGTCAGATGAAAAGTTCCAGGGAATTTTTCTCTTTGAGGCTTTTAGTTTTGAGGAACAGGGTTGGTTTATAGGCAGATGAAGAGTTTGATTTGATTGTGGAGGCAAGTAAATCAGCAACTGCCTTTTTCTCTTTAATTAGAGTGTCTGACAGCTTTAAATGGTGTAAGGATGGACAGGCATCTTTTTCTTTAATTTTCTTTAAGATTTTCAAAACTTTTTTCTTGGGTGTTTTGGAGGTTAGTAATGAGCAAAAATCCCTCCAGGATCGGCGCTTGTTATTTTTAATGACAAATCTAGATTTCGCCATCAGCTGCTAATGGGGTCGCATGCTATCTGCCTCTGGTCTCCGAAAGACACGCCACTGTGCTCTTTTTTGGGTCTTTCGGACCTCTCTACATTCAACGTTGAACAAGGGCGTTCTTTGCATATGAGTCTTGGAGGTGGATGTTGGTATTGCTGCTTCTGCTCATTCTAAAATCATCTGAGTCAGAATGTCTGCAGGATCCTCACTTTGCATGATTCTATTTTCCTCCAGCTCCACTCTGATTTTGGAACTAAAAATTCCTCAGAAGGTTTTGTCATAGTTCAGGCAGTCAGGCAAAAAGTCACATTCTACATCTGTGGAATGGAGGATGACAGGAAGTGGTCACTCCCGTGCAGATTGTCATGCACTTTCCATTCACTGTCCAGGATCAATGATGGATCACACACTGATAGATCTAAACATGAAAGCTTCCCAGAAGATAGGTGAAGATACATAGCAGATTTGTCATTTAAACAGCATTAAGTCCATGTCTGAGAAAATGTTTTCCAAGAGAAAACCTTGGACTAATGTCTCATTGCTACCCCAGAGAAGGGAGAGGACACTGAAGTCGCCCAGCAGCAAACAAAAGTCATGACAGCTGGTTGACAAGATTTATACGGTTCTGCCTTAGGAACAGGAGGAAGATAGAACAGATATAGTAATAGTTTTATGTAGCATGCCTCTTGCTGCCACCACCTGTAAAGGTGTGTTAAGAGAAATAGTACTTTATAAAAGTGACTTGTGTAAACAAAGTAATGCCTCCTGCCACTCCTTCCTGCTTGGGTTGAGCAAGTTTAAAAATTGCTTTAAAAACCTGAGAGAGTTAAAATATTGCCGCATCTCTGCAGTTTCCTGCAGAGCTAGCACTGTAGGTTTAAAACAAAGCAATGGAGAACTTGAAAATTTGTGTAAAAACCACAAATGTTCCATTGCACCGTAGTCATAATAAGAGAGACTAGGCCTTCAAGACTCACTTGAAATCTGTTTTTGAATTAAAGTTTAATCATTAAAATGTGTTCTGTACTTGTCACAATAAAGATTTGGGATTTTTTTTTTTTTTTTTTTTTTTTTTAAGACACAAAAGCAGATTTGAACCAAGCATGTTAGGGTGGAAAGAAACAGTTTTAGTCACATCGCTAATGGGTATCTGCCACTGACGTTAAAAAAAATTAACAATCAAACCTGTTTTTGTTTTTTTTAAGTGATAATTCTATTGTGGTATTCAAAGTGATAACACTGTTTAAATCATGTTATTTTGGTGTATTTTGGGCACTTAAGAAATTCTATAACATCCACTCTAAAGAAGACGTTGTCATCACTTCAAGTACATGTAGCTGTTTCTCTAGATATGAGTAGATCCGTGTTCGAGGCTTAGTTTTACACTCAGAAACAATGACACGGTCCATTCAATTTCTTTGATGTTCATTCTATTCTACTTAATTCAGTATCCACTTTAGAAAATTTATATGCAGTAAACATGTCAATGGTGTAGTTAGTGTCACTTTGTTTGCACAAGTGCGTCAAAAAGCGTCGTATGAGGTAAAAAGGGCTGAAATCTGAGAAGTAACAAAATTCATGCTGCAGCTGCACAAGGAAGTTAACAAGCTGGGTTTTCCTTTTCCATCAACTGACAACTGTGTGATGAAGATATTTTGATTTTTTGTGGTCCTGTGGTACATAATCCAGTAAGTGATGTGGCTTGCTCAAATCTTTCTCTGAATTAACATTTAACAGCCTCCTTCGCCTTCTTTCAATCATATGCTATCGTCAATTATCCATTGAATGTTGGATTCTGAAACTTAGATGCTGAAGGAAACAAGATGGCAGCCCCTGAAGCCATGCACGCATTCATTATCATAAAGAGGTATACCCTATCGATTGTTGTATTTTCCAAAAAAGACCACTTGGGCGAATGCACATAGTGAAAGACCTTCACACTGAGTGTAAAACACAAAAGTCTTTATGTTTTGAGTCATAAATGTAAAATCTAACGTTTTAGATATGAGAGATCAGTTTAAAAAATCAATCAATTTCCATTGTAAAAAAAATAACAAAAAATATATAAATGTAACAGTACTTTTTGTGCAAATATTCTGGCTTCTTTTTTGTGTGTACTCATACCAGAGGTGCATTATCATCATAATCAAAATGAGTGGAAAGAGGTGGGGGAGGAGGCTTCTGGGCACTCCTGCCAGTCTGAGGGGCCAGCTGATGAGAGGAGGGACAAGAGGGGGGGCAAGAGGCAGATACCATGCCTCCACCAAAGGCTCCCTCCCTGCTCCCCCCAAATGCCCAGCAGCCCCTGAAGACTGCCATGCAAGATGGGAAGGGGTGGTTTTAATGCCTCCACCCAAGGCTGATGATTTGTTTGCCTTGACTGGCCTGTCTATCTGTGTTCCCCTGGAAGCTGTTTGGACAGCAACGTGGACTTTGGACTGTGCCACTGCTAAGTAGGAAGGTTCTACACGCCTCTTCCTCCTTACAAAGATCCCGCACGTGAACGAACTTCTGGGACTTAAAGCACCGAAGATGCAATGGCACGTACTGAGATAGATTCACCTGTAAACAGCCCACTATGATGACATTTGGAAGAACAGGGCAACAAAGGTTAGGAAAAAGGCGTTGGTCAGGACTCTGTCCAACCCCTTGCAGACTGTGACTATAAAATTTAATGTCCGTAACTCCTTGAGACAAGAGTTCTTTCTTAATCTCAGCCTCAGAGACCCCCTTCAAATCAGGAGAATGGATACTCTCTTTGAGCAGTTCAGTGCTCTGTGAGGGGAGACCTTCATGGCCCAATCTATAAATATGACAGTCTTCAACAGTAATTCAGACTGTCTTTTCAATGAGCATTCCACAAGGAAGGAGCCATTCCTCAAACATTTTATAGACTTCAGTGTACCAGCCAATCCTTAAAAATCCTTCTGGATGGCAAAAGGGCTGAGAGCTGACAAGGCTTGTCAGCATCAGCACCCTCCACCACCAGCTACTATGCCTAAAAACCAGAAGCCTCTTGAACCTTGCTGAACCTCTGACTCAGAGTCAAAATTGCTTTCCATCCCCGCTCTCCTTGCTTTTGTAATTTTTGGGGGAATGAATGTAGTTAAAGTCATGATAAGAATTTTGAAATCCGTCTCTCCGTTACCCACCCACCATGGAGTCCAACTCAGGGGCCAAGGTCAAGGGAAAACCAGTTTGACCCCTTCCATGTTTTGGGAGGGATATATGATGAATGGCCAAAATCTGATTCTGTCCCCCCCTGATCATGCCCAGCTCCTGGGAACAGAGAACTGGACACTGCAGGGGTTGCTGTAATCAGCCTCTTAACTGCTGGTCTTGACCCAGCCCCACACAGGGGTAGCTGATTGACACACATGGGCCAATGTGTGCTGCCTGTCGAGGAGTGGTCCAAGCAAGAGATATGTTGAGAGCAGTGTGCCCTCTCAATCTCCAGGACCTCATTCCACTCCATCACAGGTCACACCATACGGCAAACACAGCGGGCCTGAAGAAGACCGCAGAGAAAAAGTAAAGTAGAAAAGAAGGCCTGATGGGAAGCTGAAAATAGAAAAAGAACCGGTAAAGAGAAGAATAGAGAACAGCGAAAGGGACGGTGGGTCACTTTTAGTTTGGACCTCTCTCACAACCTGTTCAGCATAAGAGACCTACCAGGGGCATCAGTACAAATCAACCACATATTCAGTTTTGTCAGCTACAATGGCTATGTAGGCTGTCAAGTGAGGCCAAGAAAGCAATAACCCTTCAGAAGTACTGATGCCCCTGCTGACCTAACTTGCTCAATCACTGGCCACTAAGCCTCCTAACCACAATGTAGTGACCACCCCTGGAGGGGGTCAAGGAAAAACCAGATTGACCCATTCCAGGTTCTGGGAGGAAAGCTGACAAAGGACACACATCTACATATATACATATACACACACATAACATACATACATACAGATAACTGAAATGAAGGTTTATTACACAGACACTAGTTGTGTGTAAATACACATGTGTGCCAAAAATCTTGGCTCCTACCATTCAAGTATCATGCCCATCACCATTATCACACACACACATACACTGCTTTGTCCAGTTTTGAATAGTACCATAGGGTATGGTGTCTTGTTCTGTTTCATGCATGGCATCAAAGGTCACTGAAGCATGCATATCAGGGCTGGCAGTAGTCACAGGTACTGTATCTCGAGCATGCACAGAGCTGTCAGCTGACAATTCCTCCATGAGACAGCTCAAGTTAGGGGAATAAGGAGGAGGGCTGAAAACAATGCATGCAGTTTCAGTTTCAGTAGCTTAAGAAGGCGTCACTGCGTTCTGACAAATCCATATACGCTACACCACATCTGCCAAGCAGATGCCTGACCAGTAGCGTAACCCAACGTGCTTAGTCAGGCCTTGAGAAAAAAAAGAAAAAAAAGAAAAAAAAAAAAATATATATATATATATATTTAAATAAATAAATAAGAGGTGAATAAATAATAGATAAATACATAAAAAAAAATTACTACTACCACTACTAATGATATGTATAAGGCGCAAAAACTTGATGAAGTCAACTATAAGTGTACATAAATAAATAAATAAATAATAATTATAATAATTATAATATAAAAAAGTAGTAGTAGTAGTAGTAATAATAAATAAATAAATAAATAAAAAAGACAACAATAATGATAAATAAGCAAAAATAAATGTAAAACATGGAGACACACATTCACACATACACCCACATATGCATAACAGATATGCACCAAACATGCAGTTTCACAGATATGAAAGCACAAATACACATAAACGTACATGATCCCCAACACACACACACACACACATACACACCCCCCCCACACACACATAACCCTGCACCTCATCTACCCCCCTCCTCCACACACTCATTTCTAGGCTACGTATTGCAGCTTCCACGGCACACCCCCCCCCCCCCCCCCCCACACACACACACAGAGATGAACACTTACTTCTACAAGGACACACACATACGCCCATATTCCCCACCCCCACACACATATATACAAAGATATATATATACACACCTGCATGTTCCAATATTCCGTTGCATACACACACATACCTCATCCTCTACCCCACCCCCACCCCACCCACCCCCACACACACATACATACGCATGCATGTACATCTACTGTTAAGTGAAAGACATGCACAACAATTATACAATGACAAAAAGCAAAGCCTCCATGATTCATGACCAAATTAACTTAACCAATTCAGTGCCAGAGAATTTTGTATAAAACTTTTTTTTTTTTTAAGTGCTCTACCCTTGCCAAGGAATTTTGAGGATTCAGTGGTAATAAACTTTGAAAAATTCTAACACAAAAACTATAGGAGATACAGAATGAAAGTAAATGTTTTTGTGAAAGAATACGAATGTGGATTCTAAATCTGGTTTTTTTTTGTTTGTTTTTTTGTTTTTTTTGTCCCAATTATTTTGAACCCAAATACTATTCAGGCATTTCAAATTGAAGATAATTTTTTTATGCAATAAAAAAAGTATATTTCCACCTCCAAAGAATGATACCCAGAGAGAAAACAATCAGAACAGAGCTGGAAATATATGCTTATTGTCTGATATAAACTTGCAAATGAAAGTATAATGGCTTATAAGTTTATGATAACAATCACAACACTTGTAGTCATGTAGGTGAATAACTGTCCCAATAACTAGTTACACGTGTGGGTTTGGTCAAGATAAAAAGTCAATCATGTTAGAATATGAGCCATCAAATTTTCTGTACACCTAAGAGCGTCCCCCTTTACAGGAGAGAGCAATTTGACGATATTCCCTTCCTCCTGGTTGTAACTGATCCGACACAGTGCTGTGCAGTGCATGAAAAGCTATGCATCCGGTTTGTCTCTATAAAAATACTCAGTCAACTGATCAGTGACAAAAAGCATGAAAAAGCACAAAAAAACACATGATTCTAGTCTATTGTCTGTAAACCCAAGACCCCAGATTTCAAGAAAATCATGGATGATTGGCTGTTGCCATTCCCGGCAGTTGATCACTGGGAAAGGACGGCTGAGTGACAGGCAAGTGCCACGCCCTCTACCTGCCTTCTGTCTGGCCTTCTACCAATTGTCTTACACCACCCCTCTATCTTTCCCCCTCTCCTCAAATCACATGTAAGTCCTGTGCCTTCACTGTCAGTCATGGTCACTCATCAGAAATAAAGTCTGATTGGATGGATGGACTGGAGAACGTGTCAAATGTTGCAGTCAGTTTCATAACTGTCAATGCCATCACCTTTGAGTTTGAACCAATCCTAAAACAAGACAGATCCACCTCTCATTGTCATACTCATACATCAGGCTGGGGAACAGCTGAAGAAAAAAAAAAAAACAACTGAAAATCAAGCAGGGTGCAGGCAACGTTCTGCTGGGGGGACCAGGGGGCCAAAGCCCCCTGGAAGAAATTGTTTTTTGTCAATTTTTAAAGCATTTGAAGGCCTTTTCCTGGCTGATGATACTGATTTTTGAAGGAAAATTTTGACAACAATTTAGGCCATCTATGTTGTCTAAATGTTCACTAATATACTCATGTTTGTTTGTGTTTTCTTTTTAAAATACCATTGACTTTTCTCCTATTTACAGACAAATACCCACCAATGTGGAGAGCCCAGTAAGACTAAGAGGAATGGCCATGCATAACACCAGAATAAAACATGTTAGTTAAATCCCAAGGAAAAAAATGTCCAGTGTGAACACTTCACTCCATCAAAAGATTTATTCTTCACCCCTTCCCTCACAGAAATGCACGGCATGGGGATATACTAAGCACTCTGATATAGTAGTTTAATTATCTTGACATCAATGACCCTGTCAACCAACCCCCTCCTTCCGCTCTTTTAACTCTTTTCACACACACACACACATACACATACCCAACCACACACACACGCACACATACCCAATACTAAACAATACTGTGAATGATTTTACACAAATGATGAAATTTGTGGCTGATATAAGTCTTTGGAAGAAAACAAACATTCGTAAGTGCAAAAGAAAAAAATGTTAAAAAATGGTTTGATAGTGAATGATATGAACACAGGAAAAATCTCAGATCAATACGAAATGCCATAAATAGGCATCCATATAATAAATCCCTGTGCAAAAAATATTTTTCCAAACGTAAGATCTATAACAGACTGTTAAGATGAAAGAATAGAATGTACACAAATGATCTTGTGAATAAAATCAGTGACGTCCTTTATAAAGATCAGAACACCACTTGGAAAACATTAAAAAGTTTACAAACTGCAGGCGAGAATGCCACTAGCAAATATCAGTTGAACACATTCATATGGATTTCACATCTGGAAAAGCTCACTGGTAAAGATGTGAATATAAAAGAAAAACAAAGTCAAAAAATCAGAAACAAACTTAAAAAGAGTCAAACAGATGAGTGTGCTTTCAAATACCAACATTAACAAAGAAATCAAGAAAGCATGCAAGCATCAAAAAGTAATAAATCACCAGGATTGGACGGCATAACAAACGAAATGGTCAAAACAAGTCTTCCAATAACTACCCATATTATTCAAAAAATGTTTAACATTATTTTCGTCAAAGGTATCCAGAATGTTGGAAAAATGGTTTAAACATTCCACTGAATAAAAATGGGAACCCGGGAGATCCAAATAATCATAGGGGAATAACCTTAACCAATACCTTGGGAAAAGTATTCTGCACAATATTAAATAATCAAATGACTGAGTGTCAAGAACAAGGTGAACGCCTAACAAAGAAACAAATTGGATTTCGGAAACACTACAGAACAACTGATCAAATCTTCATTCTAAAAAAGATCATTAATGAAGTAATAAAAGTAAAAAATGGTAGATTAGAATGGTTGTTTTGTGGATTTTAAAAAAGTCTTTGATAATGTTTGGCACAATGCCTTGTTCCTAAAGTTAAGAATGGGCATAACTAGAAAATGCTTTGATATAATTAAAGACATGTATGATAATTCCAAAATTCAAATCATTCATACGAAGGTCTCAGCACAGAAATAACTGCACAGAAGGGTGTACAACAGGGCAATACACTAAGCCCAACTTTATTTAATATTTTTATAAATGATATTGTAAAATATATGGCAAGTAATGTTTCTCCAAAATTCAATACTGTTTCACCCAGCAATGTACCAGGTTTACTTTATGCTGATGATCTGGTTATTCTGTCTTTATCAAGAAAATGATTGCAACAAAATTACATAATTTGAACACATATTGCCATAGTTGGGGACTGACCAGTAGAGTGCTTATAAGACGTCAACTGATATCCTATAAAAAGTATTGCCACAGTGCCTATAAGACGTCCACTGATGTCCTGCATATGTTCCAATTTTTCCTTCATTGGAGTTTGGTTCAAATTCACATAAACAGACTCTGAATGTCTGATGTGTCTGGATTATAAAAACACTCTTTAAATGAACATTCATCAGGTAGAAGACCCCTTTCTACTGGATAATAATTTGCTAACTGACCACGTGATGCACGCGTGGAAAAGGGTGTTGCATCATGTGCAAAAAAATGTGTTGAAAACTGTGTCCAGTAAAGCAAATAGTCACAGTCAGCAGATTTACACAATTCTGAAAGCTCTGCTTGTGGTTATGGACAGCTTTCACGATGGAGAAGGATCTCTCTCATCTGATGATTGGTTTGAAAACGAAGGTGATTGACAATGACAGTGACAAAACCGACAGTCCCTTTTGATGGTAATTCAGTCCACATATCCAATCAGGTATCTTTTTTGAAGCGGCAATGACTGACAGAATACACGCAGCCAGCGTTGGAAGAAGGGGGGAGGAGAGGGAGAGGAGCGATGTAAGACGATAGGTCGAATGTCAGCCAGAGTTCATGAAGGGGGCGTGGCTTTTAGGAATGAATGTGCTCACATTTCAATGCAGACTATAGGATGACAACCGCCAACGCTCCATGATTTTCACGAAATGCAGGGTGGAACCTGCACTGGACGTGAAACACGTGCTTTTGTTTTTCACGCTTTTTTTTCGCTGAATCAGGTGGTTGACTTGTTTGAAGAGGTGGCAAGCCGGATGCACAGGAGACACTTTAATCAGCCCACATGCTACTTGAAAGGAGTGAATGTCATCAAAGAACTTCACCCTCTCACTCCCGAACGCTCTTTGCTGTCAAAAAGCTTGCCAGCTCAGTTTCTGAGACCATGATTTACCTTTTACGTTGACTTTACCCACCTTTGTCATTGTTGAGACAGTGATTTACTTACATGTCTGCACGAGCTGTGATTTGTTTTATAAAGTAATAGCCTGTTTTAATTTCTTCTGCAGATATAATCTGACAATAGGCATGCTATTTCTAGCTGTATTTTGTTTCTTTTCTTTATGGATGTTATCATATAGAGGTGAAAATGGACTTTTTTGTTGCACAAAAATTATTATCTATTATCTTGACTTTACATGCCTGAACAGTTATCTACAATAACCAAATTGGGTAAAAGAGCCCAGAAGCAGAATCTACACTCACTTTCCTTCACAAAAACGTTTACTTTCTTTCTGTATCACCCATAGCTTTTGTGCTAGAATTTGTTGTGAATTATTACCCCCGAATCCTCAAAATTCCCTGGCAAGGGGAGAGCACTTTTTTTTCTTCTTTTTTTTTTTTACAAAAGTCTCTGGCACTGAACTGGTTAAAAATCAATAGTGAAAAAACAAAAGTGGTAATCTTTACAAGATCTGACCCCAAAATACCTATATTTTCAATGTGGGGAAGATATAATACAAACAGCAGAAGAATATAAATATTTAGACGTTATATTCCTCAAAAGTGGAAACCTGATAAGGAACACCTAACTGAACAAGCAAACAAGAGTGATAACGCCAATATTGATTTATGGGGCGGAGGTATGGTTACCTTACCAAGTCAAACCAGATGATTCTTTCAATTTAGCACATCTTTTTGATAGTACTTATCGAATAAGTTTCCACATAAAAAAATTCACATTAAATTCTGAAAGCAAATTCTTGGAGTACACAAAAAAGCTATGTGCTTCCGGTGTTAGGTGAATTGGGCAGATTCCCAATAAGTATAAAGATAATATGCCAAATCATTACATATTGGATTCACATAATTCAATTACCAGAAACTTCCCTCGTCAACAAATTACATAAGTCCATGTACCAACAAGAAAATACAACATCCCCATGGTTGATATTTGTTGGAAAGATATTCGAAATTATAGGCCTTGATCACATTTGGAAAAACCCATTCACATTCAGCGTACAAAGACTGAAATACATGGTATATAAAAAATTAGAAAATGAATATATCAAACACTGGAAAGATAAAAGAGAAAAAACATTCAAGTTAAAATTTTACAATACAATTGTAGCAGAGTACAAAACTGAAACCTATCTTTTAAATATATCAGATACAAAACACAGACAAGCTTTAACAAAACTCAGAATAAGTGTGCATGACCTAAAGATTGAGAAAGGTAGATATTTGAATATTCCCCAAGAAGACAGATTGTGCAGCAAGTGTAACATACTGGAAGACGAAATCCATCTTCTTGATCATTGTATTAAATATAAAACCTTAAGGGAACAATTTTTAAAAGATATTAAAAATTTGAACACCACAGGAAATATTCCCAGTCAGGTGATGCTAACAGATGATTAATATACACAAACAAGATTAGGAAAATTTGTTTATGAATGCTGTTGCAATTTATTGTATTAATTGATGAATTAATTGTGTATTTTTCATTCATTCATTCATTTACCACTGCACTTGTGTCTTAAAAACCTTAAGGTTTCATGACAATAAAATTTATTCTATTCTATTTACAAACACACACATACCCACCACCCACACAAACACACATACCCACGAAAACACACATACACACACACACACACACACACACACAAACACTTGCACACACACAGAAACATACCCACAAACACACACAAACATATACAAATATATATATACAATCCCCCCACCCACCCCTGCACACAGGGAGTACAAGCAAGAGCAACAGTCATACACACACACACAAACACACATTGCAACAAACACATACAAAAACCACACACACATACCCACAAGCACACCACACGCACATTCCCACAAACACACACACACACACACACACACGCACACACACACATACAACACACCACACACACACACACACACACTGGAGCACAAGAAAGCGCGCCAGCCACAAATACACCAATATACATACACTCATAGACAAGTGCATGTCAACCACACACACACACAAGCACATACCCGCAAACACTCATATACACACATACACAGACACACACACACACCAGCTGCATATACACACACACAAAGAAACATACCCACAAACATACGCACAAACACATACAAACACAGACTCATTCCCATGAACAAAAGCACAAAGATATATACAAACACCACACACACACACACACACACACACACACACACATTCAGCGTACAAAGACTGAAATATGTGGTATATCTCTAAAATATCTCAATGATGCAGAAACTCCCATAGGCAATAGTTACAAACCGATGAGTAACACAAAATGGATGAAACATCTGGAGGACATCATTGGGACACAAAGCAAAGTTGACCAAAGCACAAAAGCAAAAATAAATACAGAACTAAGAAACATAAACTCAAATATAACACCTTCGTATCTTGATTTTCCAATTTCCACAAAAGAGATAATCAACGCATCCAGAAACTTACACAACAAAAAAACACCTGGAAAAGACGGGATCACGAACGAAATCATAAAGGCTAGCCTACCGGAAACAACAGAAATACTAAAACTGTTATTTCAGTCTGTCCTTAACTCAGGCACGTTCCCAGATATGTGGAAAAAAGGAATCAGCATACCAATTTACAAATCGACTTAGTAATCTTTTTTGTCAAATATTAAACAATCGAATAACAAACTACCTTGAAGACAATAATTTACTATCAAAAGAGCAAGCAGGCTTTCGAAAATCACACAAGACCTCGGACCACATATTCATACTTAAAAAAGATAATTGACGATACTTTAAGAAAAAGAATGAATCGCCTTTATTGCTGTTTTGTTGATTTTCAGAAAGCATTTGACAGGGTCTGGCATCACGCTCTAATGCTAAAAATGTATCAAATTGGTATAAATGGAAATTGCTTTAGAGTCATTCAAAGCATGTATGAAAATGCCACAGTTTGCACAAGAACTGATACGGATTTTCTTCTGAAATACCCATATTGAAGGGGGTACTACAAGGGAACACACTCAGTCCCACTTTATTTAATATCTTTATCAATGATCTCCCGAAATGTCTGGGCGTTACTGACTCACCATCCATAGACCTTGACAAAAGTGATAGTGTTTCGTGTTTACTATATGCTGATGACCTAGTAATTTTATCCACGACAAAGAAAGGATTACAAAGGAAACTAGATAAACTCAATCTGTATTGTGAAAACTGGGATCTAAAAATTAACATAGATAAAACTAAAGTAATAGTTTTCACACACACCGATCCCAAAGTGCCTGTTATTTTCACAATAGGCAATGATATAATCCAGACAACTGATCAATACAAGTACTTGGGTATATTATTTCACAAATCTGGAACGTTCTCATTTGCCCAAGAGCACCTAGCCAAACAGGCATTAAAAGCAGCACATTCCCTCCGAAGAATCGTTAAAAAGCAAGATATTCATTTGGATATTGTACTGCAGCTTTTTGATTCACTTGTTTTACCTATATTATCATATGGATGCGATATTTGGTTCCCATGGGCTGAAACTAAAACTACCAATTCATTCAATACAGGAATGACAGATTTCTTTAGAAATTGTATTTCTTCGAAACATTCACATGAACAAATGCATATAAAATTTTGCAAACTGCTTCTAGGGGTACATTCTAAAACAATGAATCTGCCAACTCTAGCAGAACTGGGCAGATTTCCAATTGGAATTCATATTGCATGCAGAGTTCTTGACCACTGGACTCATATTCTGGATGCACATAAAGATAGCCATATCAAAAAGGTCTATATGTCGATGATGAACCAACCAGACACAACTGAAAATCCCTGGATACAATTTGTAAAGAATATTCTTCACAATGTAGGATTAGGTCATGTTTGGAATAATCAGTTGACATTTAGTAACAGCAGACTTAAATTTACATTATGCCAGCAACTAAGAAATAGATATGTACAATTCTGGAAACAGTGAAAAACTGAATACAGCAGATTAGACTTCTACAACAAAATCAAAAGAAATGATTATCAAATTGAGAATTATCTAACTGATAAAATCGATCCTGCTCACAAACAAGCTCTTTGTCAACTCAGATTAAGCGCATATTATCTAAATATCGAACGAGGAAGATATGCAAACATTCCCAGAGAAGAGAGGTTATGTGCTATATGTGAAGTTGTTGAAGATGAATTACATTTCTCAGATACGTGTATCTTATTTCATAATTTGCGAAACCATCTAATCACAACTATACAGCAGTATGATCATCAATCAAATGTGATCTCTAGAAAAATACAAAACAATATCCTAAAACCAAGTTATTTATTCACCTGCGATGACTGTCAAAAAACACTCGCCAACTATGTATTTCAGTGCACGCGTATTAGATGACCGTTTATTTCTTTGTTCCCCTTGTTCTTTGTTGTGTCTATTAATCCTTTGGGATTTTATGACAATAAATGAAGTCAAGTCAAGTCAAGTCAAGTCACACAGAGGAGTTCAGGCAAGAGCGCAGGCCATACACACACACACACACACACACACACACACACACACACATACAAGCTCATGCGCCAACCATACACCCACACACATACACCCACACACACACACAAATAGTTTTAAGGATATAAAGCCAAAGGAATGACGTCATGAAAGACAGAATACAGAGACAACCAGATTCTAAAATGTATCAAATGAGAGACAAGTGCCTTTTAACAAGACAAAATATTTCATGCATCTTTGGTGGCACTTCAGCTTCAGATCTAAACAGATAAATGCAGCCACGAAGTGTGTAACCACATCATGGGCTGACATAATTTCAAAGCACTGACGTCAAATGCAAAATTGCTGCAAAGTATCTAACTGCAGGGACCTTGGGGTTGAAAAAGAATGGACTGTGTGGGTGTGTGCGTGTGTGAGTATGTGCGTATCTGTATGCATGAGCACATCAGGCGTCAGGTGTATGCATGTGTGTGTGTGTGAGTTTGTATGGTATGGGTGCACGCGCATGTTTGGGCGTCAGTGTGAGTTTGAGCATGCGCATTCCCTGTCAAAATAAACTCAAAGTGTGAAAATTATGTGTATAACACACATACCAGCGTGCATGTGCATTCCCTGTCAAAATAAACTCAAAGTGTGAAACACATACCAGCACATCAAGCTGTGAGCATGTCAATTGTAGATCTACTCTCAAGAGCATGGGAGGTGAATCTTGTGGTGCTGTTTGTTTTTTGTTTTTCCCTTTACCACAGAGTGCTCAATGCGATGATAAATTAATCTTTCAGTTTGATCAAAACGACACATTTCACTCTCAAATCGAAATATCTTATGAAGTCATGACAGCAGTAGTCCGTGACATCACAACTGAGTCTCACACCAAGTCCCCATCTCCCATAATTTTCTTCTCATATTTGCACAGGGATGAAGTGGCTCTTCAACAGGCCTTGCTATGACGTGTTACTGCAAGGGCAGCAAAATGGCCTTTTTTTTCCAGCAGAAAATGAAATTTCAACCACAGAATATCGCGGATCAGCAGAAAATTCCCCAGCCTGATACATAATCATCAGTACAGTTTGCAAAGTTATGTAAATCCACAGACTGGGACCACTGTCTTCACTTGATGAAGTGCCAGACACCTTTTTGGCACGTGAGGCAAACCCTCTTTACATGCATACTCCAAGTGGTCCAGTTAGCAAATCATTATTGAGGGGAAAAAGGGGGCCTTCCATCTGAAGAATGCTCACTAAAATAGTATGTTTATAATCCAGACATTAAACTAACCATACAGAGTCTAATTATGTTCACTGTACAAAACTCTGATGAAGGAAAAATCAAAATACACATAGGACGTCACTGGATGTCTTACAGGCACTTTGGTAACACTTTTTGCAGGACGTCAGCTGATGTCTAAAAGGCACTCAACTAGTTAAAAACAGGCATTGCGAACGTGTCAAGGGACGAATGGACTGATTCTTTGTAAGGTTTCCATGACTATACACTCGCTGGCCAGCCGTTGACCTTGGTACCCCACATGACAAGCTAATCTGCATATGCATTGAAAATGGTGTCGCAGGCGACAGAAGTGGAAATTTTTGGAGCAAACTAGATCACGATAGCGGCTTTTTACTACTGCTGAAGTGATAGAAATGCTTCAAACTGAAGGTTTCAACATCAATGAGGATGATGAAGATGTTGAATGAAGTATCTGCAATGAAGAAAGCTACCAGCAAAAAGGTACGGACAGTGACTCAGCTTCTGAGGGCTGTGAAGAGAGGGAGGTGGTGGGCAAACACATGATGTCAGAAGAGGGATCAGTGGGTACATGGAGTTTCATTCAGTTACTTTGTGTTTTGTATTTTTTTGTGAATTTTTTCCTAACCCTAACAAACGGGTCGTCTGCAGGGGAAAGCAAGGGAGAAAACTATTCATCCAGAGTGAGTTAAAGGTTGTCTGTTAACCATTACACACCTAACCCGCCCAATAGTGGCTTGCAGTTTAACACCCAAACATGCCCGGTACCGCCGTCTAAACGTGTGCTTACAATGGACGCAGCCATTAATGTTTACATAAATAAGACTCTCACGAGATTCACAGCCTCATTTTCGGCACTCCCTGCCATGCATTTTGCACTTTTCACAGAGTCCGATTTGCTTGAATTTTGACAAAGTTGTGAATTTTTTAAGTAGCAAGATGAGTTTGATAATTGCCGAGAGCTTTAGCGTAATCTGAACGCCGATTCTGAAGATGACTTTGAACCGTTTTAATGATTTTTACATGAGAATCTTGTAAAAATCGATTGAACTGAGTGACCTAGATATCGACTGACCAAGTTTTGCCGACAATGAGAGTGAAGTTGGTCACTTGAATGTGAATCGATCGCCGGACCTCCAAAATCATGAATCAAACGCCAGACCTCCGAAATCGATACTGTCAGTGAGTCAGTCTTGATTTCACTTGTATTTATTGGCGTTCTGCACGATCTTCCTGATTGTGCTAGTTCAATGGAATATACTACTAATTTGGTAAAGTTTTGCCAAAGTTTTGAAGTTTCAAAGTTGCAAGATGAGTTTGATGACTGTCAATCGTAGCAGCGTAATCTGAACGACTATTCTGAAGATGATTTCTGCATGAGAATTTTGTAAAAGTCAATCATACTGAGTGACCGAGACATCCACTGACTGAGTTTTACCGATATTGAGAGTGTAGTCGGTACTTGAGTGTGAATCGATCACTGGACTTCCGAAATCGTAAATCAATCGCCGGACCTCTGAAATCGTGAATCAATCGATTGCCAGACCGTCGGAATCGATACTGTCAGTTGTTGATTGCACTGATACTTATTGGCATTCTGCAGGATCTTCCTGATTTTGCTAGTTCAATGGATTATATTTTTCTTTTCATTATGGAGAAATTACATGTGAGGCAGGTTTGTTGTTTGTTTTTGTTTGTTTGTTGTTGTTTTTCTCCCGACCATCATAGGAAAACAAAAACAGCCATAATGCTCAGTAATGAAACACAGACTACTCTTTTCTTACTTGCGATATTTTAGGGGACGGACTTCAGAACTTTCCTCTGGCCACACACTGGATCTGGTCTCTGTCTCAGGGATGACCAGCTGCTGAAAGCATTCCAATAAGCATTGCTACACACTTTGTAGAAATCACGAGTAAAATAAAAAAAAATCTATCTACATAACTATTCAGTTCAGCATCTAGCGCTGACAACAACATATATGACAAACCCAAATTCAAAAGCCTGTGGTGCGTATCTTAGTGATAACTGATAATTCCCTCTTTAATGGCCAGTTGCAGACAGGCAGGAACAAAATGTGGGCCATGCCATCACAGCCAATTATCACTGCGTGTGATTTCAACTTCCCTGATATTGACTGGGTAAAATGATCTGTATCTCTTTCAGGCAGTGAATGAACTAGCTGACTTCAAAGAACTACAAGGAATGAATACCCATTATCTCATACTTTGCAAAAATAAACATGACTGTTAACATTGTATTATTCCCTCACGTGGGAAAAAGCCATCATGTTACTATCTGTTCTGATATATCACTGTCATCAGGTTAAGTCCATAATAAACAAATGAAGTGGGTCAAAAATACATGTGGAACAGGAGGCTATAAAGGGGAAGAGAAAATTCCTCAACAGTTTGGACTGGGAGAACACTGACAGAAGAACTATGCACTAATCAGTGTTAAGAGTCTGACTGAAAACAAAATAGGAGAGTGTAAAGAACAGTATATCTCATGCAGATATTTTCCACCAAAGACTCTATTCCAGAGGAAAATTGTTCAACAAACTTTACTTGACAAAATCCATTCAAAGTGAAAAAAACTTTAAAGCCTACAAGAAATTCAGGACCAAGGAAAGTTATAATGTATATGCACGTGCCCAAAATCATGTGAAATGGGCCCTGTGTAAATCAACAAAACAAAATGAAATGAAGCTGGCTAAAAACATTAAAAATTATCCAAAAGCTTCAATGCTTATGAAGCATCCAAAACAAAACCACTGGAGCTATATCAAAACTCATGAAACCGGATGGAACTTTAACTGGTAGTAATCAAGAAAAGGCTGAGGTCTTGAATATTTTTTTCACAAGTGTTTTTCCTAAGGAAGATATCACTACACTTGTCACATCAACTCTGATATCAGATCTAGAAGAACAGAGTTAGAAATGGATTTGTGTGTTTTGGTGGATAAAAATAAAACTTCAAACTGCACATGAATGCAGTAGTAAAAAACGGCAAATACAGTAACAGGCATGATCATTCATTTCATCAAGCTTAAAAATAAAGATGTAATGGTGCCATTATTTAAATCAGAAGTTACACCAATCCTGGAATATGGAAATGTAGTATAGTCCCCTTACCTTAGTGTAATGTTTGTGTCCGTTAACGACTGGCTCAATCGTTACTGAATAGTGTTGTGAGCAAAACACAGGAAGTAACTCTTATATAGTTCCAGCGGAAGATCTTAATTGTCAAGTCTCTTTTAAGACTGTCTTTTGTAAATAACTGAGTCTCCAACGGTCACAACACTACATCCATCCCTTCCTTGAAAGAAAAGTTAAACTAAACTTACGATCAACAAATGAATAGATTTTAACTTTCCAACTGATAAGTAATATTTAAAGTTTGAACATAAATGATCAATTATTAACTTCTGATATGCAACTGGATGTGTGAACGTTTTCTTCCCTTCACACATTTTTTTTTCTTTCTTTTTTTAAACAAAAAAGAATTATTTTAGAACAAAGTCATCAAATTTCTTTGGCAATGTGGTTGCTTGGGTTGACCGGCGTGGACCATCATTTGTCACAGAACTGGAAGGATCAGCACTTGCCACAGGTGTTTGTGTGTTGTGTGGCTGATAAATTTTGAGTGTTGTGTGTTTGGCCATGGGAGGTTGTGTTCATCCTCTGAAATTGAAGGTAGGTCAGGTTCAGCTGCTGCTGGGGTGGGATTCTGGGGTGACTTCTTGAAGAAGCTGCTGTTCCTTGTGACATGTAGAGTAAATGACATCATCAACTGGGTAACACGAGTACTCGTCGTGGATAACAAGCACATACTGTCCATTTGGAAGATGTCCAAAATCAGCAGAGAGCTTGGTCCAAGGAGCTTTAGGAAGTGAAGACATTTGGAGTGGTTCACAAGCTGATGTGGGTGTGGAAACCTGACAAGTCATGCATCCCTTGACTGTTTTTTCCACCAAAGACTACATTCCTCTGAACCAGCTTTTCTCACGTAGAAGTGCGACTGTCTTCACAATGCCCTGGTGACCACTGTGGGCAATGTCTACAGATTTCTGATGAAGGGACTGTGGAAAGACGATCTGTCAACCTTTCAGCACAATGTGGATGTTATGTGCCAAAGAGAGTTCTTTCTGAGCGACAGAGGTACAGTGTACTGAAAGTTTCAGAATCTACTTTCTCATCATGCTTGTGCCACTGATTTGTAATCAGCGCATTGGTGACAGCTGTGAGTGTTGGGTCTATTGCCGTTTCATTTGCAACTTCTTCTACTGTCATTGCTTTTGGCCTTGATGTTGTGACAACATAGTTCATGTACTCTTCAGCTATTTTATCTTCTCTGCCACTTGGGGTCAGGTTCACTGGATGACGACTGAGATAATCTGCTGGATTATGTCCTGGTCGATAATGTACAACCATTTTGTATGGTTGCATCCGCATGATCCATCTCTCAATGCATGCAGACAGCTGAGTTCTTGGATTACTGAAGATTGGCATGAGAGGTTTGTGATCAGTATACAAAGAAAATGGAGCGCCAAAGATGTATATGTGAAAATATTCACAAGCCTAAGTGATGGCTAATGCTTCTCTTTCAGTTTGTGAATAGCGCTGCTCTGTAGGTGTGAGAGTTCTACTTGCAAACTGGATGATGCGCCATTCTTGTGTCAGTACAGCTGATATTTCAACTGGGCTGCCATCAGTGTAGATCTCGCTCTTTTTCTTTAGATTGAAGTAAGCGAGTGTTGTTGATTCACTGAGTGCTTTTTTTCATAAGTGCTGTGTCATGCTTTTCTGTCCATGAAAATGGAGTAGATTTCTTGGTGAGAACTGCGAGACTGCGAACTTCTGATGCGCTGGTAGGAGTTGGAAGTTCCAGGATAGTTTTTAGTTTCTCTTGACTTGGTTTGATGCCATTCTCTTCGAAAACATGTCCGAGAAATTCAAGTGATTTCCTGTTGTAGACAGACACATTTACCAGTGTTGAGTGTCAAGCCTTTCTGTTGAAGATGTTGAAATGATGCTCGCAGATTGGCATCATGATCTGCTTGTGATGTACCAAAGCACAAAATGTCATCACTTATGTTCATAACACCTTTCAGACCATTGAGTGCTTGATGTATCGTTTCCTGAAAAATCTCACTTGCCGAGATCATACCAAAGAACAGTCGGCGATAGCGACAGAGTCCAAGATGTGTTGAAAAAGTTGTGATGTGACGAGATTCTTCATTGAGCTCAAGTTGATTATAACCTTGGTTGAGGTCTAGTTTGGAAAAGATTTTTGTGCCTGAAAGAAGTGTTTTCAGTTCATCAAGCATTGGAGTGTCTTTCGCGTCTGATGGTTTTATTGCCAGCACTTGTCAACACATACATGAACCTTTCCAGGCTATTTTGGCTTAGGAACAACAATAGGGGACACCCAAGGTGTAGGACCTGTAGCTTTTTCAGGGACTCCTTGATCAAGATCACTTCAAATTCGTTCTTCAACATGTTTGCAAATGTGAAATGGTGCGCTTCTATATCGTTGCGTAACAGGTTGGACATCTTCATCAATGTGGAGTTTGACTGAAGTGTCTTTAAGGCATCCTAGACCAGTGAACAATGCTGGAAATTCTTTTGTCAACTCATTTTCAATTGAGTCAACCTTATTCACAGTGGTGATGAGCTGTAGTCTTTGTGAAGTTTTCCAGCTCAGAATGGGTCGTTCATTCCCAGGTGCAACGCAGACTGTTGTAGTTGTTTCAACTGTGTCAGACTTCAATTTTGTTCTGAATGTTCCTATCACAGGAATGGATTGTTGTTGTCCATATGCCGAGATTCCTGTTCTTGATGACTTCAAAGTAGGTCGAGGGCAAAGATGTTCAAAATCTTTTTTCTGGCAGTAGATTTATTGTTGCTCCTGAGTCAGCAAAAACATTCATTTTTATGCCTTGAATGGAATCATTAAAATGTGGGAGTCTTTCAGTGTTAACATTTGTTGCATAGACAAATGCAGCATCACCGTCTGTTTCTTCGTCTGAAGATTCAATGTTGACTTTGTTCATGTCAAGTTCGTCGACATGGTATGTGTGCAGCTGACGCTTGTTCTGATCTTGCCTTAACTCTTTCAGCACAGCAGCCAAAGCCACTTCCTGTTAAACTGTGAACACCTTGCTGTTGTCCTGATTGTAGCCTGGGAACCACTAATTTTTGCCTTTTTATACGGACTGTTGTAGAAGTACTACTGCATGTAGGGACATGATTTTGGTATCATTGTAAAGATTACTCTTTCTACTTTTCAGTGGTATAATTTTCATGTTATAGAATAATTTATTTTGTGTTGAATGATGCCTCTGAAAATAGTCAGTATGCTGAGGGAAAAAAAAGTCTGATGAATCCACACAGAAATAATAGTCACCCACTTTTAGTGATAATTGTGTGTCTATAGACTAGTATAGTACATGAAAATGATAAAATAAGTTTGTAGTTTATAATAATTTAAATAAAAAGTTCTTGACTTTGATCATGTTTTGGGAATAAACATTGTAAATAACAACACAAAAAAGCTAAAGTAAAACATGTAAACATTACCACACACTTACAAGAGGGAAACACACAGTTTTGAATTTAAAAAAAAAAATTTACTCACCAAATGAACTGAATCATCACACATAAATCCACATGTGCATGTTTGCTTTTTTTATGAAAAGAACTCGCACAAAAGTTGAATTCCTGCACTGTTTTCACTTCGGGTTCACCAAATGAAAAAAAAATTCTCACCAAATGTCCACATGTGCATGTTGGCTTTGTTTTTATGAAAAGAACTCACACAAAAGTCACATAAATTTTTAAAATTGTACACTCTTTGTAGATAATACACTGTTAGTCCATCTGCTGTTTTTGCACTTAGCTGCAAATGTCTTTCTGAGTGTGCCAGATTTGAAAGCACGGTGCTACACAAAGTGCCACACCACAGTCTGGGCACCAGAAACGTGTCTGTTTTCTCTGGGTGGTTGCCTGCTTTCTACTCACTCCGCTGGCCCTGGCCCTGGCGTAGCACACCTTGCAATTCTTGTATGGTTTTGCCTTGGTGGTTTCCGGGATCCTGGCTGGGAAATGTCGACCAGTAAGCCGCAGCTTGTCACCCACAGCAACATGCCCAATAGGTACTTCCTCCACTGCCGGCAGCTGTGTCAGCACATCCTTTACCATGTCCTGCAGGGTCTTCTTTTTTCTGCCATGTCGCTGTCTGTGCACATTCAGTATGATCATGGCCTGGATCATGACCATTGTAAGCAGGTGGAAAAATAGTTTCTTCCACCATTTCACACTCTTTCGGTGCATTGGGAAGTATGAAATGAGCTGACCAGAGTGGTCAACACCTGCCATGTTTGCTATGTAATTGATGACTGCCACAGGTTTCTGTTTCAGCTCATATCGAGCTTGTGTGAGACGAAGACTTGGTCGATGGACCGTTGACAGCATGTACACGTCCTTCTTGTCTCTCCACCTACATGCAACAACAGCTCCTTTGCGACGGTAGTCAATCGAACCTTTTGGCAGGTCACCTTGACACAGCTCACGTGGCATGCCAACCCTGTTTTTTCGTACAGTGCCACACACCATGGTTCCTCGGGCTGCCAGGTCATGACACAGCTTCGGACAACAGTAACAGTTATCAACATAAAGTTGATTGCCTTTGTCCAACAGTGGCTGCATCAGGCGGAAGACAACATCATATGGCTTGTTGCTCAGATGCTTGTCTGCGCAAAACATTTCAAATCGAAACACATATCCGTTGGAACTGTCACAAAGTTCGTAGAATTTGAACCCCCATTTTGTTGGTTTGTCCTTCATGTACACACGGAACTTGCTGCGGCCTTTGAAGGGGCACATTGCCTCATCAACACAAACATTCTTTGTGGGAACATAAGTGCTTTGAAATACTTCATTCAGATGATCCACAAATGGTCTTATTTTGTGGATTGGGTCATGTCCCTCTTCACCAGGCGGCACATATGTAATGTTGTTATTAATGCGCAGAAAGGACAGAATGTCCATATACCTGTTCCTTGACATTAGCTGACTGCAGTACGATGCATGCAGAGATGGGTGTCGTGACCAGTAGTCGAACAGCTTGGGCTTCTTCACCATGCCCATGTGGATGCAGCAGGCAAAGAAATTCCAGACGTCATTGATGGTGACAGGTCTCCACCTTGAAAAGATGGTCCTTGGTGGAACAGTCCCCCCACACCGTCGTCTCTTCTCTTCAATGGCACATCTGTTTGAAAGAAAGCAAAAACAAATAGTGAAACATTCTTTATCATTATTTTATTGTCATTGATTAAATATTTTCTCCTTCTGTCATACACTTACAGTTACACTATCGCTATGATTACATTGTTTACCTCATGCAGGACTGAATTTTAATCCATGAAAAGATCAGCTCACACACACACACACAAACAAACAAAAAAACAAACACACTGACAGTCACAAAGACATGTACAGTTTAGTGAAAAAAGAAAGACTAGAACACACAATAATCATGTTACATAATAATAACAGATGAATAATAATGATAATAATAATAATGGACAGCACACTATCCACAAATCTGCTCAAGGTGATTTACAAAACATGGTTTTATACAGGACACATTATATAAATGTTATATAAATATTCTAATTCTAAACACTAAACACACACACACACACACCATACATAGTGATACATTCAAACATACATGCGCATACCAGCTCTCCTCCTCACACAAACAGAACCACATATACACACGCTCATACACATGCATATGATTGCTCATGTACTCATAAAAAAATAAATAAACAAAGAATGTTGTCAAATAACTGACCTGGCGTATTCATTTGTCTCGTGTTTTATGCTCTTCACGAAATCATCCGTGAAGAACACACGATATGCATCCAGAGCTGTAGGGTTTTCATTGTTTACAAACACGTGTTCTTGCAAACCACACTGTGGGTCGGGTTTGAAGTCGGGTTCTTGGGGAAAGTTTCGAAGGTTCTTCACCCATGTTGTCCCATCGTCATCTTCTCCTGCGTTGTCCGATTCGTCAATTTCGGTATCAGCATCATACACTGCGTCTTCTCTGTCTTCTTCCAACTCGAAATCGGCAAACAAATCTATCGCATCGCCATCAACTTGACCACGTGCGTCATTTGTGTTGGAGGAACCAGAGGTTTCGTTGTCGCTTTAGTATGTTGAATTATCATCATTTTCAGGAATATCATGAGTGAAGTCCTCTTCTTCGACACTTTCTCCACTACTTTCGTAATGATCTACATTCAGATCCTCGTCCGAACCTTCTTGTAAAATCAATTCAACCGCTCGTTTGTCACTGATGTTTCTCCGATACCTCGCCATGGTGTGTCAATAGTGAGAATGAAAGAGTGACGGGAGTTGGTCGCTTTAAGCTGAATTTAGCCAATGAAAACTGGCGTGACAGCGTTCAAGGGTCACAGATTGTGACGTATGAATAAAGGAATTTTCCATCCGTAGTCTTTGTTTGACTGAAAACTAAGTGATGCGGTCATAGTTATTTTTAGAAACCTGCTGTGAAAACCCACGCAGCGTGTTCACACAGCCTCACAACGCGCTGCGATGATTCTCGCGGCGTGTGTTCAACCGATGGGTGGCCAGCTGCGTGTATCGTCGCAGCGTGTTGCAAAAAAGTTAATGCTGATGGGTTTGCTTGTGGTTTTGATCTACACATTAATGCAAAGTGTGATCATTTTCCACAATGTCTACATTGTTTTCCGAATGCAGGACAATTGCATTGGCCACCTTCATGAGGCCAAGAACCTCCACAGCTGCGACATTTCTGTGAATGAGAATGTTGGCCAGTCTTTAAAGTGTGGTGTTGATGTTGTGTGGGGCTTTCCCTCGGTTTCTTAAACTGAAGATGCTGAACTGATTCTCCTGCTTGCATGGCTGATGATTGTTCTGTTGTTAGCTGAGCAGTACATGCGTATTTGAAGAGATCAGTTGATGTCAGATTTGAATTGCCAAGTCCTTTCTCTCTAGATTCTGGGTGATTGACAGCTTGATATAAGTTGTGATTTGATCTCTGCATCAGGATCATGAAAGTTGCATATTTCTGCATGTTGTCCAAGTTGATTGTAGAAATTATCAATGTCTCCTGTCTATGAATTTTCTATAGAAATGTGAATCCCTGAAATTCTACATTTGCTTGTGGATTGAAGTGGTTTGTTAAAGCTTCACATAGTTTGCTAAAGTGTGTTTCTCCTTCAACTTGCGTAACCTGAGCACATGGCAGTGATTCAGCTATGTCATTTAGTTCATCACCTGCGTATGTCAACATAAGAGCTTTCTTATGTTGATCATCGTGGATGATGTTGGCAACGAACAAAGTTTTGTTCTAGTGTCGTGATCCACTTCTTCCATCTGATAGCTCTACCTCCTGACTGACAGTCAAATGCAGGGTATGACGGTAAAGAAGCTGTCATGACGATAATTTCACATATCAAATGATAAAAACAATGGTTGCTGCATGATTTACCTTTAATAGATTTAGCTCTTCAAGTATTATTTCTAAACCTTGATCTGTTTTGCCCCTCCCCAAGTTTGCATGTGTGCCCATGGTCAAAATGCAATATCTTTTACTTTGACTTTCATCTATTTCTGCTCAAATTTTCTTTAGCGTGTTATTCTACATCTGGTTGTTTAGCAGTTACCTGTATATTTACATCTACAACTATTTAGGCAGAGCATTACACCGACTTGAACAAACGGAGCATTTTGTCATGTTGCGTAATTTTTGATGAAACTCACGAAAGCCATAATTTTTCCAAAATGATTAACATTTTTATAGTTTTATTAGAATAAAAGTTGTTCACGAGTCCCTTGCACTTCGTTTTGCTTCTAAATATGTCTTCCTATATATTACTAGGTAGCCTTTACAAAAGATGAAGTGCCGCATTTTGTGTGAATTTTGTCATGAAATCCTCAAAACGGCACTACGTTTCATGAACGAAATAATATTTTGATAAATGTACAAGAACAAAAGTTGTTTTGCGTACTATTCTACATCTTCTTCTTTAGTACAGACTTTTTTCTTTGCAACCATTTAGGCAGAGCAGAACACAAACTGAGAATTTTGTCGTGTTGCATAATCTTTCATGACACCCACAAAAGTGATTACTTTTCCAAAATGATCAACAGTTTGATAGTTTTATGAGAATAAAAGTTGTTCACAAGTCCCATACGCTTCGTTTTGCTTCATAAAGTGTCTTCCTATATCTAATGATTTAGCACTGACAAAAGAGGACATGCCGAATTTTGTGTGAATGTGTCATAAAATTCTCAAAAAGCCACTACATTTCACGAACAAATAATAATTTGATACAAGAACAAAAGTTGTTTAGCATGCTATCATACATCTTTTTTGTTCAATAATGGTTTTTCTATCTTCAATGGTTTAGGCTCTGGGAGAACAGAGCTTAATCATGGTGCGCGTTCTCGATGCGGTAAGGTGGGGTAGAAATCACATGATAACAGGCAGAAAGCTGCCACGTTCACAACATTATCATGATTTTCTGACATCTAGGTACATAGACGATTCTTTAAAACATATGATAACACTTGCCACTATGAGTGGTACTGATTAACCTGCTGGCTGATGGACTATTGTGGCCCTGGCACCCTCAATAATAAGAACCTGTTCTGTTCAAACTACTATCGAAATGTGTAAACTATCCAGTTGAATTACATATCTACTGTTCCTTACTTTTCCAAGTATGTTCAAACATTCTGTTTCATCTTGTTCACTGCAGGTCTCTACAGGTGTCTTCAGCTGCATCTGCTGTCCTTCCTCTTCTTTTTCCTCCTCTGCACCCTCTCTCTCATTCTCTCTGTTCATCAGAGTTTGTTGTCTTGCAGAAGTGAAACTGTCAGACTGTGGATCCTCCAGCTCTTCATGTCCTTTACCAATGACAAATCAGAAAAAAACCAAGATCAATTCAAAATGCCACTGAAATTTTTGCCTCTCCCAACCATCCTTCCCCTTCCTCATTTGTTTGCAAACACTTTTGTTCTCAGTATATCAATCAAACAAAATAATAATGTTAGTCCCAAGTTAACCCTAAAAGTGCTGGATATAATAAAACATACATACAAAAATCATGCTTAAAACAAAGGGATAGTTTGCCTCCGCTACCTGTGCTCTGATTTGGGGCATTTGTATGCTTATCAGTAAGAATAAATAGGTAAACCTATACATTTTTGGAAAGTATAGTGAATGAAGAATCAGATAAATGTAAGAAAAAGGATGTACCTTGTATGTAGTTGGAGATATTCCACAGGATATAATCAACAAATTTTGCACACTTATTTTCCAAAAATGTCAACCACAATGTTTGTAGGTATTTTCACATCTTCTACAGAGTCAAAATCTCAAAATTGGCATTATACTGTACAAAAAAATGTTCTGGCTGCACAATCATGATATGAATATAGCTGAAACAATGAAATTATAAGCATTGTGTTCTTTGAGATACGCCCACCGACGCCACGCGTGCGCACATCTACAATACTTACATAAATGTTTTCTTTTAGCTCATGTTGCTGTCAAAAGCAGCAAGAACACTTTAAATCAAAATAATTCCGTTTTATAGCTTGATTTGGCCAAGAGTTCGCAACAGATCCATGCCTAACCCACTTTACCACCCCTCCCCTCAGTGTCACTCATTGTTTACAAAAAATACGGAGATCTGGACTTGTAAACTCGGTCAAAGTTTGTGCAAACACAAGAAGGGAGACAGTAACACCAGAATGAGGCAGTTTTACGAAGGCTACCAAGTACAGGCGAACGATTTCGGACCTTATGTAAACAGAGCCACGATTGTGGCCCACTGCACTTCACACGGAAAGCCACGATGGTGGCTCATCGCGCTCTCCGGGTTAAGACACTGGGCAGCCTTTTTCGCTGACCTGCATGAATGGGAATGGAAGCTTCACTTAATACTTTCCTGAAAAAATGTTTAACTTCCAATGCTTTCCTGAAAAAATGTTCATCTGGAAGTTAAACTTCACACATTTTTTCCCTGGAATAAAGTCATATTCCACTTATGTATATTCATTTATTTTTGGTTCTTTTGAACTGGCTTCTACCTCACTGACACTAGTCATTTTCTTTGACATATGGCCTACAAGAGCAAGAAAATACAGAAAACATTACTGATCAGATTCCATAGCAATCATGTGTCAATGCATCTAAATATTCAGTGTAAGATGAGGTAGCTCCCTTCACTTGTATATCTAGATTTTTTTTTTAATCACGGGGTGCACCTTATGCACAGGCGTGTCTTTCAGACTAAAATTATGGTATACCTCACACCTGTCTCTTCACATGCAACAGGGATACTGTTCCCTCAACCTTCTGCTCCAACCCCCTTTGTTAACTTTTCAGTCATGGCAGTATGGGTATCTAAAAGCAGTTTTGGCATTATCTTTTTCAACAACCCCTCCTCTACACACACAATCCTCATTTCCCTTGTCATGTTTAGCAAAAAATTATGCTGATATAACATTAGAAAAATAACTGTTTGCATATTACCCAACCACATTCACACACACACACACACACACAAACACACACATACACACACACACACATCCACACACACAGTGTGTGCAAATTATTCTAAAACAACCCCAAGATTGAAGTCATGACTGACTGATCACATACCCAATGTCATTAACAGTATATAGAATCACAACCCACTGAACACATTCACCACTGACATCTGGCGCTTTTCTTAGTCACTGCAACTGCTAATTCATATAAAGAGCAAAGCCTTTATGGTCTCCATGACTCATGTGTCAATCCTGCTGATTTAAATATAAGAAGAATAGAACTGAAACATGCAGGGCGAGTGGGTGGAAGCGCTTCGGTGATACCAGTACTTACACATATTGATCCTAATCATATTTTGCTCACCAGATGAAACAGAAATCTGTCAAACTGAAACTTGTGTGCTAGGAGCAGAACAATCCCAGCCCCCAACAATGCATTTTATTGTTTCATGATCATGTTATAAATCTTTATACAGTTTCAAACAGTTTATCATAACTTTTTAACTTCACCGAATCATAACAAACACTCCACACAAAAAGGATTTCTGGAAATCTCCAATGTTATGGGGTTTTTTGGTGTGTTTTTTTTTCATATTAACAGACTGCTATTCGACAATGTTTAAACTGCATAACTTGATCCAGATCATATCATTTATTCACCATTTGAGAATAATTTTTTGCAGATCTGGATTGTGCCAGACACAGACTTAACAACACTGGATCCACATTTCATTAATATCCAAACTAGATTTATATTTGTATCTATCAACCTTTTAACCTATTCCTTTTTTTTATGACTTTACTGCTCAAATACTTCTTACCAAAAGTAGCTATCGCATGCAGAAGTAATCCAGCAGAAATAAACTTTTCAAGCAAGATGGCATCATCATGGACAAGTTATTTATCAGTTGTTGTTTTTTTACTGGGATGTTCAGTATGTTCAATCAAATTAATATGTTGCCCTCTCTATGACACTGGTAAGCAATAAACATTTCAATGGTGTTGTGTCAACCTGTGCAGTCTGTCCAGAATTTCCTTTTGTTTTCTTTTAACTGTGAAGACACAGAATATCATACTGTCTTAAAACTACAATTGAATAAAAATGATAACCTGGCAACGAACCAGAGTGACCCAAGAAGAGGCTTCACTTGATTCTTGTTTTTGAATATTATATAGCTTTACTTACCTCCAAAGTTTTCCAGAGCCGTGGCACGAGTACGCATGCGAATGTGAAATCGATGCTGTGCTGTGGACATCTGAAGCAGATACCTTCCCCTGAATAAAAAATAAAAACATAACTGTGATTTCATAAAGACACTTAACCCCTTCACTGCTAGTACGTTTTGCTATAGCCTATGCTGAGAAAATTTTCAGAAAAACAAGAAAAACACGCCAATGGTCTTAATTTGTTTATATTTCAAAAAGTACTGAAGGTAAGTGCATAAAAGTATACATCAAATGAAAGGAAACTGAACAAAGATTTTGTTTTTAACACTCTCAAGTTCATAGAATGAGTCAATCTGACACAAAAATGCCATAAAGTGCACACACACAAAAATTGGGACTGTCATTCCATCATGCAGGTGATACAACATCAACCAGGTTATGAGCCAGTCTTTCTTGTGTCTGTTTTTATCAACCACACACACTGTCCAAGGCTGTGCAACAGTGTCCAGGTCCGTAAGTCTCCCACACAGTCTACACAAAGAATGAAAAGGGTGTACTCAACCAGAAGCTATCGCCAGTAAAAACGCTGTGTGTGGTACTTTCGGAAACAGCCTCAAGACACAGCGCTGGTTTGCTGGGGCAGTCTGGGCAGTAGAACCTCACATCCTTTCTTTGTCCTTTCTTCCAGCAGACTCTGCACCTCCTTTGTGGCCGGGCCTTCTGTGGGGTAGGTGGGATGGCATCAATGAAGTGTCGTCCACACAGACAAACAGCGTGGTCATCTTCAGCAGTGTCTGGGTCTTGGTCACCAAAAATCATTGCACTGATCACATCCTTCTGGAATTCCAGGAATGTACTGCTGCTGCCTGCTTTTTTGTAGAGGATGTGTGCACAAAGCACACACAGCTTTTTGTACCACTTCAGGGTTTTCCTTGTGGCATCATAGGGCTGCAGCTGCTGATCATGTCGATCCACAGCACCCATGTTCTTATTATAATCCAGAATTGCTGGAGGCTTGTTCACTGCCCTTTGGTCTTGCTGCTGCTGGTCTTCAACTGCAGGTTTGTGGCAAGTTGTCAGCATGTAGACATCTCTCTTGTCCACAAACTTTTGGGCAAGAAGGCCGTCACAAACTCTGCTTTTGGTCTGTCCCCTCACCACACGCAGCTCACGAAGGCAGGCTGGAGCATGGGTGCACGGAGAGTGCCACAGCAGGAGATGTTGCTGTTCCTCAAAAATGTGAACAGGTCACATGATGAGTACCAGTTGTCTACAAAGAGTCGATATCCTTTGTTCAGCAGCGGCAACATAAGATGCACAACTTCCTTCCCAGAACATCCCAGGCTGGCTGCTTCAGGTGGCAACTGGCAGTCGATCTCTGCTGTGCTCTCATCCTTCCCTGCATACACCCTGAACCTGTAGGTGTAGCCAGTGCTGTCACACAGCTGGAAGATCTTTATACCAAAACGTGCCCGCTTCAGTGGGATGAACTACTTGAACACCAAGCGCCCTTTCCACAGAAGCAGAGACTCATCGATGGCAATATCTCTGCCTGGCTCAAACACAGTTTGGAACTGTTCAAACAGGTGATCCAGTACAGGCTGCAGCTTAAACAGCCTGTCTCTGTTGGGTATGTTTGCTGGTGGCAGATCATCATTATCAGCCATGTACCAGAATTTCAACAGCAGCAGAAATCTGTCACGTGGCATGACAGCAGGAAAAGCTGGTGTACGGATCAGAGGATCCTGACTCCAGAAACTGTTGCTGTCTGGCTTTTTCACAATCCCCATCAAAAAGAGAATTCCCAGAAATGTTTTTATCTCATCATTTGTTGTGGGTGTCCATGCCCTAGCTCGTGATGACAGCTTCAGTTGAGCTGTGGCCAGATATTCTGCCGCATATTTGTTGGTCTAAATGTGGAAATGTTGATACAGATCACCAACAAATAATTCAAAAAAAGTCCAATGCAGCAAAGTTGGTGGTATCCACTTGACACCCTGCATTGGCGGTGAAGTCTGGAATGTCTGGCTGAAAATAGTCTGGAACAGTCCAGACACGCTGATCCTGGTTGCCATGCCTTCGAGGGCCGGGTTGACCTCATGCTCTGCCTCTTCCTCTGTGAACACCAGCATCTCAAGCATCTCTTGCCCTTCCTCCTCTGGCCCCCCTTTCTCTCTAGCCCCTTCCTCTTCCAGCTCCAACTCCAGATGGTCCAGGACGAACATCATCACCATGCTGCATACCTGCAACACATTGGAAGAAAGACTAAGTTTGTTTTTTTTATAAAAATCATCTTTAAAAAAATTTTTTTTATATAGTTTATGAAATTGTACTATTTCTGAGTGTTTTCAGAAGCTGAAATGAAACACACACACACACACACACACACACACACACACATTGAAATTGGTTCAGGGTCTGCCACACCCCCTTCATTCTCACTTTCTCATACAAAACAAAATGACAACACACACACACACATACACACACACACACATACACACAAGAGTTACATTTACAAAGTAATTTATGTATAAAAATTATGCATATCATTCTCTCATTTCAGTTTCATAAATATCATCTCCTTGCCCCTTCCCTCCTCTCTCTTGTTCACACACAGGCACACACAATCAACAACAACAACAAAGCAATTGACACTCATTCCATACAATGATACATGGTAAGAGGCGGCTGACACACGCTGCGACTGCCTGTAAACAATGAGCCAGCCAGCCAGCCACCCCCACTTGACCAACGTTAGTCACACGCACGGTGATAGTCTCACTGATTGAGTAACTGACCAAGCTAAACACTTGTCACGGCTAACACATTCAAAACACCCGTTCTGTAGTTATATTTCATTGTTACAAAGAGAAACAACAAAGAAAATGCATATAATAAACTGATAAACCTCGTTAACACCCACCTGCATCTTGAATTGGTTGAGCTTTGTCATCTGATTCAGCCTCTTCATCATGCAACAATGCCTCCTCCATGTCAAAATCTGGATCATCCTGATCAACTTCACACAGTTCCAGGTCATTTGGTCCAAAATCTTCATCTCCACTATCTTCATCTTGAAATATCTCCTCCAATACCTGCTCAAGCGTGAGGGTTTGTCTGCGTGCAGCCATGGCTTTGGAAACACAACTTCGACTTCAAACAAACTTGCTGAACTTTCGTGAAAAATATGATAATGAGCTGAAATTTTTTGGCTTGTGGTACTCACGAAAGAAAGAGCATTCAAGGGAACTAATTTCTTGCTTCATGGGCTGTATTTTCAGCAATGCAGAGCAAGAAACAATGTTGTTTCATGATGTACGGCGCGCGTCAATACAGCATTGGTGAGCGGCATTTCATGACGTACGCCGTACATCAACAACGCAGTCAAGAGGTTAATTCATGTCACAATGTAAAACTGGTTTTAATAGATGTCATCACTGTAGATACATCACATGTTATCACTATGGAAACATCGGTGACAATTCAGTGGAGGTCTGTTAAAAGTTGAATTGTCACTGGTCCACTGATTTATCACTGGTGACAAATCAGTGGTTAACTGAGCTCTGCCAAATGATCGCTGGTGACAATTCTGGGGAGGCGATAATTCAGTGGTTAACTGGGGCAAGGCATTCATAGCTCCTGTGTGAAACCCACTTAATCCAACAAAGGACACTGCAGAGTAGATCATCTGGCAGACTCACTGATGTGACCTTGACCTCTTAATTTACAAAACATATGCTGCCCAAATCAAACCACTATCCCATGTTTAGTGGGGGAAAAAACATGCTTGTATATTTTTCATATACCTTGAACTTTGACTTCTGACCACGTCTCTTTACTCTGGTTATGTTTTTACGATGAGTAATCATTTTACCAAATTTGATGAAAATTGCACAAGACCTTTTCTTTCTTGCACATAGCTTTTCCTATCAGTATCATATGCCATATTGTAACTTTGACCTTTAACTTCTGATTATGCATTTCTTTACAGATCATGCCGTACCCCTGACAAGTTACAATATGAATGTTTGATTAAGAATGGATGCAAGATAACATCTGTTTCCATTTTATCAAATAATGACTTTGACATTTAACCTTTTACCCTGCCTACTATATGTGATGTTGCACGTGAAAATCCAGCTAAAGCTGCAGCCAGCTCTTCTAAGCTATGCACAATAACATGCCATTAATATCAAAATAATGAAATTCAAGATCTTTACCAATTTTGCATCTTTGAAGTCTTATCTTTGCTGTAGCACAGTATTTTAGCATGAAACTGCCTGAAGGTTTTAAAGTTCAGTGCATTTGACTCCAGGCTTTTCTGAAATTAAGTCAGCCAATGATGAGGCAATACACTTCTTGACTGCAGTTAGTAAACGTTATTTTCATCTGGAATATAAAGCCAAAGTTCAAAAGATTCACCAGCATTACCGGAAATATTCTTTGTTCAAACACAAATGTGGCCTTTGTCTCTCGTTTGAACATTCACTGCCAGTGCTCACAGTTTTCTTGTGGCATGTCATCACTCCTCCACTCGCCATTCTTGACTTCATTTGAGTGCAGAAAGAAAATATGAAATTTCCCACGCAATTCAAAGTTTACTTAATTCTGAATCTTTTGACACCACATACATGTTCAAGATAATTCTTGCTCTAGAGTTACAAGCTGGAAAATGTGTGGGTTTTTTCATGGATTTCTCCAGTTGTACTTTTCAGACACATCAACTTTGAAAAAATTAAAGGAAAAAAAAAAAGATATATCAATTCTGTTTTTTGTATATCAATATGTGATTTTCAAACTTTCTGAAAGTAGATAAATGTCAAAAATGATAAATTCTGACTTTGCCATCTTTTTGCATGCTGCGTCACATATGTGACCCTCCATCACGGAATGAGTCGCTTTGCAACTGACCAACTTTGCCGCTAGCGGCGATTTTAGGCGGGTGGGGGTCAGGTGGTCGATTTTCAGATTTTGACTTCATCGTAAACTTTAGGCTTTCTTTTATCTCATATTGAAGTATCTAGGCATAATTGTGTCTTCTTTTGCCTTAAAAGTGTGCTTGAAATACCTAACCCATCACTCTGATCACCTATGACTTCGCAAAATTGATCAACTTTGAAAGCTTGCCCTCCCTAATCTCTTGGAATAGACTGGTCGAATCATATATCGTTTTAAAAGTCAAGGCCTTCTCTTTCAATCTATGTCCTTTTCATTGGTTAAGTTTTAAACTATGAGCCAATCGTCGCTTTCAAAATAAGGATACACTACGTAAACAATGTGTCACTATGAAGGAAAACCCCCTCTGTCATTGGCTGAGAGAAACTACGTGACAAAACCAGCCATTCAGCATGCTAGCTTTAATAAACATGGTTGCAGTGTACGGAAGCACACATTTCAAGAGAGACTTGGCAATTTCCAGGCAAGATACACTTGCGTTGCACACATTTTGCCATTAAGTGAAGCAGATGACATTTGTGAGTTTCTAACCCAGTACTTCATTGATGGAACTGACCATTCCAACTATGCTGATGGTCATGAAATCGATCTCAGTGAATACGAGGGCGACACTGATTTCGAAAGCAGACGACGCAGGATTGTTGTTCAGCTTTCATCAACATTAATAAATATTAATTTTGATGTAGATGACAAATCAACATTTGGACTAGATACAGACAGGTTGGAAGCCTTCGCCTGTAACTGCCGAAATCAACATGCGCCAGGTTCCATCAGTGGTGTGACTGACATGGAAACGAGTGAAACTGACTTGCTGCACTGAAGTGAGAGAAATGTGTTTCTAAAAGTTCACACAAGGAAAATGCAAGCAAAGTGACTGGGGGACTGGATATAGCTCAAGTGTCTGAAGGTAAGCATGCCGATTTTACCCACACTGACAATTATTGAAATATAATGATGGTATAATCAACTGATAATAATTTATTTAACAATGATTGACACAAGACTGATTTACTGTCTCTACTTTGGTACAGAAATTCACTGTTTGACATGTGGAATAAAAATGATTAAAAGAATAAAGTGAATCTGAGGAAATAAAGAGTGTAAATTAAAAGAAAATCACACACACACACACACACACACACACACACACACACACACACACACACACACACACAATATGTATACATGTCACTCACACACACACACACACACACATGGCCCCTTCACAGTTTAACCATTACATGTAACTGAGCATGGGGAGGCACAAGGGCATGACATTATGAACAGTTTTCAGTTTCACAGAATTTGCTTCAATGGATATTTCATGTCAATGTGTGTCAGGATGGTGTGTGTGATTTGTTTGTGTGTGTGTGTGTGTGTGTGTGTGTGTGTGTGTGTGTGTGTGTGTGTGTGTGTGTGTGTTTGTTTCTGTGTCTGTGTGTGTGTTGTTTTGAAATGAAATGAAATTATGGTGCTTAGAGCCTCGCCGACCACTAAGGCCACCTCAAGGCTATCGCCGCGTCAATAACTACTACAAGGATAAAAAAAACAACAATTAAAACGAGTCACCACTTCAAACTTTCCACTCCAAAGTTAAAAAAAACTTCCATAGTTTAAAACCTTCAAATCTGGTTAAAAATGTTCACTTCTTTTAAGAAGTCCATCAGCGCCCACGAAGGGACATCACGAAACAAAGTCTTCAAAGAAACCGTCGTGTAATGTCTGCGTCTAACGTCATGCAGATCCCAACAATCAAGGAGCACGTGTTTCACAGTGAGAGGCTCGTCACAGGGAATGCATCGAGGGGCCTCTTCCCCCTTCAACAAGTAAGAATGAGTAAAAAAAGTGTGCCCCGTACGCAGTCTGCACAGCACAGACTCCTCCTTTCTGTTCTTCACCCCCGAAGGGAGGGTCTCTTTTAGGTCTGGATGGATCTGGAAGAGCTTGTTGTCCGTCTGGGTGTTCCACTCCTCTTGCCAAAGATCTTTAACGTAAGTGTTCACCTTCCGCTTCATGTCTGTGTATGGTACAAAGGATCTGGATAATTCTTTCTTTACAGCGTTCCTGGCCAGGTCTCACCTAAGCTGAGACGGAGCCCTTGGTGGTGTACAGGGTCCAACAGTTTCAGGTAAGACGGTCTGGCCGAGCCGTATACTACACTTCCATAATCCAGTTTGGACCGGACCAGGGCTCTGTAGAGGTGCAAGAGAGTTCTCTTATTAGCACCCCAGTTCGTGTGTGCCACAACTCGGATGATGTTCAGGGCTTTTTGGCAAGATATTTTCAGCTGTTTAATATGGCTGAGGAAGTTCAGCTTCTGATCAAAGACGACCCCTAAAAATTTGGCTTCCTTGACCGCCGGAATGGTGGATTTTCCCAGACAGATTTCAGGGTACGGATAGAACTGGCGAAAATTATGAAAATGGATGCATTCAGTTTTGGAGGACGAAAAGGTGAAGCCATTCTCCTCTGCCCAACACTGGATTTTGTTGACGCAGAGCTGAAGCCGTCGCTGGATGCTGGCATACGTGCTGCCAGTTGCATATAAGGCAAAATCGTCCATGAACAGCGAGCTGTCCGATCCCTTCTGAACAGATTGAACGATGTCATTAATTTTGATGCTGAAAAGAGCCGGCGACAGGATGCTCCCTTGCGGGACACCCAGCTCCTGCTCATGAATGTCGGACAGGGTGGTGCCGACTCTCACCTGGAATTGTCTGTCTCGTAAAAAAATTGTGGATGAACTGAGGCAGGTGTCCTCGGAAGCCAAGCTTGTGCAAGTCCGAGAGAATTCCAAATTCCAGGTGGTATCGTAAGCTTTCTCCAAGTCAAAAAATATGGCCACCACATGTTGTTGGTTTACAAAGGCATTTCTTACAGTGGTTTCCAGACGAACCAGATGGTCAACGGTAGAGCGATGCTTGCGGAAACTGCACTGTTCTTTCGCCAGAAGGCCGTCGGTCTCTAGTTTCCACATCAGTCTACCGTTGACCATCTTCTCCATCAGTTTGCAGATGCAGCTGGTCAGTGCTATTGGGCAGTAGTTAGAGGGGTTTGAGGGGTCTTTTCCCGGTTTCGGCAGCGGGATTATGAGGGCTTTCCGCCAGGAGGGTGGAAAAAAGCCTGTGACCCAGATGTGGTTATAAACTTTAAGCAGGGTGTCCAGACAGGTTTGGGGAAGATGCTTTAAGAGTTTATAATGGACCTCGTCCATTCCTGGACAGGAATCTGTACAGGTCTGAAGGGCAGATTTAAGTTCATTCATTGTGAAAGGAAGGTTGTAATTCTCTGTGTTGTCGGAAAAGAAGTTACATGGTGTTTTTTCTGACAGGTTTTTGGTTTTAAGAAACCGAGCAGATTTGTTAGCAGATCTCGAGTTCTGTTCAATTGTGGAGGCAAGCAAATTGGCAACTGCTTTCTTCTCTGTGACCAGAGCGTCTGAAAGTTTAAGATGATGAAAGGTTGGGCATACGTTTTTGCCCTTATTTCTTTTTAAAACCCTCCTCACTTTCTTCTTGGGTGTGTTGGAGGTTAAAGAAGAGCAAAAATCTCTCCATGACTTCCTCTGGCTCTTTTTAAAAACATACCTGGCTTTCGCCCAGAGCTGTTGATGGGTTCGAACGCTATCGGTCTCCGAAAGACGCGTCGCTGTGCTCTCTTCCGAGACTTACGGAACTCCCGACATTCCGCGTTGAACCAGGGCGTTCTTGGCACCTGAGGCTTGGAGGTAGACGATGGGACTGCTGCTTTGGCGCAATCTAAAACGATCCGAGTCAGAGTGTCAGCAGGGTCCTTGCTTTTCAATACTGTTTCTTCCTGCAGCTCCGCTCTTATCTTCGTGGTAAAAAAACTCCAGTCTGCTTTGTCATAGTTCAGGCGGTCAGGCAGCGAGTCACCTTCTCCATCTGTGGGGCAGAGGATGACAGGAAAGTGGTCACTCCCGTGCAGATCGTCGTGCACTTTCCACTCGTAGTCCAGGACCAACGATGGATCGCAGACCGACAGATCTAAACACGAGAGCTTTCCAGAGGACAGATGAAGGTAAGTGGGAGACTTGTCGTTAAGACAGCACAAGTCCATGTCGGAAAGAAGGTTTTCCAAGAGAAGACCTCGGGCTGATGTCATCTCACTACCCCAGAGAGGGGAGTGTCCATTGAAGTCGCCCAACAGTAAAAACGGACGTGGGAGCTGGTCGACCGGGTTCATGAGGTCCTGCCTCAGAACACAGACGGCAGGAGGAAGGTACAGAGAGCAGACAGTGATGGTTTTCTCAAGTGTGACTCTGACTGCCACCGCCTGTAAAGGGGTGCTTAAAAGAACTGTACTGTATAAAAGGGACTTGCGAATAAAAAGAGCGACACCTCTCGTCAATCCCTCTTGCTTCGGTTGAGCGGGTTTAAAAACGGAGTTAAAACCAGAAAGAGATAAAACCTTGCCATCTCTTTGCAGAGTCTCCTGCAGCGCCAGCACTGAAGGTTTCAAAGCACGACAAAGCAGCTGGAGTTCCTGGAAATTGGCGTAGAACCCCCGGATGTTCCAGTGGATCACTGCCATTAAGAAGGTTAAAAAAAAAAAAAAAGCAGCAGCCTATTCCATCGCTACCCCCTGCTCCTCTGCTTGCGGTGGCTCAAGGTCGGCCAAGATGGAGTATCTATTTTTTTAACTGGATTTTTCTGATTCCGACCAAGTCGGAATATCCACAACCTCGGCTCTTCCCGATCCCGCCGAGGCTGCAGCCCTCCCCTCCTTGAGTTTTGGAGGTACGGGGGGTTTCTGGCCACTTCTGCCAGCCCGAGGGCCAGGCAGACGAGAGGCGGGGCAAGGGGTGCCGGAGGGTGCGGGGGAGGCGGGAGGCGGACAACGTGCCTCCGCCCGAGGCTTTTCTCTCCCGCCCAGCAGCCCCTGAGGACTGCCGCACAGGATGGGAAGGGGTGGACACGGCGTCTCCACCCAAGGCCAACGGTTCTAACGAGGTGGGTAAGTCGTCCGTCTGCGTCACTGTGGACGTTGTCTGAACCACGACGTCCACCGTCTTGGGTCTGACGACAGAGGCGTAAGACGCCTTAGGTGACGCGGCCTCCACCTGTTTCCTTGCCTCAAAGAAGGATATCTTCTTTTCTGTCTTGACCTTCTGGATTTGTTTTTCTTTTTTCCAGGCGGGGCAGTCTTTCAATGAGGACGGGAGGCCACCTCCGCAGTTCGCAAAACGGGCTACACTGACGCAATCGCCCTGGTGCGCCGCCTTCGAACAGGTGCCACACGCCTCTTCCTCCTTGCATCGGTCTCTCACATGTCCAAACTTCTGGCATTTGAAACATCTTAGAGGGGACGGCATGTACAGGCTTACGTTCACCAGCAGGTATCCGACTTGAATGTCCTTGGGGACATCCGGGCAGCAGAAGGTGAGGAAGAAAGTGTTGGTTGGGACTCTGTCCGGCCCCTTCCTCACCGTCACCCTGTACACGTCGGTCACTCCCTGAGAGGACAGCTCGCTCTTGATTTCAGCTTCAGACACACCTTTCAACTCCGGGCATCTGATAACCCCCTTTGAGCAGTTGAGACCTTTGTGAGGGGAAACCTTCACCACCCTATCCACAAAAGTGGTCGCCTTGAGAAGAAGCTGTGTCTGCCTTTTTGACTCTGTCTGCACTAAAAACGCTCCGCTCCTCAGCCTCTTGATGGATTTCAGCGATCCTGCCAGACACTGAAAGCCCTTCTGGATAGCGAAGGGGCTGAGAGCCGACAAGGGCTTGTCGTCATCAGCGCCCTCCATCACAAGCCACGATGGCCAAAATCCAGAGGTCTCAACGACCTCCGAATCTGAGTCTGAGTCGTCTGTTCCCGGTCTCCTCCTTTTTCTGAGTTTAGCGGGGGGGTGTTTGTTTAGGATTCATGTTTAATAATTGTAAATTCATCCCTCCCTTACCCACCCACCATGGGTCCAACTTGGGGGCCAGGGTCAAGGGAACACCAGCTTGACCCCTTCCAGGTTTCGGGAGGGATATACAACCAACAGCCTAGCTCCAACGTGTTCCTCCCCGATCATGCCCAGCTCCCGGGGACAGAGAACCAAGCACTACGGGGGTTACCTTCGTTAGCCTCTAAACTGCCAGTCTTGACCCAGCCCCACGAAGGGGTATCCGATTGACACGCACGGGCCAATGTGTGCCGCCTGTCTTAGGAGAGGTCCGAGCCAAAGGGATGTGTTGAGAGCAGCGTGCTCTCTCAATCCCCAGGATCTCATTCCCCTCCATCACAGGTCGCGCCGCACGGCAAACACGGCGGGCCTAAAGAAGGCCGCAGAGAAAAAAAGAATGTGGAAAAGAAGGCTTGATGGGGAGCTGAGGACAGAAAAGAGGCAGTAAAAAGAAGAATAGAGAATAGCGAAAGGGACAGTGGGTCACGTTTAGTTTGGGCCTCACTCACGACCTGTTTGGCATGGGAAGCCCTACCAGGGGCATCAGTACAAAAACCACCACTTATTCAGCCCTAACAGCTACGATGGCTATGTGGGCTGTCAATTAAGACCTGGGACCAGAGCAGCAAAACCCCAAGAAGCACTGATGCCCCCGCCGACATAGCTCGCTCGATCACTGGCCACTAAGCCTCCCGACCACGACAAGGTAGTGACCCTCCGGGGAGAGGGTCAAGAGAACACCAGCCTGACCCCCTCCAGGTTTCGGGAGGGTGTTGTTTTGAGGTAAATAAATATAGAGTTGTGTCAACAGTAAATACTAACAGTATTACTAATTGTTCAATTTCTTTTTCAGCCCTGAAAGATATGATGGTACTTTATATGCCTGCCTGCCTGTACACCAGTGAATAATTCTGAAATCACTGCTGGCAAGTCATGTCATTAGGAGGATAGGCAACACCACCACACTACACTGTCAACTAAAGAATTGTCTGCTGGTGAACTTTGATTTAAAGTATAAATTTACCATTAAGTGTGCAAACTTAGTTTCTTTTTACCAACTGATTTATAATATAAATTTACCATTAAGTGTGCAAACTTAGTTTCTTTTTACAAACTTTGTATAGATGTGCATGTATGGAATTGTAAACTTTTGCATAGACATTTACATACATGATATCAATGTGCATGTGCTTGACATGCCACTATGCATAAAGTAACTTAATGCATTGCAGCATGTCATACACATACACACTAATATGCACAGTCATACTCATAATGATACAGCATTAATAATCATTATTTCATATTTTTATTATCAGTAAACTGCTCTATCTGATTATATTATGAAAGAAATAATATATATACATATATATTATATATATATATATATATATATATAGTATTCTTTTTTTATTTTCTGATAAAATATATATAGAAGTAAAGTCTTTTTCAAAATTCTGTGTAAAGAATGAAAACTGTGATGTAGATGTGCAAAACTGAAATTACTATTGATATTTAATTATTAGCATTAATGAATACACTTCATACCATGTAGAAAATAATTCAAAACCAAGAAAATAAAAGGAGATTAAGAAGTATTACATAACAAACTGTTTCAGGATAAACTATGCATTTTTGGAACATACTGATACCACCGGTGGAGAAAAAAGAGTGGAGGAAGAAGGTTCAACATCAACACCATCCACCCTGATGATTAACACTTTGTACCACAAGAATTGATTACCTGTGCCACATATCTGCACATTTTTTAACAGATTGAGTGTTTGACTAATGAGGTTGTGTGTCTTTATTGTGTGAAGTATGGGTTTGGCAAGTAGGTTTGTTTTGCAGATGAAGTGTTTGAAGTGTTCATTTGGATTATGAAGTGTATTTCATTTGATGCTATGCTGGGATAAAATGCACATGAACTTGTACCTTTTGTGTGAGCAGTTTTGTTGCATGGATCTTTTTTGTTCTTTTGTTGTGCTTGTTGCATGGATTGTGGTAATATCACAAGCACAGTAATCAGTGAGCACATTGAATTACAACAATTACATGATTCAGCATCATGATTTAGCATTTTTTCCCTTTAATCTGGCATAAAGTTTAGTACACATACAAAACAATGCAAACGTTTCATTGTAATTGAACCACAAACAACACCACAACAAAACTGATCTTAAAACAGGAAGGTTTTTAGTTATGTTGAGCTGATTAAAATGTAAGTATACTTACGCCTCGGTCGCAATTCTTTCCATAAAAATCAGAAAATTCTTATTTGAATAAAATCAAGTATACTGAATATTTTTCTTTCAAACTTTGTGCAATTGTGGATATAGCCACTAAATATGTGTGTGCCAAATTTCATGAACATATCTTGCTTAGAAGTATGTGGTTGCTATGAACATGTTCCAAAACTTTTCGGCCTTGATTTCTCAGTTTGTTACTTTCGCGACTTTAGACCTTAAATCACAATAACTTTTCACAAAATAATGCGATTTACAAACTTTTTTTTTTTTTTTTTTTTTTTTTTGCTGTAAAGCTCTTTTATTGCAGATTTATGATATACCAATAACTAAAAATCGACCTCTGGTGCAAAGCGACTCATTTCGTGGTGGAGGGTCACATATGATCAATGAATGAATTAAAAGGTACTATTCATGTCTACTAATACCATCCTTTTGATTTTGGTGCGTATGTCACTTGTAAAGCCAAGAAAATGCCAACATTAAAGTTTAGCACAGACACACATACACACACACATGATCATTACACAGACTCACTTTCTTAACACACGTGAGTCAAAATGATTAAATATGCATAACCAGTGTGTCAGTATGTCAGATATAAGTGCACACACACACACACACACACACACACACACACACACACAAAAACAAACAAACACAGCCAACTGAAACACCATGTTTTTGCACAGACTCACAATGTGCGTAAACATAAATAAACATGAGCCAAAACCTAATACATAGCACAAAACAAGGAATGCTGTCATCATTGGACTAATCACATAATAATCAACATGAAAATTTTCACTGCACATTCCGATGACCCTGATCTAAACCACTTACTTTTGAAAGGGTTTTGCTCATGCCATAAGCAATCACTGCACCAAGTTTCATGAAAACTGAATGGAAAACCCATGCTCTATTATACTTCTACATTGTTCCAGTTAACTATGTTGTGAGCTTGACTTTTGACTCTCTCTTTCTTTTTTTTTCTTTTCTTTTTTTTTAGCAGCTTGACCAAAATCTTTCCTAAATTTGATGAGGACTTGCTTTGTACCTATCAGCTTTTTACTAACATGACACATGATCTTGACCTAAGAAAGTCAACCTTGAATCTCAATCAAGTCATTCTGTCACTGTATTCAGTCATTAAACATTGTTTCCTATTCCACCTTAAATTTGAACTGGTTCTGGTCAAGAGTCATACTCTAATGTGATGAAGACACTCAGTTTTGTCAATATCATAAAAAATGGGTACAAAAATACCTCTCATACACATCCTTTCTTGAATAATGTACAAGATGTTTAATTAAATGCTTTCTAAGTTTCTGGCAATACTGAGCAATAATCATCTTCTACAAAAATATATATTACAATAACAGTTGTTCTTTGTCACTGACTTTCGAAAGCTGTTGGTGAAGAAGCTGATTTTGGCTGGTTTTCCCTTGATGTGAACAGCAGGATCTATTTTGGGCTGCACAGAAAAGCGCCGTTTGTTGAATGAGATTTTCATGATGGCTGGCCAGGAAAATGCCTGTATGACAGTGCGTTGTGAGCCACTCCACTCTGCTATCAGAAGGCTGGTTTGTGTGATCCCCACCCACAACAGATTATTGGCGTCATTCTTGGTCTGCAACATAACATTTCTTGATGTCACCATTCAAATTTACACATTGTTACATTTGAAAGACCTCACTATTTCAATGTTTTGCTTTTTTTTTCTATTCAAAAGTTAAGTTGTCTGTTTGTTTTTGTTCCTGCTGAAAGAGAATTATCGCAGACAGCCCTGAGACATGATTTGCCAATAGATAGGTGTTAAGAACAAAAAATCCACAGGACTAGCTCCAACAGGCAGATCCTCAGCATATTCAATGAAATTGACGGCTGACACACTGCGTATGTCATCCTGCCAGTTTCGATTTGGGAGGTCATGCAATCGATTCACACTTGAATCATCTTCACTGTCACTGTTGGCTAACTGGGCTGCAACAGCAGCCAAGTCCATGCCTGAATCACTGTCATCCTCAACGGAATCCACTTTAACAAGATCTTCTTGCAAAAATCCTTAAAAAGGTTCACAATCATCATCTGAGTCATCGTTAAACAAACGTCAAACTCCTCGTCGGACGTCAAACTCATTTTGAATCTTTAAAAATTCACAACTTTGTGAAAACTGAAGCAATTCAGACACTAAAATGCACGAAATGCATGGCAGGAAGTGCCAAAAACGAGGCTGTGAATCTCCCGAGAGTCTTGCTTATGTATACAACAATGGCTGCGCCCATAGTAAGCATGTGTTTAGCTGGTGGTTCTGGGCGCTTTTGGGTGTGACACTGCATGCCATTACTGGGCGTTTCTGTGGAAAAAGTTTTAATGGATGTGTGCGCCTCATGCAAGTTTAAAATAACTTTTTTCATTCAAGGGGTGCACCTTAACCCTTTTGCATTCACTTACTTTACAGAGAAAGCTTGGCTGTGGCCACAGTAAACACAAGAGGGTTATGCGCTGCAGTGCCTTATAGGCTGAAAATTTCGGTATTATGAACAGTTTCTTTTTCAACACTTTTTACACATACAAATGGTAAGAAAAAGATCTTTTTACCTATCTTTTCTAAAATGTAGTTCATGTGGCAAATATGACTTCTACCTTCTACAATAAAGAACAAATCTCTTACCTTCTGCAATTTGTAGTAATGAATGCCATATTCTGGAAGTCTTTGGACCATCTGCAAATAATGGAGGAAATAAACAAAATAAATAAATACTAAAATATGCACAACATTTTTGCCAGTGCAATCAATAATAGCAATACTTGGTGGTTAACAATGAACACTTTTCTGCAGAATTCTATTTAAATACTTTATCAAAATGGCTTATATGTGACTCCTACCAATTAAAAAACAAAAGGACACTCTTAGCACTGTAGGAAGCATATGTACTTGCTAAAGTTCACTAAGCACACAATAAACCTTTACCCAGACTCTACTGAACACTTAGCAGGAGTATATCTCCACAGCCATGTGTTTTGTTGTTTTTGGGGTTGTTTTTTTTTTTCCAAACTTGATGTGCATCTTTATTTGTCAGTTCAGCAATATAATCAATCATGTTGGGTGTAAACAACCAGTGAAAAAAATCACCAATGCTCCATTTTCTGCATAATAGTATACAATTGAACAATTCCAGTTCTTCTAAAAAAAAAAATATATATATATATATATATATATATATATATGCCCAGAATATTCAATACATTCTCCCACTCAAAACATTTTAATCATGTCAGTTTCTCCCCAACTCCAGTCAGGCTGACATTAGATGTGCACACTACCAAACATTATGTCAAAGCCTGTTACCTCAGCACAATAGTCAACAAGAGACAATGCACAGGAAGAGTTTTCTGGCTTCTGAATGGATTAGTTGAAAGCATACCTTGGCATCATTTGGAGAGTAACATTTGTAGTTGTTGTTGTTTTTATGGTGTGTGCATTTTCATGGTTTCCAACAATGACTAAACATTTCTTTGGTGTTAAAGCCAGAAACAGAGCGACTGAAAAGAGGAAATTCCAAGCACACAGTTTCCAGAAGACAGGGATACTACTTATACTGGAAGAGCCTCTGACATCCCTGGGGGAAATCTTGGGGTTACTACCATAGAACACAAAAAACGTCAAGTTGATTCCAAGGAAAGCACGCACATACACATTCCTGAAGAATTCACATATAATTCTCAGTGATGAAAATAACATTTCTCAACAATTACCTTTTCAAAAACAAAGAAATGAGCAGTGCTAATCATAAAAATATATCTTCATATCACATATCTATGGTGAAAAGTTTTCATTAACTATCTCTTTTTTAATCAAACTTGTTTAAAACTTTTTTCCCCACAAAACTGCATGAGCTAAATCTTTCCATCATGACACAGATGCCGGTAAATACTAAGGAGCAAAATGTCAAGAGTATAGACATTCATCATTAAGAAAAGTTAAAAGTCCTGTGGCCTTTTACGGCCATGGAGCCAATAATTTCTTATTCACTGTGTTTAACCCATTCAGTGCCAGGATTTTTTTTTTGTTTTGTTTGTTTTTTGTAAAAAATGTGCTCTCCCCTTGCCAGAGAATTCTGAGGATCAGGGGTGATAATTTGTTTTAAATTCTGGCAAACAGGAGATACAGAAACATCTTTGTGACAGAAAAGAAATGTGGATTCTGAACCCCCCCCCCCCCCCCCCCCCCCCACCCCCAATTATTTTCACTGTGGATAATTATTCGAGCATTTCAAAGTGAAGATTATTTTTTGTGTCTCAAAAAGGTCTATTTCCACGTCCACAGAATGACACCAAGTATTGTTCATGGTTTAATACTATGTGTTCCTGGGTCCTCCTGGATCAACCATTTCTCATAAGTAATGTAATCCTAAATTGTGAAAAATCTCTGTTCATGAGTTTCTTGTATTGTCATACTGGGAATGTTACTGTACGCCCACCCCCATTTTTTTCATTTTCTATAGAAAAAGAATGTAACAAAGTAGAAGGCCTCCCCAAAAAATATTCTCAAATGTACTAATTTCCTCAAAGTGAGGTTTGAGGGCCTGCCTCCAGTTACTGTTTCTCCAGTGTATTATTTTCTTAACAGAGAACCTGAGAAGGTTTGCAAGGCTTTTACTGAATACAACCTTCACTTTGTTGTTTGTTTTTATTCTTTACTCACTCCATATGAAGGACCCCAATCAAGACCCTACTCTTTACAACTGTTTATGACGGAGCCAGATTGGGGCTTTAGATAGTTTTGAATTTTTGGAGTGCCACCTACTTTGCATACTAATATTTTCAGCTAAGAATATTGAGCAAGCCGGCGGTGGATTAACTCTTGCTCAAGAAATTAAAAGGAAAAAGAAACGGACGGATCAAAACGGAAAACGAACTGGAAACGGAAAAGGACAACGAGAAAGAACTAGTACTTGGAACGTGTGTGGACTCAGAGACAAGGAGCCAGAAGTCATTGACTTCATGAAGAGATGGAAAATACCAATAATGGGAATCTCAGACTGCAGACGGAAGGGAACTGGAATCAAACAGATCCACGAGGACTATGTCCTCATTTGGAGTGGTGTGGATATAACAACAAGAGCAACACATGGCGTAGGTTTTATCCTGCACCCAGACGCAGCAAAGAATGTGCTGGAAACAGATTTTTATCTCGGAGAGGATCATCAAAATCCGAGTAAGAGGAGAACGGAAGACCTTAAACTTCATCCAAGCTTACGCACCTTGCAATGACTCTTACAGTGAAGAACAAAAGGAGGAATTCTTTGAGAAGTTAGCAGACACCATAAGCACAGTCCCAGACAAGGAAGAACTTATTGTCATGGGAGATTTCAACGGAAGAGTAGGCAAAAGAAGAGCACCTTGGGACCAGCACCTTGGCCCACACAGTGACACTAACACAGAGTGCAACTACAACGGGGAACAGCTTTTAGCACTGTGTGCAGAACATGGCCTATGGATCTCCACCATATCCAAAGGCAAACGATCAGATGGTTTGGACATCTAACACGTATGGCACCTCACCAGATGGCCAGTAAAGCGTAAAACAAAAGGATATCAGGATACAAGGCAAGAGGAAGACCAAGGAAGACCTGGAGTGACGGTGTGAAAGAAACCCTGAAGACCCACAACATTCCACCCAACGAGGCCTTCCAGCTTGCCAGGGCCCGTCAGCTCTTTCTCCCCTCGACGCCCTAGATGGTACAAGAGGACGGATAAAGAAAGAAAAGAAAGAAGAAAGAATGTCTTAAAAGATCTTTCCACTCTCCACTGTGACCAATAAATGATGTGCATATTACCACTAACCATGAAGGAGCTGAAACAAGGCATCTGCAAGCTGAAGCCCAAGAAAGCTCCGGGGCCTGATGGTGTCACTGGCGACATGCTGAAGCACCTGGGACCAGCATCCAGAACAGTGCTGCTTCAGATCTTCAATTACAGCTGGACAGCAGGAGTTGTGCCTTCCATCTGGAAAGAGGCAGAGATCATCCCGATCCCAAAGAAGGGAAAGAACAAGAAGGACCCCCACAGCTACAGACCAATCAGCCTTCTGAGCTGTGTCGGCAAGCTGCTGGAAAGGATGGTCAACCGCCGCCTCACCTTCCTCCTGGAAACACAGAACATCCTTTCACCCACCCAGACCGGCTACAGAAAATTCTGAAACACAGAAGATCAACTAGCCCTCCTTGTCCAGGACATCGAAAACTCTTTTCAGGAGAAGAAGAAGACACTGGCCGTGTTTTTTGACCTGTCGAGAGCGTTTGACAAAGTGTGGAAGGAGGGCCTCATCCTGAAAATTCTCCAAGCCGGCGTACGTAGCAAGATGTACATGTGGATCCAACACTACCTCTTCGGCAGGACCGCAAGGGTCAAACTAGACGGCTTCCACAGCAGAAAGGTCAAGCTGCGTGAGGGTGTCCCCCAGGGAGGAGTGCTTTCCCCAACACTGTTCCTGCTGTATATCAACGACATCAGAGACAACATCACGAAGCACGTCTCCAACAGTCTGCACGCAGATGACCTGGCAGTATGGACATCTGCTGAACACACCAGCACGGCCTCCTACCGGCTTCAGGAAGTCGTCAGAAATATCGCTACATGGACAGAAGACTGGGGTCTTGAGCTCAACACCACCAAAACCAACGCAACACTTTTCTCTCTCTCCACCGCCAACGAGCAAGTCAAGCTGAAGCTCCAGGGACAGGTCTTGCCCCAGACGAATACACCAACATTCCTTGGCGTCAAGTTGGACACCCGCCTGACCTGGAGGCCCCAGATTGAGGAGATGGAGAGGAGAGGCATCCGCAAGCTAGCCCTGCTGAAGAAGCTGGCCGGGACGACTTGGGGAGCAGACAGCAGGCTTCTCGCCAGGGTCTACATGGGAGCAGTCAGACCCACCATGGAGTACACCTCAACCTCGTGGGGCACAGCCTCCAAGACCAACAACAGCCGGCTCGACAAAGTCCAAAATATGGGACTACGCCTCATACTTGGAGCCATGAGGTCCACGCCGATCCATGACATGGAGAAAACTGCTAACGTTGAGCCCCTGGAGAGAGGACGCAACCTGAAAGTCCTGATGCAGGGAGAGAAGCTCAGAAGACTGCCCTCACATCACCTACACCACAGACTGGAGCAGCCCACCAAGAACCGTCTCAAACGTCAGAGCCTCAATCACCAGTATAAAGCACTTAGAGCACAGCACAGCGATGTTCTGGCGGCAAAAGGGGAGTCTTGCACTGACCTTGCCTTGCCTGACTGGAGGCTTGACCAAGAGATAGAGGCCACCATCAGCCTCAGAGTTCCTGGCATCACCACCAAAGACCAGCAACCAGCCACTCTCAAGATCCTGACTTTGGCCATGATAGAGGAGTCCTACCCAGCCAGCTCCTGGACCCATGTATACACGGACAGATCAGTGGAGGAAGCCACACACAACGGAGGCAGTGGTGTCTACGTCAGATTTCCCGATGGAGAGCACAGCAGCATCGCACTCCCTGGAGGAAAGCTCTGCTCCAATTTCAGAGCTGAAGTCCTGGCCATCAAAACAGCAACAGAATTCCTCTCCTCCTGTGGAAAGCCCCTTGGCAGCATCTCCATCTTCACTGACTCCATGTCCACACTCCAGGCCCTTGACTCCCCTGATCCTGGTCCACTTAACCAGTCCCTTAAGGCCTCCCTCACAACCCTTACCCAAACAGCCCCAACGACCCTCCAGTGGGTGCCTGCACATGTAGGCCTCCCAGGCAACGAGAGTGCAGACCACCTCGCTAAGGAAGGAAGCCAGCTCACACAGCCAACTATTCCTGCCACATATGAGGAAACAAAAACTCTCCTCCGCAGCAGATTCCGAAGAGGCTGGGTCACCCTGAACGGAGGCTACCAGGCACACCAAGATCCCATCAGGACACTGGAGAGAAGACACCAGACTACCATCTACCGCCTTCGCACAGGACACTGCGGCCTCCGAGCACCCCTGAAGAGGATTGGAGTGGCAGCCACATCCCTATGTGATTGCGGCCAGGCTGACCAGACCCCATCCCATATTCTGCAAGACTGCCCCCTGTATAAGAAGATGTGGCAGCAGTCCTGGCCTGGGGGTGCTGACCTCAACACCAAGCTCTGGGGGACGGCAGCCGATCTTCACCGGACGTCCGAGTTTGTGGCATCCCTCGGACTTCGACCCTGACTGCGTAGCTGTCGAACGCAAAGAAGAAGAAGAAGAAGATGTGCATATTGCTGTGCTCGCGAGCTGAAGACTTATTTTCAGTGACTGGTTCAAGTGAACAGTGCGTGTCAACTATGGCATCTGACCGTTTCTTCTCAGTCACAAGACAACAGAATTAGATTAAGCCCAATCGTGCTATATAATGTTCTGAATTTCATCTGTTTCAAACTCTGTGTACTTTCCTGGATTCATTTACAAGTCATCAGTTTGTACAAATTTCAAACAAAAAATATGGATACTTCCATCATCTCACTGTATGACAGCATAAGAAGGGAGGAAGTTTTATGTTTTGCCCCAAAATAACTCGTTATGTTACTAATCAGTTTAGAAGTTTTCAGTTCACAAATTCTAACATTTGTTTTTTGGCGATTTTATTTTTTACTCATACAAATGGGTCGTCTGTGGGGGAAAGAAAGGGGAATGAAATCTAAATTAACTCTTTGGTTTTTACACATCATTATTCAAATCACACACATTATAGCATTCAATCTGTTTTTCTTCCCAATTTACTGCTACAGTGTTAGTTTTTTAGTGCAGTACTAATATTATGCCAGTGAGGGTAATAAGTCATTTCATAAAATGCAATTTCCAATGTGCTAACTTGGTTGTGTAAACTTTGTGGTAATATTTCATTCTGAATGTATGTCAATATTATATACAAACTTAATAATTATAAATGTTTATATTCAATAAGATGCCACCTACAAACCCCCGTTTAGCATATGCAGAGGTTAAATGTGCTGAACCAAAAAACATGTTAACAAAGATTATTCTTTTACAGCCAAACTACCTAATAACTTTCAGTCATGTACCAACCCCCCTTCAACTGGAAACATTAATGTTGATAATGCGGCATATAATGCATGGATGCATAACCCAATTCAGTGGTGGCAGAACCAAATAAACTTTGCCATTAGGTGTATGACTGTAGGCTGCGGAGTAACAGAAGAACATCTCCAAGCATCTGACCCCTTTATTCAAGCCATGTACAGGTTACATTTTTACTATCAGGTTCATAGAATACTAGACAAGCTGCAGATTCTGATGCCGACTGATCAAGCATTCATAAAAATCCTTATGATGAAACAGTTTATCAGAGTTCAACATTAATCCAAACACCGACTGGAGACAGAAAGTAGACCATGGGGGCTCTAAAGGCCTCCGGTCTTGTTTACAGCATGATGCTTTCAGGAGCCGAATGAATGTCAATGAGAAAGAGAAGAGGGCTGGTGTTCTTAAGTCCAAGGAAAACTCTTCATCATATTACTGATACTTCTTTAGTGTGGACTGATCTTATACCAGATAAAGGACAGGGTTTTACTCAAGCAGGAGTGGTTCAACTCAATGATAATATTTGTACCTATGTATGGGCACTCATAGAGTGCAGGCTCAAGACTTGAACTAGTATAACCGAACCTGGAACTGGATTTGATGTTCAGAAACAATTTTTGGCAAACATTGAAGATGATGTAAATGCACCAATTAATTTACAAATGGCAATCAAAATCTATCAGGACATGCTACCATACGCAAGATCTGAAGTTAACTTTGTATTCAGAGCTGGTATCTATATGATGCCATCTGACATAGCACTCTGAATGAGCATGCAGATGAACTTTCATTACAAAATACTTATTGTTTCCAAAAATCAGCATACTGGGGTTAACAATGGGTTAAACCAGGCCCTTATGATTTCACAGAGTAATACTGAAACACCACACAATGTGCATTACTTAGTCAACCCATCAGGAAAGGATCTTCATTGATCTGAGGGTTATTGAGCTCTTGTATCACTGTCAGATGCGGACAAAGCATCACTAGATTCTAGAAAAACAATAACAGACAATATCAAGCAAACCATTAGCAACGTGTTGTTAGTCAAACACAAATGAAACAAGAGTTTCTATAGGTATTCTGGGCTCAAGTCGGAGCACTCTGACATATAAAGATGAAACACTAATTCAGACATCTCGGTCATGGTTTCCATTTGCTAGCAACAAAAGAGCTTTAATGTATGGCATTAGTGTTTCTGGTAATAAATTCAATCTTAAATCAGCACTAATGGATATACAAAGCCAGCCAGCTACTCAAAGATTATAGGAACTCCCTTATTTGGGGCTTTGTTGGAGTGGGCTTTATATTCACTTGGTTTGTGATGCATTAGATAATCGTACAAGAGAAAACCAGCACCAATTTCCAATTACTGATGTCCAAAAGTTGTTAGCTGACCATGTAATGGCCTTACTTTAGTAAGCAGCCATGAAACAATAAATCTATAACTCCGGGCAGATCATCAACCGCCTTTACACCTATATTTTTTAGCAGCCCCCACCAGGTTTTTTGTTTCTTTTTTATCCAACTATCTTCTTTTTTAGGTGTTGTACCACTTGCACCACCACCTCCAGCAACTGCTTAACAATAGTAGTGATGATCATACCAAAGCAGTAAGAACATAAGCAACAGTAATACCTTAACCTCTGAATTCTATTGATTTGAGACCTAAGGGCTTCTTTGCTATCTGATATTGCTTCAAGCTGTGCAGGATGCACAATGTTAAGATCATTTAATTGTATGTAAATGCAATGGTTTCACATCTTTGTCAACCAACTCTGCAGACAGAATTCTTCTTTTCAAGCTTGATATTTCTTCATCCAGGGCTTGGTTGCACAATGTGCTGTAAGTGGTTAGCTGGTAAGTAAATCCCTAATTATCAGCTAAAAATTGTCTTTAGCAACAAGCTACTGTAACAGTGTTGCACAAGCTCAATTTTCACTTGCTGGCAGTTAGATTAGCAGTAAAACTTTAGAGGTGATCGGAGCAGCTCTAAATCTCTTAGCGGACAGCTAAAACAAGACAATGGTGCCAGTGTTGATACAACATTTGAAATTTTCTGACAGCGATGTCTACAGAGAGTGTTTGAATGGAGCACAATTCAATCTTTTTTGATCATTCTGATGACATTGAACTTTATCAATGCTTCCGTTTCCGACAAGCAGATACTGTGAACTTTGTGAGGGACAATTTAGCGTTTGGCTACAACAGAAAGGGATCCATGTTTCTGAAGATGCAAGTAGGCCTACTCATCGCATTATGTTTTTATGCCACTGAAAGTTTCCAAAACATCATGTGGGGCACAGTGGACAAGTCAACTTATCAACAACAGCAGTTCACTGTGTGACAAATGTGTTGTGCATGAGAGCAAGATAACACATTTGTTTTCGAAGTTGAGAGCAAGCAACTTGACAGAAGCATGCATACATGAACATGGGTCACCACCTGGTTTACTGAATGTGTTGGGATGTGTTGATGGAAATCTCACAGTGAGCAAGGGCTGTTCAACAGGATACTGTCAACCGTTTCTGATGAAGGTGAATTATATCCCACACACACACACAGACACAGACACACCATATAGTCTCTAATAATCATACAATATCATTGTCATTACTGAAATGAAACACACACTATACAGTCTCTAATAATCATACAATATTATTCTCAATACTGAAATGAAACATTTAATCATAGGTACTGACTCTCTTTCCTGCTACAGTAGGTGTAATAAGTGACTAAACCATCATATCATCACAAAATTTACTATAAAAAAAACAAAAAAACCTACAAAGTGGAACGAAAATATACTTCCTGTATTGAAACAAAAACATCCAAAGGCATTAACACTTATTTCCCTTTCATTCTAATTTGTGACAAACGTTGACCAAATTTACTTGCAAACAACACAGAGTTTAACCTAATGAGAAGATAATATATGTGATGCCTATCAAATGTGTATTTGTTCTTGAACATTCTATGAAAATGATGATGTAAAATTTACTGTAGGATTTTACTACAGAGTGCAGGGGAGGGAGTTTTATGTTTTGCACTTTTTAAAATTATGCTGTGGGAATCATGTTTCTGTCATGTTGTGTGCTAGTATTTATATTCCTACCACATCCCTAAGTTCTCCATGAGAAATTAGATATAATGAATTAAAATGAATACCTACATGTACAGTTTCTTTCCTTTTATATCACTAAATTCACTCAACTCAGGGTTGAAAAATAAAAAAATAAAAAATATATGTATTTATGTACTCTCTATATTGAAATAAAGCAGTCAATCAAAGGAATTAACACTTTTTTCTATTTCTAATTTGTAACTTGACTGGACCACCTACAAATCTACTAATAATCAGCACAAGGAAAGAGGAGAAGTATACTCTCAATGTTGAAAAAAAAAAAATCAAAGGTATTAACTCAACACCTTTTCCCTTTTATTTTGAATTTGTGAGTAAAATTGGTGATGGTTTAGCTGTAAAAATCAAAACAGATGCAGGCCGTCAGTGGACGTCTTATGGGCAATATGGCAACACTTTGTACAGGACATCAGCTGACATCTAATATACACTGAACAGGCTGAGGATCAGCAAAGGAAGGCAGAGACCAATCATCTCCTTTTGTCGCTTTAACCTTCCCTGACCAAAATCAGGTACCAATTCACACTTCTGTGGAGTGACAAAAATCAGTGTGAAGTACTTTTTCAAGGACAAATACGGCCTTGAACCCTGACTGCTGATGTATGCATATAAAAATTACATATTCACTAATTGTTTGTACATATTCACAAATAATTTTCTGGAACAACTGGTGGAGAGAATAGTTTTGTTGTTACATCCTGTACACTCATAACAATTCCTCTAATTCCCTTAATGGTCTTATGATTTCCAAAGATTTCTCAAAAGACACAATCCAGTAACTGAAAACAAACCAGCATTTTTCAGAACAACCTTAAGTTACCTTTATGAACTGGATTTCGCACTGGGAGGGAGCCAAGCCCAAGGCATCTCTGTGAGCTTCTAAAGCTCTGTCATGTACATAGCCCATTCCAAGTCGCCTTGCAGTATGAGCTGGCAAATACTGTTCAGGCACAAAGTAGTTGTGGCCCATCGTGCGGTGACTGTAGTCTCCAAACTCAGCATGCAAGGCCAGACCACTGAGAGATAGGAGCTGATGGTCATCTGCCACACAGCGCTCCTCCAGCACATCACGGCGCAACTGAAGGTACAACAGATGCTGGCTGCTCATGTGTCTGATAAAAACCCAGAACAGAAGTACTGTTTAGAAAAAAGCATGTAATCACAATCTGATAATTAGAGGAATCAAGTTATGGTTCTGATGATGCTCTACATGTAAGTGCAAACTACCTTGGAGGTGACACTTGAAATAAAATTTAAAACATCAGTGGAGACTATATGCGATGGCAGAATTATTTATCTTGTTTCAGTTTCTGTTGATGTTATAATGTTGTATATTCAGTTTTGCCACACTGAAATCTGCACAAATTATAATTGTAAACACTGATATACACAGCATGAACAATATCTAAAATAAAGAGTATCAAAAGTTAATGCCATTCTAATGGTACATGACATCACATAAACTGCCAATCCGCAACAACTATGTAATTATCGGCAACAGCACAGGGCTTTGTGGGCTATGTCCGGCATATGGCCAAAAAAGAAATTGATATCAGACACAAACAAAGCAGTCTAAAAAATCCTAAATCCTCAATTGGAAGCACAGTAGCAAAAGGCAAAACATCCTGAGGCTGGGATCACACACACACAAACACACACACAGTGATTTTGTCATAGCTGCAATGTTTATGTGGCACACTGTCATTTTCAAAATTTTCAATATGATCATTAGGTAGGTCCGGCCACTATGTAATGCTGTGTAGCTATGGCTGACGGATTGTATTTTTATCACTTTTAACTTCGCCCTAGCAAGCGCAATACTGTATACATCCAGCTGAAAAATATATCAGAAAATAAAACCACCTTTGTTTGTTCCTCTTAGTGTTTCTTTTATTGTGTGTTAGGCAGTGTGAGTGAAACTGATTGCCCAAAGTGGAGTAACCTTCGCTCTTCAAAATGCAGCGCAGGAAAGAAGTTTGCCGACATCTGCTTCTGGTCTAAGAGGGTTGGTGACAAAAATAGGCTTGCTACAAAAAATCAGCATACTGGAGTTAACACACACACACACACACACACACACACACACACACAAACACACACACACACACACACATATATATATATATATATATATATATATATACATACACACAGAGAGAGAGAGAGAGAGAAGAAGAAGAAGAAGAAGAAGAAGAAAACCTAATCAAGATAACATTACCAGGGGTACATTTGATGTTGTATTGTAAGACTGTCATTTCCTTTCAACCTTTTTATACTTCAGCACTGATATGGAGCATGCATTAGTTCAGCTGGGTGTCTGCACTTTAGAACTGGTACAATCAACTGTGCTGATTAACCAGTAGAATGCCTATGTCAGCTGACATCCTACAAAAAGTATTGCCATAGTGCCTATAAGATGTCCACTGACATCCTGCGTATGTTCTGATTTTTCCTTCATTGATGTTTGTTTCAATTCACATAAACAAACAGACTCTGAACAGTTAGTCTGTGTCTGGATTATAAAAATACTATTTAAATGAACTTACATCAGGTAGAAGACCTCTTTCAACTCAATAACAATTTGCTAACTGACCACTTGATACGCACATGGAAAAGGGGGTTGCATCATGTGCAAACAAATGCATTGAAAACTGTGTCCAGTAAAGTAAATAGTCACAGTAAGCAGATTTACACAATTCTGAAAGCTCTGCTTGTGATTATGGACTTTCACGATGGAGAAGGATCTCTCTTGTCTGATGATTGGTTTGAAAACAAAGGTGATTGACAATGACAGTTATGAAACTAACAGTCCATTGTATGGTAATTCAGTCCGTCCATCCAATCAGACAGCATTTTTGAACAACTGGCAATAACTGACAGAATATGTACAGCCAGTGTTGAAAGAAGAGAAGGAGAGGGAGAGGAGTGATGTAAGACGATGAAAACTCATGGATGTCGCATCTCATGTTCAGTCCAACAAAACCCGTCCCAAGCTTACATATCCAGAACAGTTCTCTTCTTTTCAGCTCCTCCACTTTGTTGACCTGTTCCAATGCTGTCACCTGTAAAAAGCTGAGGCTGTCATCAGTACGGTGAGGTGTAGAAGGAACATGGGCAGCAACCAAACACTTGGTGCCTTTCCTCAGTTTGCAGTTGCTTTTGTGGTTTGCCCATCTCCATCCCGCATATTGTGCCTCCGGGTGTAGTCTGCAGGTCAATAGATAGACCACGTTTGGCGTGGTGCAGGAGAGGTGTTGTTGATCTGCCAGCGCCTTCCATCCCATGGACAAATGACAAGGTCTGTTAAGTGGCCATGACTGCAGGTGTTACAGTGAGGTGCCTTACATTTGAAGAAGCCTTGGATGTTGACTGGGCCATGAACCACAAACCGCCTGGGGACAGTGCCCTAGTTTCTGCCGCGTCTGTCTGCTGCAGTTACCAGGGGTTTTTTTGAAAATTCTTTGTTTTGGGGGTCAGCATAGAGTAAATGGGTGGATCAAATGTAGTGACCCAAGCCAGTTTCTTTCTTTTTTCTGGAGGCAGTCAGCAGTTCTCTCCTGTATCTTCTGGCACCTTTCACCAGATCAGATTTTGCCTTGTCAAAATTCCAACCTGCCAAGACAAAGTAGTGGGCATACTCATCAATTCTACGCTCAAGCAGGTCGTCTTCACTGCATATCATGTGTAGTCTTGTCCCCACTCCTGTAATGAGGCCCTTGAACACTGGAGGAGGGTGACAACTAGTGGGGAGAAGGTAAGCATGGGAACTCTTGCTGTACACATCAGTCACTATCTTTCCCTCAAGCACAGACAAGCCAATGTCAAGGTAAGATGCCATTTTTCCACATGATACCATCCACTGAATATTTGGTGGGTTGAGAGACTGTAAGTAATTTTCAAAGACTCCTACATGAGCAGGATCTAACAGGATAGTGATTCCATCATCCCTATACCTGCTCCAGTCCAAATGCCTGAAGTCATCCTGCTGCTCTGATGAGATGATTGTTGAGAGGAGTGGTACCGGACAAGTGTCAACCAGCTTAGCATCAAGTTGCCCCAAGAATATGTCCACTTAATCACATGAATGTGGTGGTCCCATTGCCGTTCCATGGTTTGGTGTAGCAAATGTGGTTGTCCCATCATGCGATGTGTACTGACAGGCGTTGTGATCCAGTGAAATTTGCAGAGCCTCCATAATGCACTGAGTTGGTAAATTCAATGGACTGGAGTACTTCTCTAACATCTGGCGAGTAGCAGGTATTCCCATATTGTTGTTAACATTTGGGAATACAGGAGTAACATCACATACCGCGAAACTATCGTTTTCTGGCAGTGTGGCTACTGCGTCATTCATGTAGAGTAGTTTAGCAAGAAATTCTTTGCTGTTCAACACTTGGTATGGTAGATGTGAGACCAGATATGTTGTGTAGGTGTACCACATCCACGTGACAAAAGACATCTTGGGTAGGGCAGTGGTTTGTGTCAGGGGTTTGCAATATATATATATACATTTATATAAAACACAATGTACATGTTGTGTGTGTGTGTGTGTGTGTGTGTGTGTATCTATCGATCTATATTATATATATATATATATATATATATATATATATATATATATATATATATATATATATCACAAGATACTTGTGTGTGTGTGTGTGTACACGTGTGTGTGTGTGTGTAGAGAGAGAGAGAGAGAGACGGTGTGCTAATGTTGTTTCATCATGATGCACACAGAAAATACAACATTAACATTATTAACTCACTCAGGACAAATAGTTTTCTCCCTTGCTTTCCCCTGCAGACCACCCATTTTTTAAGGTTTGGAAAAAAATCACAAAAATTAAAAACATAAAGTAACTGAATGAAACTCCCTGTACTTGACCCACCAACCCCTCTCCTCACATCATGTGTACGCCCAACCCCCTCCCTCTCTTCACAGCCCTCAGAAGCTGAGTCACTGTCAGTACCTTCTTGCTGGTAGCTTTGTTCACTGCAGATACTTTATTCAACGTCTTCATCACCCTCGTTGATGTGGAAACCTTCAGTTTGAAGCGTTTCAATCACTTCAGCAGCAGTAAAAAGCTGCTGTTGTGGTGATCTAGTTTGCTCCAAAAATTTCCACTTGTATCGCCTGCAACACCATTTTCGACACGTATGCAGATTAGCTTGTCATGTGGGGAACCAAGGTCAAAGGCTGGCCAGTGAGAGTATAGTTACGGAACCTCATAAAGAAACTTTCCATTCGACCCTTGACATGTTCGCAATGCCTGGTGTAGCTGCGATTCTTATGCTACCCCATGAGGAAAATGTGGACAAAATTTTAATTGTCGAAACCGCTATAGCGTTCCATCGTCCGGAAGGCTACCTTACATCAGGAACACTATAGCATTCCATTGTCCGGAGTGAGTTAAACCTTATTTTGTGATGGTAAAACACTGATCTTTGTTGACTGTTCTACACAGAAAATGTTCACATTATGGTCCAATACTCTTGCCACAAACCAAAAGCTGAAGACCAAAAGCAGCAAGACCAAAGGGCAGTAAACAAGCCTCAAGCACTTCTGGATAACAACAAAAAACATAGGTGCCATGGACCATCATAACCAACAGCTGTAGCCCTACAAGGAAAACCCTAAAGTGGTAAAAATAGCTGTGTGTTTATTTTCTACAAATTGCTGTGCTGAATGCACACATTCTCTACAAAAAAAAGCAGGCAACAGCAGTACACTCCTGGACTTCCAGAAGGATGTAATTAGTGCCATGATTTTTGGTAAACAAGACCCAGACACTGCTAAAGATGACCACACTGTTTGTCTTATGTGGACGCCACTTCATTGATGTTATCCTACATACCCCACAGAAGGCCCGGCCACAAAGGAGGTGCAGAGTCTGCTGGAATAAAGGACAAAGAAAGGATGTGAGGTTCTACTGCCCAGACTGCCCCAGCAAACCAGCACTGTGTCTTGAAGGCTGTTTCTGCAAGTACCACACACAGCGTTTTTACTGGCGATAGATGCTGGGTGAGTACACCCTTTTCATTCTTTGTGTGGACTGTGTTGGAGTTTTATGGACCTGGACACTGTTGCTCAGCCTTGACAGTGTGTGTGGTTGATCACAACAGTCACAAGAAAGACTGGTTGATAACCTGGTTGATGTTGTAGCAAATACATGATGGAATGACAGTCCCAATTTGTGTGTGTGTGCACTTTATGGCATTTTTGTGTCAGATTGACTCATTATATGAACTTCAGAGTGTTTAAAACAAAATTTTTGTTCAATTTCCTTTCATTTGATGTATACTTTTATGCACTTACCTTCAGTACTTTTTGAAATATAAACAAATTAAGACCATTGGCATGTTTTTCTTGTTTTTCTGAAAATTTTCTCAGCATAGGCTATAGCAAAATGTACTAGCAGTGAAGGAGTTAATGAGAGACAATGCGCCACATTTGTATTTGAACAAAAGATATTTCATGTTTGTGTAGTAGAGTGAAACTGAGAGACTACTGAAGAGAGAAATATAAAAGAAAAATAAGAAACTAGTAATGAAGAATAACATAAATAAATAAAAATAGTTACTAATAAATTATTACTATATTTTATAAATGTGCATAGCTTCATATTGTTAGAATGCACAATTCAAGTTTTCACAAAACACATGATGTATTTGGAATAGTTACTTCCCTTGATCTTTTTTGAAGACAGTTCACTGATGCTGTGTTCGGTGAGCCAGATGACAGTTGTGCAAGTTGCTCAGCTTGTAATATACATTGTCACTGTGTAAAGCCTTTGAGCACACTGCTCAGGTGGGTGTTTCTCATAGTTTTTTTTTTAAGTATCTTTTTACATATGTACATGTTTAGTTATTTTTGGAAGTTTTATATTTTAGATTTGTACAAGGCTGAACAGACGCCACTGTTCAACATGTTATCATAACAACATTTCTTTCTTTCAGTTCTTAGTGAACTGGCTCAGTGCATGGTGCTGAATGAATTACTAGTAGTGTGACCTTTTGTTAGGATTATTGTACATTTAATCAGATGGTCTGTTGATAACAAAGCCATTTGAGGAATACTGTTGTTGTTTTTCAAAGATAGCTTTTCCCAAACATGAAGGGAGAGATTCTGCTGACACGGTTTTGGTGTCCTTCCGCTTGTTGGGGATGGGAAACACCTCTTGGGGGGTTGTTTTCAGGAATATGGTTGTTGGTTGGTTTTCTTTATGAAGAGCAAGATAATCAGTGGCGACCAGTCGCAAAGTCTTTCTTTTATTGTCTTAAATGATGCCTTTGTTTTCAGTAATGTTTGGCATCAGGACTTTTTAACCCTGTAGTTTCTTTTGGCACTTAAAATTTACATTACTTGCTTTACTTGAAATTAAGTCCTGTTCGTATATCTCCCACACCTCATGGTACACATGGAAAATAGTTGTTTTCTGTTTATTGGTTGCAGAGGTGTGTTTTTTTTTGTTGTCATGTGACTTGCTGCATCACATGCACTGTACCAATAAAGTGGAACCACTGTAAACCGACATGTTCCCACATGTTTGGTGTTGGACTGGATGAACGAACTCAGACCCAGGCAGACTGCATCCTCAAACAGCACCCTGCCGTTACATTTACATGCCATCCTTACTGACCCATCACATCCCTTGCACTGCGAACAGAGGGTCCACAAGTCTGTATGGACACATCAGGAAAACTACTGAGCATCAGGGCAAAGACCAAAAGACTCATTAAATCATTTCTTCTGAGTGCCATCAGACTGCTCAACAAGGAAGCCAGTTTGTGAACAAATTGAGATGGTGTTAGCGGGACGCAGGGTGTGGGGGTGTTAACAGTGGATGAGGGGTGAAGGAGTGAAATCTGTTTATGCATCACTGGCATTTTGGCATTAATAAAAACTTGTGATGTTTAGGTTCATGTTTATGAAGTATTTATTACTTTTGTTGGTTGCTTGTGAGTGTTTTTTGTTGTTGTTGTTGTTGTTGTTGTTGTTGTTGTTTTTAAATAATATATTTAAGTGTTGCTCACTGCTTCTTTTGAAACGATTAATGAATGTATTTATCAACTTTTTTTTTCAATGTTTTTTTTTTTCTTTTCTGCGATGTTCTTACATAAATTTTCTGCTTTTATCATACTGATTAAGTTAAGCATGCTCTATTAGCAGCTCAAGGGAAGAGGGGGAGGGTATGGATAGTAAGGAGGCAAGAATATGGCTAGTTTGTTGAGTGATGGAGGGGGAATAAGAAAAAGTATGGTGCTGTTTCAATTTGGTATTCTTATGCATATTTAACTTTTTAATGTGTGTCAATGCTTTTATGTTATACATGCAGTTGAAAGACACTTTTCCATCTTATGGGCAATTAAAGTTGTATCTTGTATCTTGTAACTGTCCCAACAATGACAAACAGATGTTCTGACAACAGAGAGGGTCAATCATATCCTCAGACACAATGCAGTCAAGTTTTTTAACACCAAAGAACTTTCCCCTACTGAAGGATAAGCCCTTTGATGACACTCACTCAGTCCATGCTGCATATGGGCTGACAAAAATCATCTGTTGTATGTGTCAATTTGCTTCCTCTGTGAACAAATCTCTCTTCTGATCAGGGACAAAACCATGAAAACATAAAAACATGTTTTTCCAGTCTTTTGCATTCTGCAAACTTCGACCTTGGGTTTCATGAAATAAGGACTGTTTGGCTGTGATCAAGACTGTAACAATAATCAGTGACAACAGTTCTCTGATGCCCATAGCCACGCCCACTTCAATGTCCTCTGACTGGTCTTACACCACTCCTTTCCCTCTCCTCCCATATCCCCCTCCCAAACTACACCCCATACCTGCCCATATCTCTGTCTGTCACTGTCATCTGGTCAAAAACAGATGTCCTGATGTCTGCTTCGACAGATGAGATTGACCAGTCATTGAATGTTGATGTCAGTTTCAGCACTGTTGTCATCATAATCTTGGTGGTGGTGTGTCCATCGAGATTGATGATGACCATCGTTGTCATCCAGATGGGGGATGGGGGGAGGGTGGTGGTGTGGTGGGGGGAAGGATGCTCATGAATCTATCTGTGAGTGCGCAGATGGCTGAATAGTCCAATCTGCGCACGAAATGTTCGCTGACAGTTGGGGCAGACAAAGACAGGCATATCATTGTCAGGGAGCTTGTTTGCCCGTGACTTTCTGGCCTGCCTCTTCTCAACAGCTGCAGCAGTCCTGTTGGCCTCGCACAACCTGGCGCCTTTGTGCACAGCAGCGCGCCATTTGTCACGGTCCACTGCAGATTCCTCCCAGGAGTCAGGGTTGATGTCAAACGCTTTCAAAGAGACTTTCAGAGTATCTCTGAAGCGCTTCTTCTGACCTCCGTGTGATCTCTTCCCTTGTTGCAGCTCGCCATAGAAGAGCCTTTTGGGCAGCCGATGGTCTGGCATGCGTGCCACGTGTCCAGCCCAACGAAGCTGGGACTGCATCAGGATGGTGAAGATGCTGGGAAGGGTGGCTTTTGCGAGCACCTCTGTGTCTGGGGTCTTGTCTTGCCACTTGATGTTCAGTAGCTTCCTGAGGCATGTTGTGTGGAAGTGGTTCAGCTTCTTGGCATGTCGTTGGTACACTGTCCAAGTTTCGCAGGCGTACAGTAGTGTGGGGAGAACTGCTCTGTAGACCTTTAGCTTGGTCTCAAGACTAATGCCTCTTCTGTTCCAGACATTTGCACTGAGTCTACCAAAAGTTGCGCTTGCTCTTGCAATCCTGACGTTCACTTCATCCTCGATGGTCGCATTTCGTGACAGTGTGCTGCCAAGGTATGTGAACCGCTCCACCGCACTGAGTCTCTGACCGTTGACTGTGATGTTGGGCTCAACGTAGGGTTTCCCTGGGGCTGGCTGATGGAGAACTTCAGTTTTCCTCGTGCTGATGGTAAGGCCGAAGTTCCTGCTGGCAGTGGCAAACTTGTCGACGCTGAGTTGCATGTCAGCTTCAGATCCAGCGTTGAGGGCACAATCATCAGCAAACAAAAAGTCTCTGATGATGTCTGTCATGACCTTCGTTTTTGCTTGAAGCCTTCTGAGGTTAAACAGCTTGCCATCTGTTCGGTACTTTAGGCCGATTCCAACATCGCCATCTCTGAAGGCATCAGTAAGCATTGCAGAGAACATGAGGCTGAACAGCGTTGGAGCCAGGACGCAGCCTTGCTTGACACCATTTGTGACGGCAAAAGGAGCAGATGTTTCACCATTGTCCTGGACTCGAGCCTGCATGCCTTCATGGAATTGGCTGACCAAGGAAATAAATTTCCGAGGGCATCCGTACTTGGCCATGATCTTCCACAGTCCCTCTCTACTCACGGTGTCGAAGGCCTTAGTGAGGTCGACATAGGTGGAGAACAGATCAGCATTTTGCTCCTGACATTTCTCTTGCAGCTGCCTTGCAGCAAACACCATGTCAGTGGTTCCGCGCTCTTTCCGGAATCCACATTGGCTCTCAGGCAAATGACCTTGGTCAAGGTGTGCTGTGAGGCGGTTAAGTAGGATCCTGGCAAGTATCTTGCCTGCGATGGAGAGCAAGGAAATGCCCCGATGGTTATCACAGGCTTGCCGGTTCCCCTTTCGCTTGTACGAGTGAATGATAGATGCATCTTGGAAATCCTGGGGGATCGTCTCTTCTTTCCACATGAGTGAGTACAGCTGATGAAGCTTCTCAGTCAGCACAGTGCCTCCATCCTTGTAGACCTCTGCTGGTATGGAGTCTGAGCCAGGTGCTTTGCCACTGGATAGCAGACGGATTGCTTTCTGGGTCTCAAGAAGTGTTGGCGGATCGTCCAGTGCTTCGTTGGTGGGGACTTGTGGGAGACGGTCTATGGCTTCATCATTTATGGAGGAAGGGCAATTTAAGACACTGTTGAAGTGCTCAGCCCATCGTTCGAGAATGTTCTCCTTCTCGGTGATCAAGGTATTCCCATCTGCACTGAGGAGGGGGGATGATCCTGAGGATGTGGGGCCGTAGACTTCTTTTAAGGCATCATAGAACCTCTTCATATCGTGCCTGTCAGCATATCCCTGGATCTCATCAGCTTTGTCACTCAGCCACTTATCCTGCATCTGGCGTAACTTTTGCTGAACAGTCCTGCGGATGGCATTGTATGCATCCTTTTTTGATGTGGACTTTGGGTTGCTCAGGTGGGCTTGATGCAGACGGCGTTTCTCATCCAGAAGCTGCTTGATTTCATCACAGTTTTCATCAAACCAGTCTTTGTGCTTTCTGGTCATGGGTCCCAGGGTCTCTGAAGCTGTACTATAGATCAGCTCACGCAGGGTCCTCCAGTCAGACTCCACATTCTTGTTGTCCAGAGAGGCGGATTCCAGAGCTTCCAGCAGCTCCACAAAGGACTGTTTGATGGTGATGCTTTTCAGCTTAGCGATGTTGAGCCGTTTTGGAGCCTTCTGGCCTTGGGGGCGTCTCTTGAGTTGGATTCGAATATTCAGCTTCGAGACTACAAGGCGATGGTCTGTCCAACACTCGGCGCCGCACATGGTCTTTGTTACACGTACATCTTGCCTATCCCTTTTCCTGACGATGACATAATCGATGAGATGCCAATGCTTTGAGCGAGGGTGCATCCATGACGTCCTGTTACGGGTAGGGAGGCAGAAAACTGTGTTGGTTATCAGCAGTTCATGCTCTGCACAGGTCTGAAGCAAAAGCAATCCATTTGGGTTGCAGTGGCCCAAACCGTGCTTTCCAATCACTCCATCCCAGGAGATGTAGTCAGAGCCAACTCTAGCATTGAAGTCCCCAAGAATGATGAGCTTGTCTGCTTTAGGGATGGCAGCAATGACAGAGTGAAGGTCCTCGTAGAACTTCGCCTTCACTTCATCCGGGTTGGTCATGGTTGGGGCGTAGGCACTGACAATGGTGAGGTGCTTCTGGCCAGATGCCAGTGGGAGTTTCATGGTCATAAGCCTATCGTTGACTCCCTTTGGGATTCCAGCTAGCTTGCTGACAAGTGCTGTTTTTACTGCAAAACCAACGCCAGCCTCACGTCGCTCTTCGCTTCCTCGTCCACTCCAGAAGAAGGTGTAACCAGATCCCCGTTCACAGAGCTCGCCTTCGCCTGCAAGCCGAGTCTCACTCAAGGCTGCGATGTCGATGTTGTATCTGGCGAGTTCGGATGCAACTAGAGCTGTTCTCCTTTGGGGTCTGTCCGCGTTATCTCTGTCCAGGAGAGTCCTTATGTTCCAAGCACCAATGGTGAGAGGAACGATCCTTGTTTTTTTCTTTTCTTTCTCTTTGTTTCGACCGCTGATGTAGGGTCCCCGCCAGCCGCGGTATGCTGGCCAGGGTGATATGGAGCAGGCAATTTTTAGGGCACCTTTTCTAGCCCCTTCCTCATGCCAGGGAGGTGAGCAGTGCGTTCCTAAAGAGGGCTGCTCAGACGCTCAGACGGCTGCCGAGCTCCATCGCTGCTCCTGTCGATGAAGAACGACCCTATGGCCTGAGCCGCCTGCGTGCAGGTCTGCGGCTGCGACTGCCAGTGTACCCACACCTGTCGTTTCGTCGCTCGCCTGTCGCCACAGGACTTGGGGGTGATGAAATGATGAAGGATGAAAGGTCATTTTGGATGACTGATGACTTGCGCGATGAGTTTGTTTAAAGTGAAGAGGAGTTGCGCAACGTCGACCTCACTCTCTCGTCCGGGTCCACCAATTTCCAGTGGCAAGACTAAGTCGAGACGACTGGAGGATGAGCACGGATGCAGTGGATGACCAAGATATCCTTTTGGTGTCTCATCTTGCTCTCTGCACTCCACAGTGCGTTGCTGTAATCGCCTTCCTCTCCGTTGAACCGATAGGTTTCTTCCGCAGATTCTGCCGGATCCAGACTTTGCATACATGGGTAGACACACCCCGGAGGCCAACTGCGTGTGGCATGCACACAGCACAGTGGAGCTAGATGGCCGTCGGTGGCTCTCCTGAGCCAACGCCCTTTTATGGATCTCCATAAGGGTGTCTAGCCACCCGCCTCACCAGTCCCAGAAGGGAGCGGTGGAAGTGCCGGTTTAGTCGTCGGCAACCCGACCCTGAACAGGTTGTACTGGATTACAGGTTACCAGTAGCAGATCTAATGACCTGACCTGACTACACATCATAATCTTAATGTTCGATCAAATCAAGGAGAGATCCATCTCTACTGTTATACCTGTCCATAATAATTTACACAGCCCGCAAAGTTGTGTAAATCAGCAGACTAAGACCACTGTCTTGCAAGACAAAGTTCTGAAGCGTTTCTGCATAAACCCAAACCCCCTTTCCACACTTGTTTCACATGATCTAGTTAGAAAACCATCACTGAAAAGAAAGGGGTTTTTCATCTTACATATGCCTTATAATCCAGACATATCAAATCAACCTTTCTGCATATGTTTATGTTCACTGAACAAAACTCCAATGAAGGAAAAATCGGAAAAAATGCAGGATGTCAGTGGACGTCTCATAGGCACTTTGGCAACACTGTGCAGGACGTCAGCTGACGTCTTATATGCACAAAACGAGTTAAAATTCATAAAAGGGTTGTGGTGAGACAGAGCAAAACCTGGCAGACTTGTCAACTGTCGGCCAAAGGTTTGACTTTTCAGCAATAAAGACTGGGAATTGCGCTGACTGGCTGAGCAGACAATGGGCCTGGCAGAAGCATCTTCATTCTGAGTAAGCTATGAAATCTGGCCAACAGAGCAATCCAATAGGCTTGGGTTGCATCAGTCTGACCTGGCACAGTATATGACACCAAATAAAATGTTCAAAATCCAGAAGTTCATTTCCTTTCTCAAACCTCTAAGAAATGCATCTCTCAGTCAACAATTTAAGCAAACTACACAAGTCATATCAGTACAACTGGAATCTGAGTCTTAAAAATACCTGAAATCTGAAAGGGAATCTGGGTAAAACTTGACTCTCAGATACAGGGTGAAGGTCACAGGTGGCATATGACCTTTAGCTCCTTCTCTCCAACCCTGCGGTGACATCCTGTGTAGTTTGGTGTCTGCATCCAGGAAGAAGTGCTCCCCTTCTGTTAACAGCAAGAAAACAGTGTTGTTCGGACTTCATTTCTTCAAAAAACAAGACTGAAGACACAAAGCCTTCATGGTTCACATGTGATTAAAAAACATGATTAAGAACAAAACCAAAAACATGGGAAGAAGTGGGGGGAAGTGTTACAGTATTTACATATACACAGTTCATGACACATTATCCTAACTATTCAACTTCGTAGGGCAAATAAGATTAGGCTGTGCTGAGGACGTCAACCAGGACGTCAGCCATTCTACTTAATTTATCATCCCCAGATTACAAAAAAATTGAAAAAAAGGAGAAAAAACAACAACAATATATCAAAGTTAAACAAAAAATACATCAAACAAGAAAGCCAAGGCTTTCAGGACTCACTTGTCATATACACTGAAAAGAAAAAAAAAACTTATGAAAATTAGTTTGTTGAAATGTGTTCTCTATTCGTTATTAGAATCATATAAAACTTTGTGTTTAAAAATGAAAAAAAAGGGCTTCAAAGCAGACTCGAACCACAAATGTTTGGGTCGAGAATGAGTGGTTTTGTGCACTGTGCTAAAGTGGCATTCAATGATGACATTCAAAAATTATTATTTGAGCATGTTCTTTCAGCGGAATAAATCAAGAACGGTAATTGCAGTGAAAACGCTGTTTAAATCATATTTTGGTATATCACGGGCATTTAAGAATTTCTTTCAAGTTTGAGGTAAGTCCGAGGTGAAGGAGACGTTCCCATCGCCTGAAACACACTGCAATATGTGTCCGATATTCACAGATCTGCAGAAATCCATGTTTGATAAACATTGAAACTATGACACCATCAAAGCCAATTTATCTTTTCTTTTCATTCTAGTAAATTCAATATCCACTTTCAAACATTCATATGCAGTAAACACGTTGATGATTATTTAAGAAATTCTTTTCATTTGGTGGTAAGAGACGTTGCCATCGTGTCAGGCTTTGCAACATGTTGTCAAGATCTGCACAAACCAGTGCAGACAAGGCTGACCTTAGTAAAATGGTTGATTCAAAAACTTTTTTATGTTCATTCTAGTTAGTTCAGTGTCCACTTTAGAATATTCATATCCAGTGAACATGTCAATAATGTATTTAGTGTAACTGTATGTGTTCTGTCCAGAATTTGTATTTCTTTGCTTTTAATTGCGAACAAGAAAAACGAGGTCACAGTGCCTTCTCACAAGAGGTTTGGGCAGTTGCAAAGGGGTAACAGCGTTTTCAGAATCCAGAACCAGCATCAACGAAATAAACCATTAATCATTCGGAAATGTGGTTAAATTCAGGTGATGTACACCCAATTACTGGTATGATTGCAAAGATTTTTTTTCCTACTATGTTTTAAGCCAAATTTGGTATTGGGAGACAAAGTATTTCAAGAGAAAATGGCAATGTTAAAGTTTACCATGGACACACAGACACAGACAACCGAACACCGGGTTATAACATAGACTCACTTTGTTTACATAAGCAAGTCAGAAATGGCCATATAGGCTTCACTACCTTATGGCCTGAGCAAAACAGCACAGATAGTACACCACAGACTGCCAATGGTAGACCGATAGTACATCACAGACTGCCATAGACTGGAAAAAAAAATGTGTCAAGGCTTACTCTAAAAAAGAAAGGGGAATGGACTGAGAAAGCAGAAAAAAGAGACAACTGTGAAGGAAGAAAAAATGGCATAAATAAAGAGAGCAAAAGAAAAGCGAAAATTTCCAGCACAGAACTTCCAGAAGGCGGGGATGCTATTTATATTGAAAGACCCATGGCATCCCACAGGGGAAATCCAAATCATATCTCTGCTCATCAGAAATGAGTGTTTACTGAACCAAAAGTCATGTGCTGGAAATGGAACAATATTTTCTACAGCAGCACATGATCATCAACGTATCACTGTTTGATGATCAAAATACAGACCAAAGATTCAAACTTTATCTATCTTCATCATGGCTTTCTTGCCTTCATCAAATTAAAACAAAAACTTGATGGACTCTCTACAGAAACAATGATTTTCGGTTACTTCATATTTTAGGGTTATTTTCATACATATTACAACTGAAATACTATGATTAAATGAAGTATAAACTGCAAAAGTTGATCCAAATTATATTTTTTCCTCACCATCAAAAAAACACTTTCACAGATGTATTGGAATGTTGTGCTGTATTGTGCTGGACTGTATGCTATGACACTGAGTTACAAAAAGCCACTCCACCATCTGAATTCAAAACAGTCATTAATGAGACGGAAGCCTGTGTGGCTGATGCAAAGGTGTGGATTGACAGAAAAAAGTTAAAAACTTTACGAAAAGAAAACAAAATTCTTAGCTATAGGAGACTGAGCTCGTCTCAATGAAATGAAAAAGGGCCCAGTCACTCTCGGCACTGCTA